>NC_132793.1:119534285-119852500 GCF_048418805.1 Vulpes vulpes | reverse complement strand
CTTTACTCTAAAATGTGCCCAACGGAATGATGCCACTTGGTCTTGAAGAAAGTCTTTCCATGGAATGGCTCAAGTACAAATACAGTCCATCCTCACTATTTGCAGATTCCATATTAGCAAATTCACCTACTTGCTGAATTTTATCTGTAACCCCCAAAATAAATTCTTGTTGTACTTTTGTGGTCACTCATGAACATGCAAAAGAGTGGCAAAAAATTTGGGTTGCTTGATGTACACGCTCCCAGCTGAGGCTGAACAAGGCAACTCTCTGTCTTCTTGTTTTAGCTTTCGTGCTGTAAGCAAGTGTCCTTTATGTGGTTATATAGTGTCTCATTTTTTGCATTTTTATGCTTTTTTTTGGCAATTTCACTGGTTAAAATGGCAATGAGGCAAAGTGCTATACCGCTGTTCAGGACTCCTAAGCGCAAGAAGGCTATGAAGTGCCTTAGGGAGAAAACAGTTCTTAGGCTCCATTCTGGCATGAGTTATAGCACTGTTGGCCTGAGTTCAGTGTTAATGAATCAACAATATATATATAAGGTGTCTTTAAACAGAAGGACACATAAAACAAGGCTGTGTATTGATAGGCTGATGAAAATGTGACCAGAGACTCCCAGGAATTTAGCTCTGTATTTCCCTTAGGAGCAATGCGTCAGTATTTGCTAATTCAGTGTTGGCAGTACTTTTTAGAGGATTTTAAAGAACCACGATAAATGATGAGCATCGACTCTAACAGCCCGTCATCCCAGGGCAAAAATGGAGAAGCCTTCCTTCTTTGTAAAGGACGTAGGTCCATTGCTTCGTAGTAAAAGGATCTTAATTATTAGGCTTTCTGGATCTTGTGGTAGTAGAGTGTCGGCAGGATTCAAAGCCAGGAAACCATGGGTTCTTGTCCTGGTGCTGCCAGTAGCTGTGACCTCTAGGATGTCCCCTTAATGATCTAAGCTTCATTTTCCTCATTGAACCAAGACAGAGAAGAAAAGGGGGAGCCGAGGAGGGAGAAAGGTTTGGGCTAAAAGATCTCGCAGGACATTTCTAACTGTAAGATACCTCTCCAGCATCTGATCCCACTCCTGTCCCTGTTGTGTCAGTCACTCAGCTCCAGCCACACTGGCCTCCAGGTGGATCCCTTCTCTGCCAGGCATCTGCTCCCCTTGGGCTTCCCCCTTATCTACCCAGCGCCACTCCCTGACATCTCACTTAATGTCTCCTTCTTAGGAGGCCTTCCTCAACCATGTAGAACTGCAACCCCTCCCAGCGTGATCTAGCTCTCTCTTCCCTACATTATTTTTCTCCACAGCAAGTATTTTCACCTAATGTACTTATATGCCACTTCTGCATTTTGCTGCTTATCTCCCTCCCCACACTGGAGGGTAAATGACATGAGGGCAGGGAGCTGGTCTGCCCTGTACCTGATGCCTGGTAAAAGTGACCTGTAATTATCATCATCATCAGGAGTTACTGTATTTTTGTTGTTGGTTTATAAGAAAGCTTTTATTGCGTGACTCAGCAAGAAACGAAAAATCTGCACTTTTTACCAAGTGTCTGAGATGAACTCATTGAGCTCATAAAGAACAGAGACCTATAAAGACCTTAATTATAAGCACTGCTATTACCAACCCTAAAGACAGCATTTACAATGTTTTAGTTCTCGAAGCTGACTCCTAGAAGTCTGTAAGTACTCACACAGGGAAAGTATTTAACCACGGTGCAGAGAGCCAGAACACAAGAGCTCTGGGGACCTGGAACCCAACCACCTCATTTCACAAATGAGTAAACCCGAATCCCAAGAGCATTACCTGCTAACAAGAATGACAATCTGCCTTGCAGGGGGCGGAGCGGGCATGGAAGGCGATCTTCAAGGGTGCTGGCAGAAACAGTCCCTGGCCAGCTGGCACTCCTTGTAAATGAAAGACGCAGTGAACATGAAGAGGTGCTCTTCCAAGACATTTATGACAATTCAAGAATTTTAAGTAGTTGTTTTAAAGGGTTTGCTTTAAATTAGATACATTGCATTCATTGGATAGGGATGAGATATTAAAGAGGAGGGCATTTTCAGCAATGGACTAGAATAAAGGCTAAAAATGCAATCCTAGAGATGACAAAGTATCTGAGGAATAGATATATCTTAGGCTTTATCTAAGCCCCCCTGTGGATTCTTCTTATAAGTGGGCACTGCCATTAGCAAGCCTGTTTAAGAAATATATGCCAAGTTCCCAAGGTAGTGACTTCCTACTCTGTTCTTCACATGGAGATTGGCAGCTCTTCCCCTGTATTGGGGTGATACAATGCAAGAAGATGGGTTTCTATTTGAATAAAACATCTTTAGCCCATGTCTAGCCATGTTCTGTTCCAAAGATGCAATATACCTGTGTCTCAAGGTGTGGACACAAGGAAAGGTGGCTAGAAGGAGCCTTGAAAATGTTCAGTAGCTCCAGAAACTGTTCTAAGAACAAGCATGACTGTGACCAATCTTGGTGATCACACAAAATAACCAATGAGAGCAGGGATCCCAAGAGTGCTGCAAAGTAATGTCTTCCCAAAAGTCCAAGAAGAGCTATGACTCCGCAGGTCGGATCCTGTCACAGAGCCTTGAGATGGTAATGAGGCGCAAGGGAGTGAGCAGTTAGTGAGGTAAACCTTGACAGAGACAGGGTGCGGAGGAAATGGTGGGAAGGGCCAGAGGGAAGGAGGGAGGGCTTAGGATTCTGACATCTGTAGGCTCCCCTGACAGGATGGGGTTCCCAGACAGGGACCAAGCCAGTTGGGGGACAACTAGGCTTCTATCGCTATGATGGAGCTGGCATGGGTCTAGTGATTTGGGCCCAGGGCAGCTGGCTCAAGTTCAAGGAGAAGCCTCATTCCCAAACTCTTTCTTTTCCTAACTCCTATGGTAGACAGTCAATAGCTCATCTTGTAATGCTCTATTCTTTGAATTAATTCCAGCTCCTCAATTAGCCTCTGAGCCTTATTTTTAGAGCTGAACTCAAAGCTTGTCTTGTCCTCTACTTGATCGATGAGGCCCATCAGAAGAAAGTGACTTGCCCCAGACTGCCCAGCCTGTAAGTGGCAGGTATGGATGAGTGGTAGGCATGGGGAAGGAGGGGTCTCTTGATTCTCAACACAGGACCCCTTCCACTGTCCCCCATAGGATCCGTAAGAACCATTTGAAGTCAGAGAACCAGAATTTTTTTTTTTAATATCCTACAATGCCTAGCTAAGTTCCAAGCACATCATCAGCATTTAGTATCAGTTGATTAAGTTTTTCTTCTGAAAAAATGCAGTGTATCCAGAGAAAAATCAGCGAAACTAATCAAAGCAACATGAACTTTGCAAATTATAAAGAACAGTGGAGGGAATCCAGATTAATTTTCTCAGAGAAGAATGAAAACAGTATCTTGAAGTATGGGAAAGAGTGTGGGGATGATGCCAATAGAAAGCTGTCCTTCCACACAACATATTAAGCAAGAGGTAGGTGCTTGGAATCGTAAGGAAGAATCTGGACAGTGGTAATACTGAACTTCTTAAGGACAAGATACTAAAACAAGGAACCCTCTACCCAAAAGCTCTTTATCTCTGGGGCAAAGCTTTTTTTTTTTTTTTTTTTTTTTTAAAGATTTTATTTATTTATTCATGAGAGACACAGAGAAAGAGAGGCAGAGGGAGAAGCAGGCTCCATGCAGGGAGCCCGACGTGGGACTTGATCCCAGGTCTCCAGGATCACGCCCTGGGCCAAAGGCAGATGCTCAACCACTGAGCCACCCAGAAGTCCCTGGGGCAAAGCTTTAAATGCACTATGGTGAGTTAATATTCTGTGATAATGCATTCAAGTGTTGACCACCTCCTTGTTCAAAGCGCTTTGGGAAGAGGCTCTTTTTACCTTCAAGGAGAGAATGGCAGTTCACACCTGGGCACCCACAGTAACAAAATAAGATTTGTTTTTATGTCTTCAGAATATCTTCACGTGTTAACAATGCGGCATGTCCCAGGGCTGGCTGGACCACATTATCTTGATTCTACACAGCTTACTCCAGTGGGAAAGAAGACCAGCTTCAACCTGCACATCATCACCTTTGCTAACATACAGGGACTTGGTGCTGGCACAACAACACGCTCATCCCTGCACACTTACTATCCTTCACAGAGAGAGACCCTCCAAGAACTCTAGAGGAATGGGACACTGTTTCACATGTACTGGAATGCCAGAGTAGGCTGTGGGCCCCTGGGAAACCTCTCAGCTTCCTGTATCCGTTTCCCCCCACCCCGTGTTAACTTTACAATAAGCTAAAAAAAAAAAAAAAACAAGGTTTTAGGGAAAATGTTTTATAGGTGCTATATTATTTATCTCTGTGACAGTAAGAGTGCTTTAATGCTGCTCAAGGCAGCAGGCCAGATACTGCTGCTCAAGGCAGCAGGCCAGATTGTGAACCTTCTGCAACTGCTTGCGGGGGTTGGGGGACAGCAGCCGGGGCAAGGAGCAAGCAAACCACCCAGTGTTCCCAGCAACATGGGAGCAACTTTGAAGCCCATGAATATTGACATAGAACTCTGGAGTGAGCATAAAGCCTCTGCTGGCTAAAGCCCAAATCATTTTAACCAGGGTTCTGGATGCTAAGCCCGACTGACTGGGCTTTAACCAGGGGCTCCAGGAAAGGAAGATTTGTATGACTGGACTCCAGTGCTTCGTTCCCATTCTGGCTGAACTAGGGAGGGAGGGAGGTTGCTTTAGAGGGAGCATGCCTGGGATTGGCCTCCAGCTGACTTCGTTCACACAGCAGCAAAAATCCATTACTCACCATTGCTGACGGGACTATAGGAACCCCACGACAGTACAATTTTGTAAAGAAACGGTTGGAAGACCAAAATTATACTTTATGTTTAGCCAGAGCTGCAGGTTATTGAAGCATATTTTTTAAGGTTTATTTGGGGGGTGTAGACACATGAGTTGGGGGAGGGGCAGATGGAGGAGGGAGAGAAACAATCCTTAAGCAGACTCCCTGTTGACCACAGAGCCTGACCTGGGCTTGACTCAGGGCTTGATCTCACAACCCCGAGATCATGACCTGAGCCGAAATCACAAGTTGGACATTTAAGCGACTGAGCCACTGCGCTCAAAGCATTTCTATAACATCTTCTTTGGTCCTCACAGTAACACTGTGAGGTTCCCAGAATAGGCAATAGCATCATCCCATTCTACAGATGAGATAAGCAAAGTCCAGAGAAGTTAAATGACTTATTCAAAGTCACACAGCTCATCACCAACGAACTGGAGCTAGAACCCAGGTACTCCAGCTCCTACTTCATACACTTTCTACCTGAAGCATGGCCCTGCAGGAGGGACAAGGACACTGGCTGGTTTTTCCTCTTTTGTTATTCTCTGCGAGTCAACTACCTGGGATCACCAATACAAAGCAAGCAAACGAAAACAAAAAACAAAACAGGCACAAAAACCATATTTTGTATTTCCTCTCCATCTCTGAAAACGGTTGCACATCTTCAGGAAAACTTGAGCTGGTGGTAGAGATTTCCCACAACAATCACACAGGAAACCAGATAAACAAACCAGGTGTGCTTGCCAGGCCATGGGAAGGCCCACTGCGTGGACAGGCAAGCATCCGGAGAGTAAAAGCTTGGGCATGGGAGCTTGGCTGCCTGGGTGCAAATCTCAGCTCTGCCATTTACCAACTGCGGGCAAGTCACCTGAGATTCTAACCCTCAGCTTTGACTAAAAATAGAAGAAACAAAGGAACACACCTCACAGGGCTTGTGGGAGAGCAGAACAGCAGCGGTGCTGTGTGGGCGTTTGTCACTGCCATTGACAGAGGTGCCAAAGGAGCCCGAAAGGCAGAACCCTGAGCGTGCCAGTAACAGCCCTATACCACCTCGGTCTATGTGTGCCTCGTAAATACCAAATGCTCAGTGAACATTAGCAAACACCATGGCGATTTTATATCAGAAAGAACACAGAAAAAAAAAAAAGAAAAAGAAAGAACACAGACTTGAGAGTCTGTCTCACTCAGGTTCAAATTTTAGTTTGTCTACATAATGGCTTTGTGATTTTAGGAAAGGGATTCCGATTCTGTAAATCTCAATTTCCTCATCTGTAAAATGGAATAATAGTTACTGCCTTCCTTGCAGGGTTGTGTGGAGAATCGGATGGTCCACAGCATGTCACACACCCAGCAGGGTGCTCAGCACATGGATAGAATCAGAGTACTGTGAGTTTCCTTCTTTGCTCACCCTCTACCATTCCCAAAGGACGTCTACACTGGATGTCCATTCATGTCACTGTTTCCAGATCTCAACTAAAACATGGCGAAAATGCAGAAGAGTATCTGAAGTAACATGGGTGAATTTTATGTAGAATTTTATGTTACTTCGTGAGTAACACTGGTCTATAGCATTAGTGTAGAGGGAAAATACTGAGCACGGTCTATAAATAAGCTCTAGGTTGCTATAGATCTCATCTGAACTCACGGCTCTAAAAAAAAAAAAAAAATCATGGCTGTCATAGGAAGGGCTTTTTGAGCAATCATATATTCTTGGCCCTACGTCCATGTGTCATTTACGTGGGCCAACTTCCCAGATTTGCTAGAGATGGGGGTCACTGCTGCTCATACTGACCATTGGTAAGGTGGCTAGAGCAGAAAAGTGGGCCCCAGCTAGGAACCTGTCTGCCCCTTCCTGAGCAGCAAATCTGCTAAGAGAATGAGAGACTATAATAGAATCCAAAGGGACACATCTCTGCTCTGTGCCAATAGAAAGCAAACTAAAACACCACCTGGCTGGAGATTTCGGTTAAGAGTATGTTGGTTCAATAGCTAACCATAATCTTAATGAAGTTATTTTTAAGGTCTCAAGGTCAATTGAAATTATTTTTTAAACTAATTATTTTTAAAGATATAACTGACATATACAACATTGTGTCAGTTTAAGATATACAATGTGTTGGTTTGATACATTTATGTATTATAATATGAATACTAGCATAACAGTTAAAACCTGTATCATATCACGATTATCTTTGTGTGTGTGTGTGTGCATGTGATGAGAACAGTTAAGATCTAGTTTCTTAGTAACTCTGAAGTTTATAATAAAGTATTATTGACTATGATCACCATTTGGTGCATTAGATCCCCAGAGCTTCTATCCTACAGCTGGAAGTTTGTATCCTTTGACCATTTCCCATACCCTTGAGCCCCTGGTAACCACTCTGTTTCTACAAGCTTGGCTTTCTCAGATTCCACATGTAAGTGATGTCATACAGTATTTGGCTTTCTCTCTCTTTTTTAATATTGTATTTATTTATTCATGAGAGATACAGAGGGGATGGGGAGAAGCAGAGACATAGGCTGAGGGAGAAGCAGGCTCCATGCAGGGAGCCCAATGTGGGACTCAATCCCGGGACTCCAGGATCACGCCCTGGGCCAAAGGCATGCGCCAAACTGCTGACCCACCCAGGGACCCCAGTATTTGGCTTTCTCTGTGTGACTTATCTCACTTAGTATGATGCCCGCAAGGTCCATCTATGTTGTCACAAATGGCAGGATTTCCTTCTTTCTCATGGCTGAATGCTACTACTCCAGTGTGTATGTAAGTCACGTATATATACATATATACACCACATATTCTTTATCCATTCATCTACTGACACTTAAATTGCCAGTTAAAATTATTCATATGTTATTGCTTAGTGAACTGACCTCAAACATTGCCTTCAACATGAAGCAACTGAAATCCAATGTACAGTTACAAGTTCTCTCTTCCAGCAACATTGTCACTGTCGTTCTTAAATGAGACCACCATTTTCTCAGCTGTATTGTTTTCTTTTCCTCCCCTCCCCAGTCTGATGGACCTCACACCAGCTGACACGTAACAGCTGTTGAATAAACAGATGCCAAACAAATGGATGGATGAATCTGTCCTGGACAACTGTGGAGAACTGTCACTCTTGATATCAGAGATTGACATTAAGGAAGCCTGACTATGAAAATGATTTCCTTATAAGCAGCAGAGCCAGGGGTGGAGGAAGAACTCAGATTCTGATCTTTGCGACTTCATACTTTGAGGAGGCCTGCAAGTGAGGGGAAGGTATGGTTCAGCTAAAATGACTCAGCCTCTGAATAATTCTGACAGCCCGCAAAGAAATGAGAAATGTTTGCATTACTACCTCAGTACTGGTATTAATTTTGAACTGACAGCCCTAAGAGCACAAGGTCTGATGTCTGTTGGCAATTTTCTAGGTAGTCTTGACACGCCAGCATCAGGACCCCCAGCACTTGACCAGCTGGCCCTTCCTGGAAGTCCCAGCTCTGCTGGATGAAGGCACTGCTGCTGCTTCTGCCTACGGCTGCTCAGTGCTGTGACTAGCCATGGCCCAAATTCTCTGCCAGGATCCCACAGGGCCGGGTTCGCACACCTGCTGCCCCAGCATTCTCCTGGATGCTCATCTCCACCACTGCTGCTGGCTGCTGCCCGTTCACCTCACCTGTTTCCTGCCGCCTTCCTTCAGGGAAAGAGGAAATCTGCCTTTCGTTAATTAGCCTTCCTGGGCATCCGCCACCACAAGGTGCAGCTGCCAATGATGGAGAACAATGCATCTCATTTCAATAGCGCCCTTCAAAACTCAGGGGCTACATGGCTGCCAATTCCTTGACTGCTCGTTCAGACAAGTGTAGTGACCAGAAGTTAATAAGGGAAAGGAAGCCATGGTTCTGCCAGCAACACAGCATTATGTTTGGCCATGTTGGCAAATAAAGGGAGGAAAACAGTTTTAGAAACACAAAAGCTGTCCTCTGGGCTAGGAGTCAAAATGAACATCCAAGGCCAATGGCTCAATGTCCGAGAATGAGCGTCAGCTCTGCTCAACGGAAAACCGTGCCGAACTAGGGTCAGGAAGACTGGCTTGGAGTTCTGCTCTTCTCAGACAAGTCATGCATTCTTGGGCAGATCAAGTTGCCTCTCTATGCTCCTCCCATTCCTCCTAAAGCTTGAATGAGATAGTCTGTATTTTCTCTTTGTGAATGTCAACCTAAAAGCCACACATGAGAGGATGAATCTCATTCTGCCAAGACTTGATATGTTCATCATTGGCTCTGTGCCTTGGTTTCTTGATTCAACTGTGTTGATAATGCCCTTCACTAAAGACATTTTTGTTGAACAACTGAAATGTGGGAATGACATTTACCGCAGCTTGTATGTTCCAAAGATGGCTGCAACAAAGCTTCCCGTCCTATGTACTCTTGCATTGTGACCTTGCCATGCTCCCTTGAGAGGCAGAGGCCACGTCTCCCCCATTGGTCTAGGTGGAGGTCTAGGTCTAGGTCTATTCCTCAGCAAGGAATAGCCTTGTCTCACCCGGTGGCTTTAGCTCCCTGCTTCTTGGAAGCCAGACCCCACATGAGAAGTACACTGCCTACCCAGGGACCACTACTGTGAGAAAGCCAAGCCACATGGAGAGACTCTGAAAGATGAGATGCCAGGCGATGAAAGAGAAACCTAGGAGCACCGAGCTGCCAGGCATGTGAGTAAGAAGCCATCTTGCAAGTGGACCCTCCAACCACCCCCCGCTGGCCTCTATGTGGATCAGAAAAGAACTGCACTACTGAACCTTTCCCAAATTCCACAAAATCACAAGCAAAATAAATGGTTGTTTTAAGCTACCAAGTTTTGGCATGGTTTGTTACATAAGTTTACAGGAATAGACAACGGCAACAATGCTATCTGTAGCACTGGACAAATATGATAAACTTTTCTTTGAGTGAAAAAATGTGTGTGTGTGTGTGTGTGTGCACTGGAGCAAGAGGGGGTGGGTATGGGGGAGAGGGAGAAAGAGTCCTTAAGCAGACTCCACACCTGGCTCAGAGCCCAACGTGGGGCTCTATCTCACAATCCTGAGACCATGACCTGAGCTGAAATCAAGAGTCGGATGCTTAATTCAGGCGTTCCCAATGACGAATGTCCTATTAATAGATCTGTTCCTAAAGGCACTTGGTGAACATGAACACAAATTTGCATATAAAATTATTTTCAAATATTCTGCATTTACATTTACTGAATGGGGAACAATCACTAAATCCTGTTGCAGTGCAAGTACCCTTAGGACTAGGGTATCAGCTTAGGTATTGACGCCTTCTGGGAAACCACATGAGCCACCCCTTACTGTCAGCCAGGGTCGATGCCCCTAGCACAGTGTCCATTCATGACATGGTAAGTCGCATTCAGAACAATGCATCAAATTCTCCTGTTTGTTGTCTGCCCCCTGAAGCAGGGAACATATCTACTCCTCTTTAGACAGGAATAGTAATAATGGCTAATGCATAAAGAATGCTTATTACGTGCCAGGGATGGCTCCAGGCACTTGAGATATATCTTATGTTTATAATATATCAAGCAACATCTATGCCATTTAATGGGAAATAGGTACTATTATTATCCTCACTCTACGAAAGAGGAAACTGAGGTACAGAGAAGTTAAGCAACTTGCCAAGGTCACCCAGCTAGTAAACAGCAGAGTCTGGCTTTAAACTCACGCAAGTCACAAAATCCCAGAATGCTATTAACCATTTATCCTTCAGCCGCTCCTTCAGCATTGTACACTCAATAAATGTGTTTGATAGAGTTAAAGGAATCGCAACAGAAATGAAATCCAACCTTTTCGTACAGATCAGGATTTCTGAAAGGAAAACCTGTGCCACATGAATCAAAGTCAATTATGAGAACTATACACAGACATAAAATCCCATACTAATGCTAAGTAATGATAATGAATGTGCTACACAGACCCAAAATAAATCTGAATGAGTAAATACTCCCTACCCCTTCCTGTTTATCTATTCGTGCTAATCTAGTCAGTAGCCACTAATTTAATTACTTCATGAAAATCTATGCTAATCGGAACCAAGGGAGGGCACAGATAAATAAGGCTCACAGAGGAGTATTAGAATTTCATGTTCATTCATCATTCACTTCAGAAAGTTCCTCCACCAAACCCACCATTGGACTGATCTCCATCCCCCTCTCTCCCCCCTTCTGGGGCAGGTTGTAACAAAAGAGTAAGCAGACAAGCAGAGCTTACACAAAATCCAGCACCTGGCTAAAAACCCCCCAGGCAGCTGAGAACTGGTTGCAAATGGGCCATAACAGAACAGGAAAGTGCTGTGTAGAAAGGTTAGGTCGGCTTCCCTGCAGAAGATGCAGGAAAACAATGCTTTATTGATCAGGTTTCAAACTTTTTAGTGTTAACGACTCTTAAGTGTTGTTGGGTATAGACCAGCAGCAGCGGCATCTGGAAGCCTAACAGAAATACAGTCCCCTTGTCTTGTCCCTAGAACACCTGAGTCTGAATTTGCCAACACATGCAGGGGAGTTTAAAGCACTGCAAAGGACTGGACCACATGAGTTGGGGTGACGGTGAAAAGAAAGGGGGAGCCTGTCCTCAAGCCATGACCTTGTAGTTCCCTCACCCAGACCCACCTCTGACATCTCTGCTGCCTCCATCCAAAACATCAGGGCCGCCTAAGCTTTACCCTTAAAGAAAGCTTAGGGAATTAATAACTGGGAGTGGGTGCAGACACTTTCCTGGGCTTCTGAGTCAAAAGCATCTGAGTTCAAGTTCTACCTCCACCAGTCACTAGCTGTGTGACAAAACAAATTATGTAACCTGTTCAAAGCATCAGTTTCTTATCTGTAATATGGGGAAATAAACACAATGCCTGGTGTTTGCAGGAAATCTGCATGTGAGTGCCTGTGTGCAGAGCACAGGCTGAGTGTGTTTGCAAAGGGGGAGTCAGCAGCCTGTCTCCAGCCCTGGAGAGCAATAAGCAAGTTACTCTTTCTTCCCTTCTCCAGCTCTTGAAGATAGATGAGCCTAAACAATGGCATCTCCAGATGCCATAGGTCAGGACTGCTACATTTCACCTGGAATTTCTCAGAACCAGGGTGACTTCTGAGACGATCACACATTCATTTTACAGATGAGGATGGTGAAGGTGGAGAATTAAGGAATTACCCAATTCCTTTTCTACAGACTTCAGAGGAGAATGTCCTAAAGGGAGTTCTAGAAGCCTCTCTTCATAAATATCCTGGAAATGATTTGTTATACACTAAGCCGGGGTGGTCCAAGGCCCAGGAGACCTGGCTTTGAGTGCCATCTCTACCACAAACCGATTGTGTGACCCTCAGAAAGTTATTTACTCAACTTTTCTGGGACTTACTCTTTTCACCTGTAAAGGACGCCCTTTAGATCATCTCCAGCATCCCTTCCAGCTATAAGCAATTCAATGATTCCCAATGAAAGGTGGCTCCCGCCCATTTCTTTAAAGATGTAATTTTCAATATTGCCCACAAGGTGGCGGAACGGCTCCTTTACAGAAGTCCAAGCAGAGCGACACAAAGGAGGAAAAAGAACTCTGAGAACCTAGCATACTTTTTTCAAAGGATTAAGTTTTCTACAACTTAACTATAAAATGTTATTCTGGTGTTGATCATTATAATCAAGGGTTTGGCCAGAAATGTGCTACAGGCCATTAGAAAAAGACAGTTTTGGGGCTTCTGATTGGCTCAGTCGGTTAAGCATCTGCCTTCTGCTCAGGTCATGATCCAGGGTCCTGGGATCCAGCCCCTCATTAGGCTCCCCGCTCAGAGGAGAGCCTGCTTCTCCCTCTGCCTCTGCTGCTCCCCCTGTTTGTGCTCTCTCCTGCTCTCTATGTCAAATACATAAATAAAAATCTTTAAAAAAAGTTTTATGGGGTTAAATTTGGATTTTAAGGTATTAAAGCAGGATGAATAAGAGGTCACATAGCAAATTAATGGGAAATTAGAAATGCAAGTTATCTGACTTGCACCCAACAGACTGCCCAAATAGGGCAAGGAGTTGCCTTCTTGACAAATGAAGCACAAAAGGCAATTATATATAAAAAGCTCGTGTACACAGGAATTTCAAAAACATTTTCACATGGAAAAAGTAATACAAAAGAGAGAAAGAAATGATTAGAGAAAAAAATATTTGGGATTACAATAATGAAGAATATTTCGAATCTAAAATGCATAGACACTATACAAGTGGTACCCTGAATTAGATCTTGGAACAGAAAAAGGATATTAGAAGAGAAACTGATAACATCTTAATAAAGTGTTTAATCATTTGGTGCTGTTAATTTCTCAGTTTTGACAAAATGTACTATGGTTATGTAAGATAGGACGTTATGGGAAGCTGGGTGAAGGGGAATTGGGAACTCTCTGTACTATCTGTGCAACTTTTCTGTATATTTGAAATTATTCCTAAATAAATATTTAATCTACAAATTTCATAGAAAAATAAGCATAGAGGAAGAAACGGCCAAGAATGGACAGAAACAGTTTCTACATAAAGCAATGTCCTGTCTTGATAATTTAAGAAGGGGAAATTTTAGAGGACACAGTAGCCCATGTGCAATAAAACTAGGCTGAATAAATTAAAATGACAAAGCCTAGAGTTAAAGTGGGCAGTGAACAAAGAAGTGTATTCTAGGACATGACTGGTGGAATTATATGCTGCTGTATCCTTTCTGTAAAGCAATTTTGCAATAGGTGACAGAGTCATAAACTGATAGCCTCTGACCAGGGAGTACCAGTTTTAGCAACCTATACCAAAGTAACAAAAAGATAAAAAGTCACCTAGTTTTATGAAGTTGTAGCTCTGCTCTGCAGTGTTAGAAGCTGCTCCTGTGGCCACTGGTGCCTAGGTGGATTACGGTGCTATTAATTAAAGTAGGATTATATTAATGGAGTTAAGAGTGACACATCTGATAACTGCAGAAAGGAATATATGAAATAATTTTTTAAAAGACTTTATTTATTTGTTTGAAAGAGAGAGAGAGAGAGAGAGAGAGAGTGCGTGTGTGTGCACAGAAGTACGAATTGGGGGAGACCAGAGGAAAAGGGACAGATTCCTTTCTGAACGAGGAGCCCAATGTGGCACATGATCCCAAGACCCTGAGATCATGACTTGAGCTGAAATCAAGGGTCAGACACCCAACTGACTGAGCTATCCAGGCACCCCTGAAATGATTTTTAAAGAGCTCATGACATAGTATCCTAGATTGGGTCCTGGAACAAAAAAAGGACACTAGTGGAAAAAAAATTGAGAAACTGAATAGGGTCTATAGTTAATGATGTGGTATCAGTATTTATTTATTAACTTTGATTACTATACTAAGATTATGAGGATGTTATTTGGGAAAACTAGGTGAAAGGTATATGGGAACTCAATCTCTGACTCTTCTGTTAACCTAGAATCATTTTATTTTATTTTTTATTTTCTCAAAGATTTATTTATTTATTTATTTATTTATTTATTTATTTATTTATGATAGAAAGAGAGAGAGAGAGAGAGGCAGAGACACAGGAGGAGGGAGAAGCAGGTCCATGCAGGGAGCCCGATGTGGGATGCGATCCAGGGACTCCAGGATCGCACCCTGGGCCAAAAGCAGGCGCTAAACCACTGAGCCACCCAGGGATCCCCTGTAAATCTAGAATCATTTTAAAACAAAAGAATGAAGACCTCAGAATTATATACAAACACACATTACTCTCAACTACAAAAGAAATTATTGCACAAAAACTTAGGTAGGCTTGAAAAACATTTTCAAAGTTATAAAAATACTCTGCTCTTTGGTGAGGGGGTTAGGGAGGTCCTTGTGTGCGTGTGGGGTGGGGGTGGTGTGGTCATTTTATGTTGTCACTGCTATTAAGAGGTTTCCTTGAACAAATGATTATCAAGGTGCCCAGACTCAGAGGCTGGAGAGGGTTGGGAAGTACCACATCCTGATACCCTAAAAATGATTTTAGTTGTTTTAGCATGCACACTTCACTCAGGAAGGAAGACATTTTCTATAATAACTTTTTAGTAATCAGTCCTTAGGGGCTATATTTATAATTCCATGGCACATGAAATTAATTTTTTTCCCTAAAGAGAGGATAGTTTCTGCTTATCTGGGGGGACTTCAGTTTTCTAGCTGTTGGCAGACTGAAGGAATGTGAAGGGTTATCTAAAGAAGTAACTGACTTCCACAAAGGACTTGAATATCTCGAAAATCCAGGTCTTTGCCACTTCTTCCTTCTTAGGTGCCCTCAGTGACATCAAACAGGCATTAAGGGGACAGATGGCAAAGCACAGGGGGTATGTGTGTGTGTGTTGTGCGGAGGACTCCTCCAAAGTGACTCCACACTGAAGTTAGTTCAAAACTCATCGGCTTTTTCAAAATTGGTAAAGAATAATTTCATTTACGGCTGCTGGATTTTAAAATAGTTGTAAATCTGACAGAACAGCTTGGTCTTCCCTGCAAGGCATCCCATGCCTGGAGTTTCCATTAGTGGGTAGCGGGACCATGCATCCAGAGGGGAAACACAGCCAGACTCCTCAATTTCCTCAAAGGAAGGTCAACCCCACTGGGTCCATGGTGAATTAAAGTGTGTAGATTTGCCAATCACCAGCGATGCAGCCTATCTCCACTCCAGCCCCCTTGGCTTCCTCCTGTTTTAGGCCCAACCTTGACCATAAGCCTTGTTGAAACCATGCTACAAAGGGATGGAAAACTCCTGCAGCCCATCCCTTCCACTTCTGGAGTCCAGTTCAACACTGCCTCAAATCAGACCCACAAGCTAGTCCACACTGTCACAATCTTCCACCAGTTTACTTGAAATGAGTTTTGCCTGGGTGTTTGTCCTTTGCTTCCAATGAGTCATGCTATGAAACACCGACTGACAAAACCCAAATTCCCATATATCTATGTATAGTTGGAATATTACTGAGGACACATCATTTGGTGGTTGCCCCTAAATAAAGCTCCAGGTGAGTTTTTTTTTTTTTTGATTGAGGTATAACTGACATATAACATTATCTTTGTTTCAGGTGTAAACACAGTAATTCAGTATTTGCATACTTTGCAAAATGATCACCAAAATAAGTCTAGTTAATATTCATCATCATATAGCTACAAAACATTTTTTCTTGTGATAGGAGTTTTAAGATACATTCTCTTAGCAACTTTCAAATACGCAAATGTATGAAGAATTTTCTTTTCTCAAAGTCTCGTGAGTGTGGGCTCTGTAGCCACATGGCCTAGATTCAGATCCTGAAGCTATTTACTTACTAGCTGCTTAACCTTCTGTGATTCAGTTTCCTCATCTGCAATATAGAGATAATGATACTCAGGCCACTGAATTTTTGTGACGATAAGAGCCAGGAGAGATAAAGTCTTAAGGACAATGCCTGGAAAAAAGTGAACACTCAACAAATATTATTACTGTTACTTTATAAAGAAGCACTAGAAACACTCTTACACACCATAAGGAACTGGGAGGTTTATGCCTCATGTACAGTGTGATACATGTAACGCAGGGTTCTAAAACGCTCTGCCCTCCCACTACGCTGGGGGTCTTCAACAATGACAGTGACTCTCTACAGCAGGGGGACTTGCAGAATCCAGGGTGGGTGGGATTAATTAGAAGCACATATAGTAAAAAAAAAAAAAAAAAAAAAAAAAAAGCACATATAGTATGCAAACATCTTGGGATTCTCCATTGTCCTAGGGATTTGTGCCATTTACCCTAAGAAACCTCGGTGAAAATAATCACCAAGAGGCACAAAAAAATGAACTTGCAGGTCAATTTCCATAACTGTGTGGAGTCCTATGATTTGAAAAACTATGTTTTTTTTTTCCTTTTCCCTAGTCTGATCTTTTCTGACCCTTGTCTATTGCCCCAGCACAGACAGATGTACCGATTATTCCTTTATATTTTCTGTGCCTTAAAAGAAAAAAAAAGCATTTGTTCTTATAAGTTTTCTAAGGTCTTATATAACAAGGTAGGATATAAAATAAATAATCCCATACATGCACTTTCTCATTTAGAACTCAGTACAGCTTCAGTAACTAATGGCAAAACCGAATGTCCTCATTAATATGAACAAATTCATAATAGGTGTTGGAATAGACATGTGGGTACCAGCAAGGGGCAGATAAAGAATTCAGTGAACGGTGCCACTGGGAGGTAAAAAGAGAAAGCACAACTTGGGTAATACTTCAACCAGGCTTCTGTCCCGGTAACAATCTCCTCTCCCCCAGCAACTCACCAGCCCCGCCCACTCGTCAGTTTTGCCATCCATCCCAGCACACCATCCCTCCCAGTGCGCCAAGTGCACCATCCCTCCCAGTGCGCCAAGTGCACCATCCCTCTGAGCACACCAAGTGCACCATCCCGCCCAGTGCGCCAAGTGCACCATCCCTCCGCCAAGTGCACCATCCCTCCCAGTGCCCCAAATGCACCATCCCTCCCAGTGCGCCAAGTGCACCATCCCTCCCAGGGCGCCAAATGCACCATCCCTCCCAGTGCGCCAAGTGCACCATCCCTCCGAGCACACCAAGTGCACCATCCCTCTGAGCACACCAAGTGCACCATCCCTCCGAGCACACCAAGTGCACCATCCTTCCCAGTGCGCCAAGTGCACCATCCTTCCCAGTGCGCCAAGTGCACCATCCCTCCCAGTGCACCAAGTGCACCATCCCTCCCAGCACACCATCCTCCCTGAGCACCAAAACTCCCCATCACAGCTGGCGCTTCAGGAAGGAGGAAGAGACTGCCACCCACTCCGCCTCCTCCAGCCTTCAGGGAGAACCCTTGTAAAACACCTGGTAGCAAAGCAATGACTCCCAGCCCACCTTCCTGTTTTACTACATCCGCTCCCTGCCATAAAATTTATCTTTAAAGGCCAGCATGTTAGCAGCGGCCCAAGGACTTGTTCAGAATGCCACTGGCTCTAGAACACCTTCGTGCTATGAGGCTGCGCTTAGAATGTAGCCCAGCGGACTAGGAGCCTGGAAGGAGGGAGGAGGTGTTCAAAGGCAAGCAGATGATTCGCCCAGCACAGACAGCAGTATGGCAGTTTCAAGGAGTCAAGGTTTTGAAACGGCATGGTGTTTCCCACTTAACTACTACTAAGGGAGCTTATTTGCTATTTTATTCACAGACACAAATCTGCTTTGGGAGTGAGAAAAAATACCTAGGACCAGCTACATAATTTGCAAGTGGAAATGTAATATGCAGAAAGAAAATGCAGAGCCCCTGTTCAAAAGGCAGGGGGGAAAATGCCGTAAAAAGTGTTGAAACAAAATTGTTGCTTTTCTTCGACATTCTCTCTCTTCAATCACTATGGTGTGTTTTACTAGGTATTTAAAGTCGCTCTCTTGGGCACAGGTGATCTGCAGGGTAAGTGCAGACCCTTACAAATGGCCCAGGGCCCTGACCACCCTGCACGGACCAACACCTCCTGGGTTTCCCATCCCATTTGCTGCTGGACTGATGCTCCTGTGCCCTGGTCAGGAGTGGGGAAACTGAGTCAGGAATCCTCCCCTTTTCTGTGGACCCATCTCCCCTACCCCGATGCGCAGCAGATAGGTGATCCTCAAGTGTATTGCAACATCTGTGCCAGGACACACTAGGTACCTGGATTGGGAGTGGGCAGGGCCTCACCCCCACTGAACACACTGTTAAGCTGTCAGTCTTGGCTGGGGTGGCCACTACTTTGCCCTTCCTTGAGATGCCATGGAAGCACCTGTGCCCAAAGCCAGCTCTCTCCAAGCTCACAGTAAGGCTCCTACTTGGGTGGAAGGCAGTAGTCATTGCTGGACGGATGCAGAGATGAGGATGTTTGGCAGGGCCCGAGGTGCCAAGAAGAAGGGAAACAAACAGTTGAGAACCTCTCAAGGAGGTAGGGAGGTTGGGAGGTAGCAGGACTATTCATAAGGAGAGGCTCCAACTCCCCGTTGCATGCTCCATCGCCCCATTGGACTTCACTTGCAAAAACACAACTCCAGACATAAAATTATTAAGAATTTCAAGATGGTGATCACCCAGCATTAAACCCCAGGCATGGGTCCCTGTGCAACTACACTGGCCACATGTCCATGCTGGCCTTGCTGGCATCCCACCAAAAGTCCAGAAGCAAAAGCTCACTCTTGTTTTCTTATTGTCAATCAGGCCTGTGTTTATGAAAGACACAGTACAAGTGTGAGGCTGTCCTGGACCGGATGGGCGTGAGGGGTCTTGCAGCACCTGCTGATTGCCCCTCCCATTGCTCTGCAAGGCAGAGCCTGGTGTATCTTTAAAGGCCTCTGGAGCCCACTCGTTCGAACAATAATTTTAACTTATTACACTGCACGGAACTGATGTAGTGAGATATAGGCACGGTCTAGATGATTATGGAAATCCTCCCAAACCTACCTTGGCCTAGGGATTTATTTTAAGTGTTGAGGAGATTAGGAAAGAGAGAGGATCGAGGAATAATCACTTAGTAAGTAGCTCTGGGTTAATAATTTATAAAAACCAACCCATTTCCAAAGTCATTACTTTGACCACTGAAAGCACATTTCTCACAAACCTTGGCTTCTGGGTCACTATTGATACTGCAAGAATCATCATCATCAGCATGTGGGGCATTTCTAGAAAGAAAAACAGAAAATTGGACTTAGAATTCTATTGTAAACTCTAGCCATGAGAAGCCACACATTATGGCAGGCCTTCCCAATGCCCTACCTGAGTTTCAAAGACGCATAGCGGAGTGTTGCTCCTTCAAACTCTTTTAAACTGGGGTCCGGGTTGACTGTGGCTGCATGCAAGTCCTAGAGGAAAACAGATCCCTGTTAATGGAGAAAGGGGGAGGCCCCGTGATGTGGCCTCAAATATCAAGGGGGAGAAAAGTCCTCCCAGCATGAGGCAGAGAGTGTATGTGAGCTTAGGCAGAAAAGGGCATGCAAGGACTGCTGGATGCTGGCTCGGTGCAAGCCCCAGTTCTTACAAGACAACAGGGAACCCGGGGCAATCAGCTTGAAATCATTCACAACAGGACACATCAAAAAAAAAAAAAAAAAAAAAAAGGCAACATGTGTGTGAGTTGGACATCCCTAGCAAAAAGCCCCATCACTGCGTCCCTGCAGAATGGATGATATTCATGAAGAAGAAAAAGATACAGCCACAGCCATGCAGAAAGGACAAAATATTAAATGATCTGGAATCTGACAATATACTTGCCTTCCAAATGTCACTATTAATCTTTCCCCCATTCAGAACAGCAAAATCACTCCATGGCTGTTTCTAGACATATAATTATTCACATAGGAAAAAAGCACATTGATTTAAAAAAAAAAAAAAAAAAAGGAAAGGAAATAAAAGAAAAAAAAAAACACAAGACACCGTTGTTAGCATTGATATTCACAGGACAGGTTACGGAACAAATTCACTCTACCAGCAGCTTGTTAGCTGGTTCTAGATCTAGATTATCACCTGAAGCCTCAGATGGGGGAGAGAGACGGTGCTCGACTTACTTACCATGGAAATGACTGACCACCATTAGTGGTCAGCGTTAGATCTTCTAAACGTGGCCTTGAAAGCACACAGTATGGTTTCAAGGATCCAGTGCCTAGCATACCTAATTCCATAGGAATTTTTTCTCTCCCGCTAACCAAATAGAACTCTCTTCGGAGATGGGGCTGGAATTAGGGATGGCCCTGTCACTGTGCAGATTTGAAAACTGGGAAGGTCCATGCCCAGGGCATAAAAACCTGGGGCCCAAATTATTTTCATGTAAAAGAAAAAAGGACAACGAAAGGGAAGGAGGGGTGGTCAGTAGCGCAGCCTTGATCTCAATATCTGACCTAATCAAAAACCAGCTCTACACAATCTAATGTAAGTTCTTCAAATTCATAAAAAGCTCCGCTTCCTTGCCACACCAGCTTCTTCACAAATTAGTATTTGATCACGAAATGATTTTGTAAACATGATCACAGAACAAAGCACGAAGCCCTGCCTTGCTGGGAGAATGCTCAGAGTAGATCTTTGAATTGAAACAGCCCTTCCATTGCCCTCAGACAACAGGCAGTGCTGTTGGTTTTTCTTCCTTTCTACCATATTGAGTGAATATTCAAATATTTTTTATCTAACATTTGGGGGAAATAAATGAAGCGAACAAAACCCAGGGACATCCTTGTGAACGTGTTCCACGGATCTGTCAGGTGAATAATTGCTTTTCTTGGATAATAAATCAACAATGGAGACTTTTCACTCAAGTCACTTTCAACTACGGTGTTTTGAAAATGAGAAGGGAATAGTGACCCATGATTTCTGCTCATGACATTAGTATAATTTTTAAACCCACTAGAGGCAGAGGCAGCTAAGTTCAAATGTGCCGTGTGTTGAGAGATACGTTCATTTAACTCAGCAGGACTCGAGCGTGGAGTCACTACAAATATAGATTTATTGTCACCACTGCACAGCTGGTGTCACTGCTGCTTTCCTTTTTGGACTAAGCACCCGAACTGCAGTTTTTGGAAAAAAAAGTAGAACTCACACCAGTATATCTACTTTTTTAAAAAAGAATCTCTTTTATTGAGGGGGGAAAAAAAAAGGAATGCTGCCTAGACCTCTGTCTTTATCCTACCCCAGCCCCCAGAGCAGTGCTCAGTTTTCACTGAGGAGAAAATTAAAAACATAGGAGGGTCTACTTGTTAGCTGAGGATACCTGTGAGCCCCCTGAAATCACGGTGGGGTTCTGTGCGTGCGCGTTTTCCTGGGGTAAAGATCCCTCACTTTTCTCATATTTTCAGAGGGGCTGACCAAGCAAGGTTTAGAGTCACCACTGTAAGGGTAACTCATAAGGACCTGAAATCCCAAGAATTTTAAGCTAGAGTTTGTTTTTCTCCCCCCCAAGGGAAAATAAGCCTATTTGACCTAAATCATCATCACAATGTTATACATTACATCCCCATGACTTATTTATTTTATAATAAAATAAATGCAATTTTTGTTTTTTCGTTTAAGTTGAATGTTGAAAAAAGGATATCAGATGGTGAATTAGTAAGACTCCAGGTAATTATGTTCTTGTAGAGAAACTAAAAAAAAGAAAGTGTGTCTGACAAAAGGAATCTGAAATCAAATTATCTTCAACAGGCACTGTTTGGGGACTAGAAAGTATTTTTTCAAAAAGCAAGTATTCAGAAAAGTCTTTAGCATTTAACTAAAGTCGTTCTCTGTATGTGTGCATGGCTTAAGCAAATTTTTTTAATGTATTTACTTTTTGGATGTTGGGTCTCTGTAATGTAAAAATTGATTATAATTCTAAAACTGTATGAATCCGGCTCTTATGCTACAGAGATGTGAGTCAGCTGGCAAACTTCCAACAATCACTTCTTACAGATTTAAATAAACAAAGGTCATATACAGCAATTCTTCAAAAGCTAAAATAACATGGGGATTCTCAAAGGAACCCTTTAGTACAAAACTCAAGTAAGGCCTAACGTAACAGAAGTTATGACTAGGACAAAAGACTCTTTACTCTCCTCTATATAAAAGCACTCATTTTTAGAAATTCCCTCTCCTACATAAATGATCATAAGTTTTCTTTTTCAAAAATGAAGGGCAACAAAAGACAAAAACAATCCATCTTGAGTTTTAAGAACCACATATTCTATTCACCTGTTTTTTTTTTTTAAGAGAGAATACAACATTTTAGCTAATCATTAAAAAAAAAAAAAAACCAACCCAAAGAGATTATTTGGTTCTATAGAAAATCTGCAGTCTGCATGGCAGGAGTGAGAGATGAAAGAAGAGGTGAGACAAAGAAAAAGGCAGTGAGAGAGGGAAAGGCAGGTGGGCTCTAGGTCTCAAGGACAAAGACTGACAGACAGGGGGAAAGGCTGGTGAAAGAACAGAGACCATTTCCCACGAGCAATGACCTCCCAACTGATCATATTTTAGGCAATGCAGCTCAATCTTTGCACCGTGGCAGAATGTTCTGGTGCCTGAGTTATAGATGGGGACATATTGTCCTGGTGCTTTTCTTGATCTTGACCAGGTGAAGCACGCCTTCACCTGATCAAAGTGATGACACTGCGTTCTGGGAGAGCCTTGGAGCCTTAGCTCCTCAGTGGCGGTGGTATCCCTGGGGACTGACCCACCCCTAGAACATGGTGCCTATTATGACCCTTCACGACCTTTCAGCATAGCGCCCCTCATGATCACACAGCAGAATCCATGTCAGGGTTCCCACTAAGGGGGATCTAATCGTCTAACCTTGACTACTGAGGGTTTTCTTCTTCCTCATTTCTCTTCTGGGATCTTAGAAAGTAATGCTACAAATCAAACAAAAATGATACATCATCCTGCTAGAAAAAAGCTAACACTGGAATTGACAGTGTCAACAGCATGTTATTGAGGATGGAGTCTGAAGGGATGGGAAAGTTTCTAAGAAGTGATATCAAAATGTAACCTGGAGAGCAAGCGTGGAAGGTGAACCTGCTGAGAACCAGGCAAAGAGGAAAGCAAAAGAATATTCCCTAGCGACTCTGATGAAAGCTATAATCATCACCTTCATGTGCCCTTCAGAAGGTCTGCTGCAAAAGCCCAGGTTCAAATCCTGCCTCCGCTCTCATCTGCTCTGTGACCTCAGTTCCTTGTCTACGAAACAGGGCTGAGAAGACCTCACCATCAGAGTGTGGACAAACAGATCAAGAGCATTATCCTTTATCTTAAGGACTGCTGCCCGAAGGTGCCCAAGAAATGGCAGTTCCCATATTTTCTGCTCTCTCCTTCCACAGTGGAAAGAAAAAAATAAAGCCATTTTTAAGAATAAAAAATTGGGGGACCTATGGCCTACAAAGTGTTATGAATTATGCTTCTTAATCCTCTTCTGTCAGGACTTGAGCCTTGGTATGTGTGGCCTTGATGATAAATGGCAGAGCACTCGATATCTTGGCACTCTAAGGGACAGGCCAGGTGATATTAATGAGCATTGAATCCCTAGATGTGTGCACATTTTTAACTTCTTTGTAAAATGCTTTCTGTGTTTTGTTGGATGCAACACTTGTCAGAAGAAGAGAGTTATGGTTTATAATGCAAACATAACCCAGAGAAGAAGAAGGAAGGAAGAAAAAAGAAAAAGAAAAAAGAAGAGGAATCAAACTAGTAAACAGACCAACAAATAGTTGTGCAATTAAATTCATCTTTGTGAGCCAGGGGAAGGTCAGGAGGCCCGGGGCTCTAGTGCCTGTGTTGCTGCTACAGCAAGTCAACCAAGAGCTCACTCAGCTATGAAACTGGCTTTTTCCTTCACTCAGCAAACATTTCATGAACTTCACCATGAACCAGACACTGTGACAGGTGCTGGGGATGTAAGATGAGGGGACAGGTCCTGACTCTCCCCCCCTGCCAAGGAGGGAGACTAATATGCTCCAAGTAATACTACTAGAAGGGATGCCTGGGTGACTCAGCAGTTGGGCATCTGCCTTCAGTTCAGGGCTTGATCCCGGGTCCAGGGATCGAGTCCCACATCGGGCTCCCTGCATGGAGCCTGCTTCTCCCTCTATGTCTCTGCCTCTCTTTCTGTGTCTCTCATGAAAAAAAAAAAAAAGGACACTCTGGAGTAAGGGCCTTTCAAAGGGGAGGGATGGGAGCAGTAGGTCCCAGGAGAAGCTAGGAAGAGTCCAAAAAGGAAGTGACCTAAACAAAGGCAGGGAGACTAGATTCATTAGAAGGCCCGCTCTTGTACTTACTCAGCACAGAATCACCTGGAAAGCATATGATAAAGGCAGATTTCCAGGTCCCACCCCTGGAGAGTCTAGCTCAGTGGCCTTGGGTAGGACCAAGGAATCAAGATATTCTACAAGGGTCAGCAGTCACCTTGGCTGCCGTCCTTGGCCCACAGGCTAAGAAATACAGCCATACCATTCACTAGGCCCTTCTTGAAAGTTCTCGCTGTTCATGATTACTTGATTGGGTCAAGAAGTTCAGTAAAAAGATGAAAGAAGGGGATCCCTGGGTGGCTCAGCGGTTTAGCACCTGTCTTCAGCCTATAGGGAGTGATCCTGGGGTCCCAGGATCGAGTCCCATGTCAGGCTCCCTGCATGGAGCCTGCTTCTCCCTCTGCCTGTGTCTCTGTCTCTGTCTCTCTCTCTGTGTCTCTCATGAATAAATAAATAAAATCTTTAAAAAAAAAAGATGAAAGAATAGCTCCTCTGTGTTGTCATCTTATTTCTAAGTATATATGGAATCCCACAGGTTCTAATGTAATACATAGATTTTCCCCTCCTAGGGAGTTAGTGGCTCAGGCCCCTGACAGACCCCGGGAGCAATGCAGCAAGAACAGAGCAAATTATGATCAAGAAAATTATGATCGGCGTTCTGAGAAACAATTCCACCTCCCCTGCTGCAGACCCACTTTCTCCTCCACACTCCTCTCCTTAAGGAGCCAGGAGATACCTTCAGTAGGAAACATTATAAGGCAAGAGTTGCCTATAGGCCAACAGTGATTCATAGAATATTCTGTGAGGCACCCTCTTCTCTCTAGAATTTGACATCCAAGTGATTTGGAACAAATCAATGGATTGGTGGAGGAAGGGGCGAGGCAGAGATCATTCTGGGCCAAATTTCAATAGCAAATGCTTCCTGGCCCGTTTATAAACTTTAGAAAATATTGCTGGCATACACAGAGGAAACATTATCCACTGCGCTTAGCACTTCCCCAGTGATCTCTGGAATGTGAAATGTAAAATTTTCAAACTGTAAGGAAGCTTTCAGTCCTAAACTTTTGTGAAGCAGAGTCAACAGATTTGGCACTTACTTGATTTTCTTTCCCCCCCCAAATGAGCTCAGGGAAAAGCTGAATAAAATATGCATTTCTAAGTTTCTTCTCGTCCTTAACATTTTGCTTTCTCTCCTGGTTCCAAATTAGTTGAAATAGATTCTATTTAGGGATCAAAGAAATGGTGTCAGAGAAGTAATCATTTCTCTTCCACTGTCATTAGCACCTGAGACACTGTTATCAAGAGAAGTCATTTTCTAGAAGGCTCTGCATATGATCCAGCCTGATGCAGAGATGTGAGACCCACCAAGCCCCCTGATAGGCAGTACTGTGAGGCCTGCGGTAGGGTGGGGGTCAGCAGACCTTCATTCAAGCTTGGCTCCACCACTAATAAGCATGTGACCTCGGGCAAGCGTCACGTCTCTGTCTTAGAATTGTCAAATGTAAAAAGGGAATGACAATGACAGTACCAGACACATAAGGTTTTATTAGGAGTCATGAGAGAAGGCATGACCTTGGCACCATAAATGCTCCATTACCCTCGGTGCTTCTGGTTTAATATCCATGTCAGCGTCTGCATATTCTGGGTATATGGGAGTCTGGGTCTCTCCCCAGCTCCCCCTCCTCTTCTCTCTACCGGCTCATACATTTGCTTCTGTGATTTTAATTTACTGCCTTTAAATGTGCTTGGTTCATTGACATAATGGCCTTATGGACAGGGGGAAAATGTGTATGAAGTGAACAATCAAAAGGCTGAGCTGAAGAACATCTATTCCACTGGTCTTATTAAAGTGCTGGATGCGAGTGGCGCTCTCTCTGAAACTTAAAATGGCGTATCTGTTAACAAAGTTCCCTGGAGGGTTAAGGGTCAACACAATGGCATGGTTAACAGCAGAAGTAAGGAATGAGACCGACATCAAGGTAGAGATTCACATAGTACTGGGGGCAGAGCAGAGGATCCAGAGTCTGAGAACTGGACACATGCCCATCCTACACCAGCTGCATGCTTACTGAACCCACTGAGCTTCTGTTAACTCTTCTCTTATGCAAGGAACAGATTAGGTGTCTTCTCGGTCTTGAAGGGAACAAATGTAATGACCTTTATGAAAATACACTGAAAGCCAAAATAAATCATGAATAGAGGCAGGGACCCTGAGGACTGTGGATCATTAGGGAAACACTGAATTCTAGGAGAGGAAGCAGGAGGCGAGGGCCATGGGACATAATCTGAGCCTGGGAAGGGGCCCTGAGAGGTAACCAGGATGGGAGTGGGAAGCGGGTGCGGAGAAAAGGAAGAATAGGCCCGCATGGACATCAGCAGGAGGCTGGGGGAGTAGAGGTGGACTCTGCTCCCTGACCCTCTTCCCCAGGGCAGCCTCCTACCTGGCATGCATTCTTCCCAAGATTTTCTGCAGAAAACGTGGAAACAAACACCTGCCATATCTAATGGAGAAATAAAAATCTGCATCTGATAAACTTTGGGCTGCCCTCCTTGGACTTTACCACACCCACACCTTGGCCTCAGGAGGCAGGCTTGCAGGAGAATTTAATTTCTTCTACATACAGAGGACAAGAGGTTCACTGGACAAAAGTATCGTCTCAAAGTGAGTCTAATCTAACTTCTGGGAAAATGAGAAAGCACATTAGGCTGGAATCTCAGAGCCAGAGGAGCAGAGTGAGAAAAGCCCCGGCCTAGGATTCAGGAGCACTCAGGATCTCTGAGTTCTGGAGCCAGTGGTGCCACTGATCACCCACCTCTCTGCACCTCAGCTGCCCTGTCTGTCATGTACGGACACTGGTGTCAGCTGACCCTTCCCATCGTAGCATTCCCTCGTCATTAGGCCCTCTGATGTGGTGCAGATGGTTAAAGGGTTGTAAGCGGGGAATGAACCTCTGGAATGGAAAAAGAGAGTCTAACAACAATGTCAAGAGAAAAGACGTATAGGTAAGAAAGGGAGAGGGTATCTGCTCCTAGTGGAGAGTAGAGGCTGTGTCCTGGCTGGCTCAGCTTCTGAGGGGGCCACTCGGTGGCCCAGGGAGAAATGCCAAGATGCAATCAGCTGGGATGGGAGGAGGGCTCTACTTCATGCTAAGCTCCTTGACGTTCATCTTTAGTTCCCAGCACACCTCACAAGATGAGTAAGTGAATGGAATGTGTTCAGTGAATAGGAACCTTATACTTCAATAAAAAGTTATCAGAGTTGCCCAGTAATAAGCAACAAAATTCTCCGTGCTTCAGCAGTACTAAAGCATGTGCTGGACCAGGAGGCTCAAGGGCCAACAAACCAAGGCCCTTGTCTGAGGGAATAGCTCACCCCAACCCATCACCTGAAAGACGGAGAATCCAAGGCCCCAGCTGGGTAGGTGAGATGCTGAAGCCCTGTAACATGTAATAGGAGGAATGGATCTGGAATGTAGGTCTTGCTGCCTCCCAGGGAAGAGCAAATAAATATCGACAGATGTAAGAAACAAGATACTTTCAAAGACAGGAAGGGTGATAATGGTTGCAAATACACAGAGGAGCTCTGCAGGTGAGAGACGCAGTTCAGATTCCCTCCAAGTCCTCAAAGTAAAAGAAAAAGAACAAAAGACTGTGGTCAGACAGGCAGACGTGCCTGTGTGTGAGGGATCCAACTACTTTTCTGGAAAAAGCCAACACTTAACTGTGACCTTTTCCAACTGCCATTTTCTTGAGTATTTTGTTATCAGGATTCGCAAAGGTTTGCTGTAAGGATCTCTGTATAAATAAATACCACAGTGTAATTTTTTTTCATGCCTCAATTCTTTGTTTAAACATCGCATTTCCTCCTCAGGGATAGCAGAAATTTATGCTGCTATTTAGGTCTAAGATAATGTCACTTCTGCTAAATAAACAGATCCTTAAAAAAAAAAAAAAAGAAATTATGCACTTAAGGGCTCTCAAGGGTTATTCTTTTTTTTTTTTTTTAAGATTTATTTTATTTATTCATGGAGACACACAGCGCGGGGGGGGGGGGGTGCGGGCAGAGACACAGGCAGGGGGAGAAGCAGGCCCCATGCTGGGAGCCCGATGTGGGACTCAATCCCGGGGTCCCCAGGATCATGCCCTGGACGGAAGGTGGCGTTAAACTGCTGAGCCACCCAGGCTGCCCTCAAGGGTTATTCTTGCAGCCATCCCCTCCATGCAATCAAATGGACCCAAGGCTAATACGATATGCAGTAATTATCACACGTCTGGCCAAGACATGTTTTTCCATGTGTAAATATTTTATGGAGCAGCACCATGCGAAGGCACCTGCAGAGTTAAGTATTGGTTCCATGAGCCCCAGGGAATCTTAACCACTTCTCATTAATCAGCCTCTCTTACTTTCTGCACCTAGAATGCTGTTTCAAGAGACCAAAAGCCACGAAAAAATGAGAACATCCCTGAACGATGGTTTTAACACTATTTACACTAAGAGGAAAGCATTTCTGAGGTTTCCGATGCAGCATGCATGATAATCAAAAAACTTACCTTGCTGACCTGTTGGGGCAGAAGCAACAAGTCTAAAGAGAAATGACAAGCAACATCCACTCTACTAAGCTGTTAAAAAGATACTCCATTTTACCTCGTGCTCTGGGGTGGGAGATGACGTTACAGAACTAAGGGACCCTTTCCTAGAACCGTGAAGATCTGCTGGGATGGAGACGGGGCGTTCCCACTGAGTCGTCCCTGTCGGTATGTGCCAATAATAGGTCCCCGCAATGTCGTTGATTCTCTTCCAGCCAGGTGGCAAATCTGGATCAGTCTGAAAGGAGTGATCACTCCATATATCTGCTGGGAAATGGAAAACAAGATTTTCTTAAAAGAGGAAACAATCACAGTGTTCCAATTTCAGCACTAATAGTTCGGGGAACCGCAGAGGCAGATATGCCCATAGCACTAATGAGAACTAGAGCCATCCTGTGGACACAAAGTATGGCAAAGGGGACAATATGGAAAGAAGTGAGAGAACTGAAAAGGAAGATTGACACTTGAGGATACAGATATAATGGACCATGGTCAAGTCATCTTACTGCTTCAAGAACCCTTTGGAACAAGCTAAAGCTTCATTAGCCAAAAATCAATGCCCCACGCAAAATTTGCAAGGTTACACACAAAATCTACTGACTCCTTTACAAATCAGTAAGCCTTACTGGTTGGCATCTTGATACCATTCTCAGCAATGAGTGTAACTCTCATTTTCTTTAAATGCTTTCTGTAAGTGAACACTGTCTTTGTATCTTCCTTTTGCTTTCACAACTCCTCCCCTTTGATTGTAAACATCTACAAAGTAGCGATGCCTTTTGTAATACTCTAGAATTCTAAATTGTACACAGAAGATTCCTAAGGACGGCAGACTAGAAAAGCCTTTGGAATTCAAGACTGATGCTAAAAGCCGGCGAGTAACCTAGTACATGAAGGAGGGTGGGTGTGGGATGCAATAGGGAATGGTGGGGACTACGGCAGACTGAAAAGCAAGCGCAATGTCCAAAAATATTCAATTAAAAATATAATAATGTTTTAAATACTGTGCTGGGGGCAGAGGGGAACAAAATACACGTCCTGGGCAATTTTAGCAATCCCTGGCCTGTATCAATATTTTATCAGTTTACTGGAAACTTACTTGCTTTGCAGAATCTCATTTTGGCCTTCTTGAAATTGAATATGAGATGAGGTGAAGTGCAAGAGAAGACAGGAGAGAGAAGTACAGCAGCACAGTGGGGGAGTCACAGGCAGCTGTATCAAGGTGCGTAGGTAGTAAAACTTAAGAAACTTGTGTTTCAATCTGGGGATCACTTTTTTTCTAAGCATCAGGCCCTCTCCCATGGGGCCATTCACAGGAGGCGGGGGCGCTTCACAGCAATCCAATAGAGAAGCACATGGGTCTTGCTCTGTGCAAATGTCACTACATCACGTGGGCAGGCATCACTGCCACTGTCGCTCTTACAGCGGCAACAAGGAAAAAAGGAACCAAACAAAGAGGCTGATTAAGACGATGGGCACAGATGTGCATTCATGCGCGTGTTTGGCATCCCAGCATTCACTTTTCTCATTTAAATCTGCCAGAGGCAAAACTGCCACTTGTCTCAAATTATGATGGAAATTTCCCCCTTCCCCCTACAGGAAATTAACCGTGATTAAATAATTTCAACTTACCCCAAATTTTCAGAAACAACTCGAAACAAACATGTATACAGTCCTTTGTCCTGTCTCCTTTTTAGGGGGTGGGAGGGTTGTTTTGTTTTTTGCATCTCAACTGGGACAGGAAAAATAAAATACATGGGTATCTGGATTAAGATGGAGAAAATCCTACCAAGGGTTATTTCCTTGTCTCATTTTAGCGGTTTATAGAACCAAGCTTTGTGACTTGAAAGGACCTAAAGAGGCTGCTAGTTACCATTTCTGAGGTTTTTGAGGTCTGAGGGCCTGAGTTTTATACATTTATCCTAGTTGTCTCCACAGCTGGGACGTGAGCATGAATGTAGATTACCACTATCAGAATATGGAATCATATTGGACCAAGGACAGAAACCAAGATCTCTGCTGAGATTTTGTTGGAATACAAATTAAGAAGGGATTTATTCCACTTCTAAAAACTGATGTTGGTGATATGATTATGATGGAGGAAGTGAGGACAGCACACCTACAATATTACTAATAGCTCCAGAAACATTTATAGAGTCGCTTCTGCATCATCCCACACTGGATTTCAAGGGATGTAAGTAAGCCCTGTGATGGCAGCCCTGTCTTGTATATCATCATATTCTAAACATCTAGCATGGCAGGTGTTCAATAACAATGAGTTGGATGGATGGTGGATGGATGGATGGATGGATGGATGGGAGGAAAGAATAAATAGAGAAGGAGGGAGAAATGAATGAATGAATGAAGTCTTTGAATGATGGAACTAGAACTTAGCAAAAGAAGAATTTTGAAGAAATCAGTTCCATGCAGTTTCACAAAACAGAACAATTTTACAACCCCCAGAAATAGCAATGTCTACTTCCCTTCGATGGTGCACGTGAATGTTCTTATGGATGAAAGGAAACATAATATGACAAACTGGAAAGAGTCCTGGGCTGGTGGCCAAGAGACTTTGGGTTGAGATTTGGGTTCTTTCTTTATTGAAAGGTTCCAAAGGGAATAGTAGGAAATACGCCTTCAGTCCCATTACAGTTCATTTTGTTAATCTAAATAGCTCCAACTTGCCTTGTTTTCCTACATAAAAATATGTACGCACTTAAACAAGTACTTTGAACCTTATTCAACAGGTCAGTGGTTTTCAACTGTTATGAATTTGGGAGGAAAAGAGTGGTGCAGGCAGGTGGAATTCCAGGCCCTTCTAGACCATTCTAACCACAGCAGCACCATTTTTATGTCTCCAATACTGGTATTGTATGTACAATTTTCCCTGAAAACAAAGATCAAGTTGTTGTTATTGTTTAAAAGAAAATTTGAAACCACAGGTAAAGCAAAAATGCAGTGGGGCCCAGGCACCTAAATCTCAAGAAGCTGCTTCTGTCAAATGATTATTCAAAATACTCCAAAGCAGCTTAAATGGTTGCTCTCAAATGAGTACCAAAGTGCATATGGCATGAAGAAGGGCATGCAGACTCCGTCGATAGAGGAAGAATCTATAAACACCAGCTGATTAGAGGAGAAAGTTCCAACCTCTTTTGATTCTCAGAAAATCACTTAGTGAAGCTTTGCTGAAGTCAAAGGAGCTGACGTTGCAGAAACGAAATGATGTCTGATAGTTTCATGGCCCTTCTGATCCTCAGCAGTTTTCTCAAACTGAGTTGTCTGTCATGCACCTCTTCTGGATAGATCTGCCTAAAGTTCTCAAGTCATGGTATTCTCATTTTTTCAGCAGGAATATACTAAAAGACCTCTGCCCTGGAGAATTCTCTTCTTTCTGGGTGAGTCAAAGATCCATTCAGCGGTATCTTGGCATCTCAGTGATTGAGCCTTTGGCTCAGGTCGTGACCCCCAGGGTCCTGGGATTGAGCACATCGGGCTCTGAGCCTGCTTCTCACTCTGCCTATGTCTCTGCCTCTCTCTCTGTGTCTCTCATGAATAAATAAATAAAATATTAAAAAAAAAAAAAGATCCATTCAGCACTGGACAGAAGAAGGCAAACCACAAGATTTCACTCCAGTTACCCAACCTCAGGATTGGAACTCAGGCCAATTGTTGGCTGGGTTACTTAAGGAAAGACTCATAGGAGAGTTAAAATGGAGAATTCTACAGAAAGCCTAAAGAGTAGTTTTAAATACTCCAGTAAAACTATAAATGAGGGGAGTCAGCAAAGACTCTAAATATGGCATTATACAGCCTGGCATGGCAACCAAGTGCGAACTCTGTAGCGGGCCTTTGTATTTTGGCTCAGCCACTCATTGTCTGAATGATTTCCAACAAGTTATTCAATACCTTTGGGCTTTGGATGTTTATCTGTAAAATGGGGATTAAAACAGTATCTACTCTACATCACTGGGGAGTATGTAAAACACTCAGAACAAAGGTTGACATATAATAGGCATATTTGCCACATAAATGTTCACTGTTAAGGGCACCTGGGTGGCTTAGTCAGTTGAGCATCCAACTTTTGATTTTGGCTCAGGTCATAATCTCAGGGTTGTGGGATCAAGCCTTAAATTGAGCTCTGTGCTCAGTGGGGAGTCTGCTTGAGATCTCTCTCTTCCTCTCTGCCCCTCCCCCTGCTAGGTCTTGCTCTTTCTCTAATAAATCAATATTTTAAAAAAATGTTCACTGTTATTGCTATTATCATTATATGTCATAGGTATCTGAAGCCAACAACATGATAATATATTAAATTCACTAAACCCACCATAAGAAGTATTTTCATATGCCCAAAGGAAAATGCTGACTACAGAATTTATGGGATTATGTAATCATCATGGTTCAAAGAATAAAGATAAAAGAAGATAATCTTATGGTGACTCTTCTTCTGGAGAGGAAGGTCCACCAGACTCCCTTAGCAGGGCTGGGATTTGAGGACCTGAGAGGGTCAGACAGATTCCACCCACCATGCCTTGCGGTGCTGCTTCCCTGTCTGGCAGTGGTTCTGCTTCACCAATACTTTCTCTTTCTTCAAATGTTTGTCTCTCAATTAATGTGTAAGTAAAAAAAATAAATATTTCATAATTAAAAAAATAGATTCACATCCTCTGTTGTCTCCTTTAAAGCAGATTTGTGTGGGATGCCTGGGTGGCTCAGCAGTTGAGCATCCACCTTCAGCTCAGAGCGTGGGTCCGGGGATCGAGTTCTGCACTGGGCTCCCTGTGAGGAGCCTGCTTCTCCCTCTGCTTATGTCTCTGCCTCTCTCTCTGTGTCTCTAAAGAATAGGTAAATAAAATCTTAAAAAAAAAATAAATTAGATTTATGGGGTGCCTGGGTGGCTCAGCTGGTTAGCAGCTGCCTTTGGCTCAGGTCATGATCTCAGGGTCCTGGGATGGAGCCCTATGTTTGGCTACCTGCTCAGGAGGGAGGCTGCTTCTCCCTTTCCTTTTCCTCTTCCCTCCAACTCATGTTCTCTCTCTCTCTCTCAAATAAATGAATAAAATATTTATATGTATATGTATAAATCTTTATATAATATTATATATAATCTCTAAAAATATATTTTTTACATGTGTATGTGTATATATATATGTGCGTATGTGTGTGTATATATCAGATTGGCTAAATTTGTCCTAGGTTTCTCTCAAACACAAACCAACCCCAAACAAAGTTGCCTTGTTTTTATATGATTCCTGAATATTTTCTTCCACTGTGGGTCTAGGGCTTTCGTTACCAAAAAAAAAAAAAAAGTTCCCTACTCATAAAGTAAAGCACATCTTCACAAACATTACCACGTTTAATGCTCACATCAATGCCAGCTAGAAGGTGGGGGTTGGGGGTAGATAGTAGCAAGCCAGGACAAGAATCCAGGCCTTTCAAGGCTTAAACCCAAGTGGTATTAATGCTGCCATGATGTTCTAAGGTTCTAAGAGCTAGTAACAATACTGCTGTTAACAGAAAAAGTAACAAGGGTAACCAGACACTGACTTCAGGCTTAAGTACCCGGATCCTTTATTACCTCTTTATAGGAGCTCGGGGAGTGTCCACAGCTACCCTATGAAGAACACAGTAAAGTTAACCCCTTTTTGAGGCTTAGGGAAGACAGCTATTTGGTTTGAAGCCAAGGGGAGAGACTATGTCCCCATGGATAAATGGATGCTACTGTTTCAGACAGCTGAGAAAAATCAGTATGGACAGCTTGGGGGAATTGGGAAAGTAAATACATAGTGATAAAAATGAAAGAACACAATGGCTGTAAGTCTGGGGCTTTGAGACCAGCCTGCTGGCCTGACCAAGGTCAAACAGCTACTAAGCAAGAGCCCTGAGTCCTGAACCACCCCTGTGTCTGGGTAAGTCCACAGGAGGATACTTGCAGTGTAGGCCTTACATAGGGCCCTCCCTATTCTGCTTTCAGTAATCTGGGGAACCACTGGCCCACATAGCTGCAGGCCCTCTCCATCAGAAGCCTTAGGATCAAATTCCAACCTCGGGCATGCTGCAAAGACCAAGACCCCTTGTCCCTCTTTCCCTCCCTACAGGATCTAGCACATAATACGCTTTCCGATCTGTCATCACTGCATCTCCCCGAAGGCACTGTCCCAGGGTGACAGGACGGTTCAGCAGTAGGGGCTGAAAGCCATAGGTGTCCTTTCAAAGTGGACATCCTTTCTGTGGCCCTTTGTTGTTTGTAGTTTTGTTCTGGAAGCAGGGCCTGGAAGTCAAGAGTATAAAAATAGCAAGGCTGAGAGCCCCAGAAAGTCCCTCTTGTACTGAGAGCCTCCTGGGCCAAGAGCAATACTTGGCGTGGGAACAAGGAGCCCATCTGTGAGCAGCAAAGACCCGCCCCTTCCAGCCACCTCAGACGCCAGGGCAACAGGCCTGGTTCTGGCTCCATTTGGGCTCTGTCTTTCCAGGGACCCACTTCCCACTCCCCTTCTCAGTGGAGCTGTATGTGAGGTAAGCCCACCTCTAATTATCCTCTCCTCTGGGCTCGCTTGCTGGAACCCAAGGGTCAAATGAAAACAAATCAGCATCTAGCAGCAGCTGGAAATTTCCTCTGCTTGCTCCAGAGGCCACAGGAAGGAGGAACGGATGAGCTGAGATTCTAAATTTGGCAAGGTCTGCAGCACAGAACACAAAAGGCTGCCCTCAGATCCTCAGGATGGCACTCACTTCCTTCCGTCAACATTTGTGTACCCAGTGCCTTCCTTGTGCAAGGCATGGGGTGAGAGGTCACAAGGAAAGAGGAGATGGACCAATTCATCCAACAAATATTTCCTGTCTACTCTGTGCCAAGCACTGTTTTAGGGCTAGGGATACGTGGGGTCATCAGATGGATCCCGTCCCACACCAGTGACCTGGAGCGTTGGTTCTCAAGCATCAGAGTCACCTGGAGAGGGGCACCTGGGTGGTTCAGTGGTTGAGCATCTGCTTTTGACTCAGATCATCATCCTGGGGTCCTGGGATTGAGTCCTTCATCGGGCTCCCCACAGGGAGTCTGCTTCTCCCTCTGCCTATGTCTCTGCCTCTCTCTGTGTGTCTCTCATGAATAAATAAATAAGATCTTAAAAAAAGAAAGAAAGAAAGAAAGAAAGAAAGAAAGAAAGAAAGAAAGAAAGAAAGAAAGAAAGAGTCGCTTGACATGCTAGAAGCGATCACTGGGAACCACCCCAGAGTTTCTGGCTCAGCAGGTCTAAGAATCTGCATTTTCAACAATTCCCAGGTGATGGTGAGTCCATGCTGCTGGTTTGAGACCATGCTTTTAAGAACCACTGGTCTAGGAAAACAGAAAAGGTAGTAATTCTTTCACATCAAACTCCATCTAAATACTGATCCCACAAAATAAAAAATGTGAATGTATATGCATTTAGTCATTCATTCATCCATCCACTTATTCACTCACTGTGTATAGTGAAGGCCTTCTATAAATGCCAAGCACTATTCTAGTAGCTGGGCATACGGTAATGAACCGATGGGTAATGCGATCAATCCTGTCTGGGAATGGGGTGGGCTATTTGGATAGGATGGTCTGGGAAGGTCTCTGAGGAGCAATGTATCCCTTGACTAAGCAGGGCCAGCCTTGTGAAAAGACAAGAGAACACCATTCCCGGCAGAAGGAATACAGCGCAGAGCCCATGTGGCAGGAAAGAACCTGCCATGTCATTACAACCAAAAAGTCACTCGAGCGAGGTTAAGTGGTCTAGGATAAGATTCAAGGCCACCAGGGCTAGGGATTTACCCTCTATGCAAAGGAACTCTTGAAGGTCTTGTGTGATCTGTGTTTTTCCAAAAGGGGGGGCACCTGGGTGATTCAGTTGGTTAAGTGTTTGACTCTTGGTTTTAGCACAGATCATGATCTCAGGGTTGTGAGACTGAGCCCCACATCGGGCTCCACGCCCAGGACAGATTCTTAAGATTCTCTCTATAACCTCCCTCAACCTCTCCCTCTCTTAAAAAAAAATTTAAAAAATAAAATAAAATAAAATAAAACCAAGAGAGTTTTCCACACAATACTTCCTTCTTGGAGAAGAAAAAACCCTTCCTTCCGAAGTCTTAGTTTCAGCCACTCCTAGCTAATCCCTTGAACAACATTATTTCTGAAAGAGCCAGGTTTAAAACTACAGGTTTCCCTCGCTATTTGAAAATAGATGAAACCTTTCATAAGCCAAAATGGCATAAAGCTAAGAGGCAATTACCATCAATTTACTTGGGAAAAAATTTTGAGGGTCCCTAGACCCAAAAAACAACCTCTCTTAGGCTTTTCTGATACCTCAGGACACATCTTGCTAACAGATGCACAAAATAAATCGAGATAAAGCACAGATGCTCATGGACACAGGTCAAAGCTATGGCAAATTGATGCTGAGTTGCTGAGTATAGTTCCCGGGAAAGGAGCTTGGTGGGGCCACTCTTGCTGCTGGGGGTGCACACTGCCTCTGTAACAGCTCGCTGCAAAACAAACGCTGAACGCTATTTTCACCTTTTTATTTTTTATTTTTATTTTTATTTTTATTTTTTTTCACCTTTTTAAATAAAAGTGAAAATCTTCTTCAATTTCTTTTGGTTAGTGCACACAGGTACTAATGTAGGTGTTTTGAAAAAGCAAAGTGGCATAGCACAAACTTTTGAAAAGTGGAGGTCACCTGTACTTAATTTTTTTAAAAAGATTTTATTTATTTATTTGAGAGAGGGAAAGAGAGCACGAGCACAAGCAGGGGGAAGGGCAGAGGGAGAGTGAGAAGTAGACTCCCCATTGAGCAGGGAGCCCGATGAGATGTGGGGCTCAATCCCAGGACCCCGGGATCATGACCTGAGCAGAAGGCAGATGCTTAACGGACTGAGCCACCCAGGCGCTCACCTGTATTTGAATTTAACCTTAAGACTTTTTGATCACCTGGTGGTCCACTTCCTGTGCCTCTCTCCTCTCTCTCTTACTACTTAGTCTCTTTTTTTTTTATTCTGGACTCAGAACTTCCTTGTCAGAATAGAACAAGCAAGAGTCTTGCTTCCCTCCAGCTGCATCACCAAATTCTGGAGACAACAGCATGGAGCCAGGACTCTAGGATTAGACAATTTATTCCAGATTTGCTGGGGGTCCAAGGTAGCATATGGAGGCTACTCAGAATATGGTTTGAAACAGTCCTCAGTCAAAGTAACTGGAAAACAATGACTATGGAAACTAGGGAATGAGCCCCAAAGTGTCCTAAATCTGTGAGCTCTCAGAAGTCTGACCTGCACGTCTACCAGGTTATGGGGGGGGGGGGGGAGGTAACAGGGAGAAAGCTCGTCCCGAAGTTTCAGGGTCAGTTCTATTTCTTAATATTTATTTGCAAGGCGTAATTGGGACCCTGAAATGCCTATCACAACCTTAGAAAAATTATACATTGTGCTCAATTTGCACTTTCCCGTGTGGCATTCTTCTAACAGTGACAATAAAATTCTTAACAATTTTAGGAACATTTGTTTCCTAATACTTTTTCCCTTATTTTTCTTTTTAAATACTAATATTAAAGTTTTGGAGTGTCCTTGAAATAGGAAACTATTTGTAGCTGAGGATTTTTCTGTTAAAGATTCTCAAGTAAATATTCCAAGAACTCACTATTTAAATAGTCCTTAAATTTGGGCCTTATAACCTTACATGCTTTGTATATTTTTATCAAGTATTTTGGTAGAAGATCAACACAAAGTTTCTTAATTTAAACTCACTGGAGACATAGTCCTTGCTGGGCTTAGTCTACTAAAATCGTTTCAGGGCCAGGTTACTATCACAGACAGGAGCTCTGGAGTCAGCCAGCAGCCTTGAATCTTGGCTCCAGTGCTGGCTGGCCCGGGTGACTTGTGACAAATGGCTTCATTTCTAACGGCCTGTCTGCTCACTGTACAAAAAAAGCCAATGACAGCGCCTACCCCACAGGGTTGATGTGGAACAAAGCACCTAGCACAAAGCTGGGCACATAGTAATCACTCAGTAAATGTTTGTTAATAGCTATTAATCACTTTGTTCAAATGTGGCTTTGGGGAAAAATATCCCGCAATACAAAACATTTTTTGAAATGGCATGAAACACAGTTCATTGAAAACAAACTAGGATTTCCGAGTTTGCAGCAACCAAACGGGTTTCTACTAAAAAGACTGTTTTTCTTTAGATGGGGAAAACTAGGTGATAATCTTGGCCCCCCACATATCAATTTAGAACAATGTATCACATGAGAACACACTGGTTTGAGTATGCGGCACCTCTTCAATTAGCATGTGGCTGTTTTACGTCATGTAGCTGAGCCCCTAAAGAAACAGAAATGAAATCAGAACCAAAGAGCTTGTTAAGTGTGCTTTATTAATTAAGACATCCTTCTTTTGAAATTGCTTTTATTCTACCCCCTGTCCCCATGAAAGTATGTATGTAGGAACTGTGGGTGGAAGATAAAAGGAAACTGCTTCTCTGTTCACAGACTGTTACCCAAAATCAAGACACAATATATGAGTCAGGGACTCTGCAAAGACAAATTTAAAACTAAAAGGCGTAAGATATAAGTAGCTACAAATTTTCTGGAAAAAACAACAACTAACCCTGGTATTTGTAAATATCTACTCGTCTGTACAAATCTACAGATAACTGAGGTTAATCATATGACCTGACTAAAGACTATTTTAAATATCATCAGAAGGTCTCACTCTAGGAGCACCTGGGTAGCTCAGTGTTGAGCGTCGGCCTTTGGTTCAGGGTGTGACCCCGGGGTCCTGGGATCGAGTCCCGTGTCAGGTTCCCCACAGGGAGCCTGCTTCCCCTCTGCCTATGTCTCTGCCTCTTTTTCTGTGTCTCTCATGAACAAATAAAATCTTAAAAAAAAAAAGAAGGTATCATTCTAAATACTCAAACATACAATATAACATGTACTTTTCTACAAGTTATGAAAGGAGATATTAAAATCTTAAGATGCTATGAAATATAATCTAAGAACATGATTTCCTTTTAAAATGTACAAAAAGCACAAAGTAGCATAATTTATAAACACTTCTGAGAAACCATAGGCTTAATGCTCCCCCAACCCCACCAAAAAAAGACCTACAAATAAAAACTTGAAACTTGAGTGGAGATTCATATTTTGTTTTAAGAAAGACCATTTCAGTAACCTCAGTTTTATTTTTCCAAGAGCTGGGAAAAACATATATTGAAACAACAAATCTCCTGGGGTTCCTGGGTCCCTCAGTTAAGTGTCTGCCTTCAGCTCAGGTCATGATCTCAGGGTCCTGGGATGGAGCCCCACTCAGTGGGGAGTCTGCTTCTTCTTCTACCTCTGTCCTTCCCCCTGCTCATGCTCTCTTTCTCTCTATCTCAAATAAACAAATATTGTAAAAAAAAAAAAAAATCTCCAAAATCCAGAAGTCTAAATAAAATAATGAATGGAGAATGAATATAGGTAGGCATTCTCTTGAAATCAGGAATTCTTTTGATAATTTTATTTATTTTTAATTTTTTTAAATTTTATCTTTTTTTAGTAATCTCTACATCCAACACAGGGTTCAAACCCCCAACCCTGAGATCAGGAGTCACATACTCTTCCAACTAAGCCAGCCAGGTGCTCCAATTTTTGGATAATTTTTAAAAAGTAAAGATCACAACATATTTATATAAAATTGCTAGACAGGTTTATTAGGTTTTTCTCCAGTTGTCTGAGTACACCACTCACCTACTGAATAGCAGCAATACATCTTACTCAATACCAGATGGGATTATTATGTTTGGCAAGAAGATCAGCAAATCAGACCTAATACCCTTTGCTTTGATGTTTGGGTATTTAGTGCTTACTTCTAACTACAGTGTTCTAGAAAGATCTATGACTATATGGAAATTAAGCAAAGGGTAACCGCACAACATTATTTAGAGAATGTATCCCGCTGCCATATCCTCAGTCAACCCAACCACCCAACTTTCTGATTTGATTATTATTTTACAGTAAGCATTTGGAGAAGAGAAGACAAAAATACCACTGCTGGCATGAATCTTTCTTTGACTTCCAAACACTCAGACAGATAGAATTACTACTGGCACCATACTTTTTCAAGGTAGACAGGTTTGAAAGTGTATTAAGTAGAACCAATCTTTTCCCCATAATTTTGTCAGGATCTTCAGTGCACCTCCTCAGGCAGATACACAGTAGCAATGATGACAAGGTGGAAGCTATTCCAAGGGTTGCCTTGGCTAACCTCAAGGTCATTATTCTTCTAAATGATGACATAGCAGGACTTGACTTCTCATCTATGTTAAATATTAGAGCAAAAGATGTTATTGAGAAACTAGGAATTAGGCACAGTATTCTACAACAAACTACAATTCGATCTTTTATCAGTGCATTAAAAGAGTAAGGTCAATGGATGCCAGCTTTTCCAAAATCAAAATCGACCTATGGGAGCACACAGAACTATATTCCCTTAAGTTAAATGTATATATTTTGTTTCTTATACACGAACAAAAACATGTATTTCTAGAGCACTACAGGACTTTCAAAGTGCTGTAACTAATCCAGACTCATTTGATGCCACAAAATCCTGCAATGCAGGCAGAAGAGATCTTATTCCCATTTTACAGATGAAGAAATAGAATTCAACCATGTGAACTAACCTGATGAGGTTGGAAACCGGTTATTATTGACTGAAGAAATCTCTGTGAATTTTTGTTTGGGAATCATTCTATTTGTTAAGTGCATTTTTAAAGGTTAAGTACCCTTAAAAATATCAGCAGAGAGGCGCCAGGGTGGCTCAGTGACTTAAGTGTCTGATTTCAGCTCAAGTCCTGATCTCAGAGTTGTGAGATCACACCCTGTATCAGAGTGCTGGCCATGCAGCCTGCTTAAGATTGTCTCTTCCTCCCTCCCTCCCTCCCTCCCTCCCTCCCTCCCTCCCTCCCTCTGCCCTGACCCCATAGAAAAACATACATTAGCATAACTGAACTAATCTGCTCCATCTGCCATGGTGGTTATTGGTCATATTTTAATATTTGATGTAAAATAGGATTTCTAGACTATGGCTGAGGTGGAGGAGTTCAGAGAAAAATGGTTTCCTGATATAGATACACAATTAAAAGGATCAGGGTGAAAGGATTGTTACTCCTCGAGATACTTATTTTCCACCTAAATCAAAAGAGAATTTGAAGCAGCTTTGTACATAAAAGATATAAATATATTTCAACCAATAAAATGAGAGGATAGAGCCAGGGAGTTGAGAAGAAATTTAATCTCTTGCTCCAAAAATTTACAAAGGGTTATCTAGTAAAAGTAGTTTATCAAAAAGAAACTTTTTCCTAAGCATCAAATCTTAGCACGCCAGAAACTGCACTGGAAGTAGAAAGGCAGCAAACTGATAATAAAGGTTTTACATTGCATCTCAGTGGTTTTATTCTGTAAATTTTGTTTTAAATTGTAATTGTGTTGTACAAGAGGTAACTAAATGTAAACTTTTTTTCTTTTTAAATAATAAAGTTAAAGGGGCAAACCATTCTGTACTATTCATTTTGTCTGTGAGCAGCCTGCTGTCAGGGTCTTATAAATCTGGTACCTGTGGGAGACACCGAAAGTTGTCCATCAATATCCAGTGTCTTCTTCCAAAGCAATAAAAACTTCTGTTTGGATACCTTTCCCAGAATACATTTCCCAGCCTCCCTTGCAGCTAGGTGTGACCAGCCAGATTACATGCTAATCCTTGGGGTGTAAGTACAAGAACTGTATGGCAGTTTCCAAGAACCTTCCTTATAGAACAGCTGGCAGGCACATGTATTCTCGCTGCCTGGAAGAGATAAGCTGCCTTGGACCACAGGGATGCAGGCTATACCCCAGGGATGGAGGGGCAGTACTGCCAAGGAATTTGGGTTCTTGGGGTGGATGAATTGCTCCTGCCAGGCTTCTATATGAAAGAGAAATCAATTTCTATTGTAATAAGCCACTGTTACTTGAGAGTCTTGCAATACTAGCAGTCGAAATTGATCCTAACTCATCTATATAATGGCGAGAAACTAAATTAACACCTAGGAAAGAAACAGCTTCTAGTAGATTAGTTTTATAATCTCCTATTCAATCCTAAAACTTTAGGCATCTGATTGGTAGGGTTAAGAAACCCAGGCTCCTGACTCCCAAACTCCCAAACTCTTTCTGAAACAGCAAATTGTTGGAGTGTAATTTCATTGGTTATTGCTCATTCATTTTCTACCACCCACCAAGCCAAGCATCTTAACCTCATATCTGACTTTTGTCAAAAATTACCAAATGCTGGAGAGTCTGGGAAACATCTGACTCTTGATTTCAGCTCAGGCATGAGTCTCAGGGTCCTGGGATTTGAGCCCTGCCTCAGGCTCCACACTCCATGGGAAGTTTGCTTGAGGATTCTCTCTCTTTCCCTCTGCCTATCACCCTGCTCATGTGCTCTCTCTCTCTCTCTCTCTCAAAGAGACAAATAAATCTTTAAAAAAAGAAACCAGGGCAGCCTGTGTGACTGAGAGGTTTAGTGCCACCTTTGGCTCAGGGCCTGATCCTGGAGACCTGGGATCGAGTCCCACGTCAGGCTCCCTGCATGGATGCTGCTTCTCCCTCTGCCTGTGTCTCTGCCTCTCTGTCTTTCTCTGTGTCCCTCATGAATAAATAAATAAAATCTTAAAAAAAAAAAAAAGAAAAGAAAAAGAAACCAAATGCAGAAACTGTGTTGGGCCTACTTTTTTACAAACCTCAAGAAGTATCTACTAGGATGCACCAACCACAAGCAACATCAAACCATTTGTTCGATTCAAGTCTTTGAATTCTTTGATCTGTACCATGTTCCTCCCCAAACCCCTCCAAATCTAGGTCAGGAGAGAAAAGCAAAGATTCTCCAATGGAAGAAAACAAAATGGCAAAACCAATTAGCTGTTCCACACCTGTGTGATAGCTTCATTTTTCTTTTCCAGCAATGAAAGAGTGATGATGTGCAGAGCTTTGAGTTTTTCAAAGATGCTGAGGCTACTGGCAGAAAAGAGGCAGGGGTATTTGTGGATCCCATCTGCCAGGGATGCACGTGTAGAAAGTGTCATTTCTTTATGCTTCTCAAAATAGAATCTAGCATAAGACAATATTAGGTAATTGAGCCAAAATTCCAGGAAAGGACAAGTAAATGGAATAAAAATAATTATTCTCAAAAATTTCAAATAATAAGCAAGTGCTCAAAGTTTAGAAGGGCTTTCTGCCTGTAAAGATTAGGATATAGGACTATTTGTTTAAGCTGTGGGCCCTGCAGAGCAAAGAGTTCAGAAAAAGTGTCACAGAGATGCTATTAATCACAAATTAAGCAGATCTGAGTTCCTTAAAGCAAAGGTCAGGCTTGTTCCTCTTTTAATTTTAATCAACTAAGGTACCCCAAGAGTGTCTCACACACAGTAGGTGTGCAATGTTTTCTAGAGATATGTAAATGTAGTTGGGGGTGGCTCCCTTTTTTCATATCTTATTCTCTGAAACTGAGAAGCTATCTCGGGGTGCCATGGTGGCTCAGTCCGTTAAGCATCTGACTGGCTCAGGTCATGATCTCAGGGTCCTGGGATCAAGCCCCACATCAGGCTCCTTGCTCAGTAGGGAGCCTGCTTCTCCCTCTGCCTGTGCTCCTCTGCTTGTGCTCTCTCTCTCTCTCTCAAATGAATAAAATCTTAAAAAAAAAAAAAAAAAAAGCTACCTAGATGATATCTATATGAATGATAATTACAGGAAAGAGGAGGACAAAGGAGAGGAAGGAAGGAAGGAAGGAAGGAAGGAAGGAAGGAAGGAAAGAAGGAAAAAAAGGAGGAAGGAAGGATGGGAGGGAGAAGGGGGCAGGGGCATGTACCACTAAGCATCCTGCCTGCTGAGTCTGAGTTCTACTTTGTATGACATCGAAAAAGGAACTAGGATAACTGTTAGCTAGTTTGTATTCACTCACAAATGCGCTGGTTAACCCATAAGGCCTCAAAGTCCAGCCAACAGGCTAAAATTATTTTCTAACTAGAAAAATGCTCTCGAAGCATTAAAAGTTCTCATCTGCAGGTTGTCTGGGAACAATTCCAAATTTATATACAACATAAATAGGATTTTTTCTTCTTCATCTCAAATTCTAAGCTCTCACTTGTGAAAACTCTGATTCATATGAAGTTTTTGTTCTGGGTTGGCTCTATTTCCTTGTTTCTGGATCTGTGTAGTGTCCATTTGTAAAAGATGGTCTATCTGATCTTGGATTCTGGTATGTTCTAAGCATCTTCCTCCTTGGCTTTCTCCACCGCTTTCCCTCTCCAAGAAATTACTAGAACCTAAAGGCTGTTAGGAGCATACAAATGATGCTTAGATCTCAGAAGTGAGTAGAGAAGAACATTGTCTGGAAGCAGATGAATCCAATGCTGTGTCAAAGTTTTCCTTGTTTCATGCAAAACAGGCAGGAGTTACCGGTGACAACTGTCTGACCATGTCGAGATCTTCATCTTAGATAGCTATCCATGCTTCTTTCCTTGTAGAAATAAACTTTGTGTGTTTTTCTGTGTTGCAGATATGCTTGAACGAATGAAATGAGAGTACTGACTCCTTTTAGAAAACATTATAGTAGGAAGTACCTAACCACGGATCCAGGAGCAGAAAAAAGTTGAGTGAAAGATAATGCTGGGTTGGGAGTTTTTTTGTTTTGTTTTTTGAAATTCCCTTTGGAGAAACAAACAGTATAAATTACTTTTAAAAGCAAAAGCACAAGGGGTGCTTGGGTGGCTCAGCCATTTAGCACCTGATCCCAGGGTCCTGGGATTGAGTCCCCCATTGGGCTTCTTGCTCAGCAGGGAGTCTGCTTCTCCCTGTGCCTGTGTCTCTGCCTCTCTGTGTCTCTCATGAATAAATACATTAAAAAAAATAAAAGAAATAAAAGGAAAAGCTCATTTTTCTGTGTAAATTTTCAATGGGATTTTTCTTCCAGGGTAAAAATCTTTTTTTCTCCCACTTTCTGCTTCAATGAAAAAATTCATTCAAAGAATATATTAGGCTCTGCTGATAGAGAAAGACTTGCAAATAAAGATTACACTTGTACTTGACCCAGATTTCAAACTGATCGTCCTAGGAAAGCTTGACCTCTTTCATGGGTACTGGGTCTGTTTCATAAACATATGCATGAAACTGAATTGGTTAGCTACTCCTAAAAAAAATAAGCCATAACTTAATTCACTCTACTGTTCAAAAGGATCTGATTCAACAAATAACTGCAAGCCTGTATTTTTCACTGAACAAAATTAGAAAAAATACATCCATCAATAAGAATATGAAAAAGAATTTTTTCCCAAACCAAGTAAATAATATATGCCCTATGAGCCAGTAATACTAAATGTATATCCCACATGCCATCTCACACAGTTCTATCAGAAGGTGTGTGTGTGTGTGTGTGCACGCGCATGTATTCCTGGGGGAGTAACTGTGGTGCTGGGGACATGGAGGCAGGCTAGGAGCCCATCGCTCTATGAGGAGAAAGGGAAAAATGTGTTGAGTTCACACCATGGAATACAATGCAGGAGTTAGGAACCAGGCATTAGCTATACACACAGTCTTATAGATAGATTTTTAAAACACAGCATATGAAGAAAATATCCTTTAAAAATTATGAACACACACACAAAACAACAAGGCACATCACAAGCATGCTTTTGAGCAAAAAGTCACCCATTAAACACATTAGATGATTGCCTATGGGTGGAGGGTGGGAGGAAGAGATGGGAATAACAGGGAGTAAGAAAGGAAGCATGGAAAGCAAGAGAGGATGTTCTGTACGTACCAGTGATGAAAATACACCACGAATTAGGGCATATGATTAACTCAACTGTCTACAACTGAGATCCAAAATAAACTCACTTTTCCATATTTACTCATTTTCCTAAACAACAAAAATACAAGTGAAAAATGACTAAGGAGACAGATATTGTTTCGGTAGCTACGGAAGTCACACAGGGCTCTCAAAGGTCCTAAGCTGTACAGTTGAGCTGTCCAGTAGGGAAGCCACTGGCCCCACAGGCTACTGAGCACATGAAATGCAGCTTGTCTGAACAGAGATGGGCTGCCAGTGTGAAACACACACTGGATGTGGACAACTTAGTCCAACATGAAGAAAAGAAAAGATTTTATTAATAATTTTTATATGGGTTCTATGTTGAAATGAGAGTACCTTAGATATATCAGGTGAAATAAAATCCATGATTAAAATTAATTTCACCTGTTTCTTTTTACTTACTGTGGCTATTGGAATGTTTAATATCACATATGTGGCTCACACTATTCTTTCTGATGGACACACTGGTCTGGAGGTTTCCAGTGAGCCAGGGGTTCAAGAGGGATCCTTTCTATAAAAATTACTTTAGAACCTCAATTTGGGAGGTTCTGAAAAACATAAATGTGGCCCCCTGACTGGAAGGATATAAAAACGGTTCAGAATTGAACATTAACATTCTAGGGGCACCTGGGTGGCCAGGTGGTTAAGTATCAGTACTTGGTTAAGTATCTGCCTTCAGCTCAGGTCACCATCTCTGGGTCCTGGGATGGAGCCCCACATCGGGCTCCCTGCCTAGCAGGGACTCTGCATCCCCCTCTCCCTCTGCAGCTCCCCCTGCCCATGCACACACACACACACACACACACACACTCTCTCTCTCTCTCTCTCTCTCTCAAGAAATAAATAAGTAAAATCTTAAAATAAATAAATAAACACTAAAGTTCTAGTTTAGGAATTGCTAACACCTTGAAGCACCTATCACCTTCCAAAGTTCTCATTTTAAAACTTCCTTAAGATCAATGCTGCTTTTTAGGAATTCAAGTCCAGTCCTTGAATTTCAACTAAAGGAAAATTTCTACTATATTTCATTCTGAAGTTATATAGAATAAGATATCTGGAAAAATCTCATATAATACATCGATCCAGATACACAGCATATGACTTCAGCACCTACTATCAGAAGGTACTTTAAAAATCAAAATGGCACTAACAACTTAGAGATTATGTATTCACAGTACTTACCTGTCTCTTGCTTGCTCTCTCTGTCACATGTGGTCTTTTGTCACAATGTAGACTATTTTTCCTACACTCTTTTGTATGGACCAACTGCCACCTATTAATGGTCTCTAGACCCCTTTATGACAAGACTTTGAATTTCCATTTGCCTGCCCCTAGCTCTGAGTAGAGTGCTTGGCATATATGGATGGTCAACAACTATCTATCAAATTAACCGGAAGTAAGTGGGGCAGAATTGAGACGTTTGGGGAGGAGGAATAGAGTCACATAGGTTATTTTCTTGTGATTGTTTAAGAAAACTATTAGAGGGCAGCCCGGGTGGCTCAGTGGTTTGGAGCCGCCTTCGGCCCAGGGTGTGATCTTGAAGACCCGGGATCAAGTCCCACTTTGGGCTCCCTGCATGGAGCCTGCTTCTCCCACTGCCTGTGTCTCTGCCTCTCTGTGTGTGTGTGTCTCTCTCATGAATAAATAAATAAATAAATCTTTGAAAAAGGCAAAAGAAAATTATTAGAAAGGACCAAATGTTTCCAGGTTTCATCAACATCAGCATCCATGTTAATGTATTACTGAGGTGCTTACCATGTGTAAGCCACTGTTGTAAACACTTTGTGTATCAATTCATTTACTTCTTATTAGAACCCTTTAAGATTGGTGTTATCTGGGGATCCCTGGGTGGCGCAGCGGTTCGGCGCCTGCCTTTGGCCCAGGGCGCGATCCTGGAGACCCCGGATCAAATCCCACATCGGGCTCCCAGTGCATGGAGCCTGCTTCTCCCTCTGCCTGTGTCTCTGCCTCTCTCTCTCTCTCTCTCTGTGACTATCATAAATTAAAAAAAAAAAAAAAAGATTGGTGTTATCTTACTCCATTTTATAGACGATACATAGAGAGGATAAGCAACTGACTCATGGTCCCAGAAGTAGTAACGGTAGAATTGAGATTCAAAGCAGGCAGCCCCACACCACAATCCATGCTCCCACATACGTGTTAGTCAATATACAAATTTACCCATTTTAGGATTGGATCCCAAACGGTTCAAGGCTCTCATATTCATGCCTTGCTTTTCAACCTCCACAGCACTGCTTCATGCTAAGCTCTCAAGAGCCTCACCTGGATCTGAAAAGGGTTCATAATCAGTTACTGTGACTGTACTGCTCCCTCTAATCATACCACAGCTAGTAATTTCCCAGAAAACACCCATTTCAACCACTCCCTGCTCCTCCTCCTGCACAAAATAAGCAGACTTCCTTTAGCATGGAGGAGCATTTAACCCCCTTTTCAATGGTGCCCTCCCCTTTGCCACCTCATTCCCTTATGCCTTTCCCAAACCAGGCCAAATGCCTATTCCCTGGTCTCACAACATCCCACACAGTTCTGCATCCCCAGGCCTTTGCTTATGTTGTTTCCCTGGACTGGAATCTCCTCCTTTTCTACTCCCCTCAAACTAAAGCGTCAAAGGTTGCTTCCTCCATGCAATTTTTCCTAATCACTTATTTTTAAAAATTAACTTGTTCTTCCCTGTACTACCTCCTTTTAGATACAAATTATGTAGGGCAATTTCCCCCCTAATATTATAGTTTCCAATATGAGACACCCCTCTCCCTCTGCTCCTAATGCCTAGAGTCAAGGATTGTTGTGTACGTGTTAGGATCCATAATGGATTCTGCTGAGAGGCTGAATGGGAGGTGGAAGCCACTCTTCACAAGACCCCCTAAGTACAACCACATTCAGAAGTTCAGAATTTCTTATACAGGCAGCAAAATACTATCAGAAGTTTGGAGCAGGGACTCTGTGTGTTTTGAGGATATTATTATGAACAAGATAGAAAATAGATGAAAAGGATTGCATTAGCATAAAAATCATGTATCATAACACATGTTCGAAAATTACATGTCAGTAATAGAAGTGAAAATATCAAGCCAAAATAACACATAATTACAAATTCTACATCTCAATTTAATTTTGCTATCAGTATAAATCAGTGATTAAAAACCTAGTCACTGGCCATTTGAAAGACTCCTTCCTCCCAGCGTGCAGCTGTTGTCATGACAACAGGACTTCCGGCCATATCCACACGGGCTTAGGTTTAAAGGGAGAGGATAAGGATCAATCAGGTGAAATAAAGAATACACTGACCAGTTTTGGAATGTAAGAAAACATCTTTCAACCCAAGGTTACCCAATATAATCTCTTTACATCCCTGTCAGTATTAGAAGCAGGCTGAGTTTTTTTAATCAATAAAATTATGCCTTAGCTTCAAGATTCTGCACATATAGTAATAACATGTGCTGAAGGTCTACACGCTAACTCTAATTAGTGGAGGATATTCCAGAACATATTCAACCCTTCCAATTACTGATACTATCCTAAATCTTCCTAGGTCAGAAGCTGCCTATCTTTCTTCTGTCTCAGCCCTTCTAAAGGATGTACTCTCTTTAGGAACTGATTCTTTGCTTCCAAGCAGATGGGATGGGGGAGTGAGGTGGCGGCGGTCCATTATCTCTTTGCCCTTCTGCACTATACAAATGTTGAACATCTCAGATGACTATACAAATTAATTTGAAAATTCTGTGAGAACCAGTAATTATTTGTGAATAAGAGCCACTAATAGATGAAAACTTGAGTGAAAGTTATAAACTGAATTAATTTTCTTCTTTTTTTTCTGTGCCTTGGACTTTCAATTAACACTGCCATCTATCCCCACTCTGGTGTTTGTGTGTGTGTGTGTGTGTGTGTGTGCGCGCGCGCGCACTAACTGCATTTGAGTTTTTGTTTGTTTGGAGACTGATTATAGCCTCCTGCATCCATTCACCTTATTTCAGGACTGGTCCTGTCAGGAGGACCAGGGTGCCCCAACACCATGAGCTAGATTCAGAGTGGTTCACATCAGGGACAGTTCCCACTCCTAGGGGCATTCAGAAATGTATGGGAGTGTTTGGGTTTCTCACAATGGCTAGCAGGTGCCAGTGGTGGCTAGAAGCCAGGGATGCTAAATGTCCGACAATGCATAAGGCAGTCAAACCAAAGGAACAAGGCATCTTGATTTTCCTGGGACTCTCTTGATTTTAGCACTCCCAGGCCCAGGCAAACTGTCATCTTAAATCCAGCACAAATGAAAGATTGTCTCTGCCAAACACTGAAGAACTTTTTCTCATGGGCAGAAAAAATACATTTGCCCCCGTCTTCTAAAAATTCCCTGTGGTTCCATAACTCTTCACTCCCTTCTGACGGTACCGTCTATTTACAGTTATCTCAAGAGGGAAAGCAATTTTCCTCATACATGCTTGTAGCGTAGATGTTCCTAGCATGGGTGAGAGCCAGCTCAAGCCAGCTTTTGTGAGAATAATTTCTACATCAAGGCTCTGAAGCGTCTTCTTATTACTCAGCATATTTGTATTGACGGAGAAACTCCACCAAAATCTAATAATGAGCCGCTATTAACACAATTCTTCCTTGTGAGATGCAAACTCAGGAGGAAGGACACATTTTAAAACCAAAATTCAAGCTACATTTTGAGAAACAGACCAGTGGGTTTTTGAACCTGCTTTCTCTTTCTTTGGTTTCCATCACTAATCTTTTTTTTTTACAAGTCATTTTACTCAATTACTCTTAAGCTAAGAAAGCATTTCATACCACTGACAAGTATAAAAACTAGATTCTCTACTTACTTGTTCAGATAGAGGACACAATAATTGGAGTGAGACTCTCTAAGGATCACATCATACATCTTTATGCAGAAATAGTAAGAACTGTCTCTAGGAAAATGGTTATGTCAGCTGCTTTTCATTCTCTTTAAATCTCCCCATCCTGAAGCTATTAGACAACACAGTCGCTCATGGATTCTGTGACATTTTTTCCTAGAAATATTTTCCTTATATGGTCATCAAAGGAGTGCAGGCTTCCGGTTAGTATTGGTACTTCAGAGGCCTAAAGGAGTTAATACCTCTAATCTAATACCAGCCAATGTCTTAAGACCAAGGGAAGAAAGTCTATCAAGTAACTGCTCCCTCTGACACCTTCTGGTTCTTAATCTGATGCCCAGGTGGCAGATATTTTACTTTAACATTAAGTTAGTAAAAGCATTCCCCCAAATTCTTGGTCTAGATTTAAATCATTAACTTAGATGTGAAAAGGTTATAGTGCCTAACAAATCCAGTCATAGTCCCATTCAGGCTTTAACTGCAGTGCATATTCTTATGGACTAATCAATTTAATAGAACAATGACCAGACCGGGGGGGGGGGGGGGGTAAAAAGATAATAAATACTTGGTTTCAATTTCTAAAGCTGAACAAAGTCAAACTCTCAACACAAAACTCCCAAACACTAAATCTAGAGTTGCAAAGTAGATAAATCGTACATTATTTTGTTTTAACGTGTTTGCTTTGTAAAGGATTTGCTCAAATGGTCCTTTCAAATATTTTCTCATATAGTGATTTCGTCCATTTTTAAATATTTTTAAGGGGCACTTGAGTGGCTCATTGGTTGAGCGTCTGCCTTTTGTTCACGGCGTGAGCCCAGGGTCTTGGGATGGAGTCTTGCATTGAGCGCCCTGTGGGGAACCTGCTTCTTCTTCCTCCTATGTTTCTGCCTCTCTCTCTCTGTGTCCCTCATGAATAAATAAATAATATCTTTTTAAATAAATAAATAAATTAATTAATTAATTAAAGCCACTCACTAATGTTCAGAAACTCCTAAATAATAAAACAAAATTTTAGAATAGAATAAGCTACTCTGGTACAGAAATTATCTTCAGCTGAAAGTAGTTGAGTTCCTGAAATCCCTTCCCTGCCTAAAAGTAGAACCTCCCAAAAAGAACTCAGTTGTCATAAATCCCCTCTCCCTGAGAGCAACTCTAATCTCTTCTGGAAGCTGAGAAATCAACACCCAAACATATGGTTACCAAACTATCATTATCTCCTATCTATTCTCCTAAGAGCTCACTTAGCTTTCCAAAAAAAAATCACCTGCTTTTTCATAGTGACCTCTACCTCCCTCAACCTTCTAAAGAGTCATGTGTTCAGAAGCACCCTCTCCCCCCACCATCTCCTGTTAAGATTTTACATAAGTCCCCAATCCTAACAGCCTCCCCAAGTTACATTTCTTTGTGAACTCTCATACGTAAGTACATAATTCAATCTGGGATTCTTCCTCTTGCTCATCTGTCTTAGCTCAGCTTAATTTGCAGTCCTCAAGTACTGAACCTGAAAGAGAAGAAAAGCTTTTCTTCTATGGCAAATCAAAGCACTCTGTCATTCCTTCCTTCCTTCATTTATCAATACATTCAGTGACCATCTGCCAGGAGCCAGGCTTCGGGCTAGATGTTGGACCTGAATCTTGCAGTCCACTGGGGAAAAGTGGCATCTAGTCAGTAACTTAAAATTACACGGAGTAACATGAGAGAATGGAGTCCCGTGGGAGTTTTAACCCTTGTTCACATAGTTGGTAGGCACCAAGAGTAAGTTTTATGAATAGAACTCTGAGTTCTAGGAGGTAAGTTCTGTGAGAGTAAGGACAAGTCTGTTTTACTTGGTACTTATCCCTAGGGGCTGTCTGGTATCTGGCACTAGAGTAAGTGCTTAATAAGAATTTGTTGAATGAATTCCACTGCCTTGAATCTTGCACTCCAAAATAAACAATTCTCGGTAGTCTCTGTTGGCAATCACAGCATTTGTTGAGAACCAGTGGTATGAACAACACGATCTCAGACATCCGATTCTTTCCATCTCATAGAGAAGACATCTTTGAATGACATCTACTCCTTATCCCAAATGTATGGGATATTCTCCAGTTTCCCTTTTCAGTCTAGTCTCCACCCTTTCCAGTTGAGAGGCTAAACCCTTGGTAGGTTTCGCCAATGAGAGGCTCAGCAGATGACAGGAACATGGGAGGAGAAAGAGGAGAACTCCCCAGCTCCCCTTCTGCAAGAGCACAGGTTGCCTGGGACTACAGTTGGGTTACCCCTTGTCTATACTCACAGTTGCAACCTCTGCCTGGGTTCCAGGAACCTCCCATCTTCTTGGCCCTTCGGGCCTGGAATGTGCCAATGGGAACCTGTTGCTGTCAACCCCGGAAGGCTTCCTCATACTCTGGAGGTTCTCAATCTTCCCCAAGCCTCTGTACACAGTGTCTTCTTTAAACTCCCCTCAGTGACCCCACTGGAGTGATCATCTATTTCCCCCCAGAACCCTGATTCATAAAGAAATGTACTAGAGTTGTACTCCTTTCCCTGGGCTGCCATAACAAAGTACCACAAACTGGATGGCTTATAACAACAGAAATTTATTGTCTCATAGTACTAAAGCCTAGCAATCCAAAATTGAGCTGTTGGCAGACCCGTGCTTCCTCCAAAGCTGCTGGGAGAGGGTCTTACCCTATCTCTTCCAGCTGCTTGGAGGCCCCAGGCATTTCTTGGTTGTTAGCAACATAACTCCGGTCTGCCCCCCACCCCTGCTCCCTTCACAAGGCCCTTCCTTCTCTGTGTACCTCTGTCATCACAGGGCATTCCCCTTTGGTCTGTGTCCAAATTCCCTTCTTCTTATACGGTCACCAGTCATAATGGATTAAGGGCCTACCCTACTCCTGTATGAACTCATCTTAACTTGATCACATCAGCAATGACTCTATTCCCAAATAAGATCAAACACACAGGTACCGGGAGGTAGGACTTCAACATATCTTTCTGAGGGACACAACTCAACCTATAACAATAGTTAATACGTGGGATCCCTGGGTGGCGCAGTGGTTTGGCGCCTGCCTTTGGCCCAGGGCCCGATCCTGGAGACCTGGGATCGAATCCCACGTCGGGCTCCCGGTGCATGGAGCCTGCTTCTCCCTCTGCCTGTGTCTCTGCTTCTCTCTCTCTCTCTGTGACTATCATAAATAAATAAAAATTAAAAAAAATAGTTAATACGTGTAGAGATAGTGTCTATCTGCAGAATTATTTGAGGGCAGGTGAAATCTTTACCAATCTGCACCCACAGAATCTAGCCCAAGGTTACACACACAGAAGATGCTCAAAGGCACACAACAAATCAGTAAATCATTAAGTGAGTAGTACATACAGCTATTTCAAAAAAAGATTTATGGTTTTGTTATAGTTAAAAATATATCAATAGAGTCTAAAAGAACAGAAGCTGCCTAAACCACTCTTCTGTTACGGAACTGTGTGCAGGGATGCTGAACTAACAGTTTGCCTGCACATCTAGTCTCAGGCATATCTAATTCTAATATCTCCATGAAGATTTGTCTAGAGAAGTAATTCCCCTTTAATATCACACGATCAGAGAACATCGACTGAACAACTCACAGCTTTAGACTACACTCAGCTAAGCTTCCAGGATACAGATATGAATGAAAGACAATTCCTGCCTTCAAAGAACTCACATTCCAATAGGGCCAACACCTTTAGACTAAGCTGAGGGCCCTTGTGCCTGTTGCTCTAGCCTCTGTTTTATTCAAGTGCCCAGAGCATAATTTTACTTCTTTTTGGTGCTTTAAGTCCATTATTTCAAATATCAACTGCTATCAAATGTCAACGAGAGGCCCTTAAACTCCTTACATCTACTGCTGCCAATAGGCATGTTCTTTGAGCCCTTTGCAATCTGGTATAGGTCCATTGTCCCCCCACCCCACGAGGGCTAAGCTGTCCCCTTGCTCATACTGGAAGGTTTGGCTCTACCAGCTTCTTTTTTTCTTTTGATCTAGCTTCTCATTCCATCCAGCTCTCTTCTAATTCCCTAAACCTCATCCCTTATCTGCTACACAGCTGGGTTAGAAACATGTCTAAAGTGGAATAAGTAGGCTTTGAGCAAGGACCTGGAGGTCAAAGTGGGCAGAACAAGGACAAGGAGGCATCTATGGGCTCCTCAAAAGGCTTTTGCTCTTGTTTTAAATTCTCCTCACTGATCTAGTTCCACTCTACCCTACTGTATCAGGGTAGTTTTCTATGCTGACCAGTAAGTGTTTACATCTTACTTTATCTATATGTTTAGTTATTACCTGACTCCTGCAATAGACATTTGGCTCCCTGAGGCTATCAATGGAATGGGTGGACATCATGGCAGCTCTCTGGCATCTTGACAACAAGGGCTACAGGTGGTTAATAAATAGGTCCACCTCCTAACATTGAAGACTCCTTACTACTTCTGGAATGATTCACTTTATCTCATATCATCTTACTGTTGGCCTAGAAGGCAGGACATTATGCCGCAATGTCTCTTCACCACTGCAAATAAACAGCTTTCAGGTAAGTTAATGAGGAGAATGCAGTAAATAAGAAAAGAACTTTCCCCTACTTAAACCTCAGTCTTTACAAAACAGAGACACATATTCTTTACTCATCTCTTATTTCTCAAGCCCAGACTTGGATTGACTCTAATTCTAGGGACCCTCATGAATACCTGCATGCTCATTTAATCCAAACCAGTCAATGTTAGCTACTCAAAGGTCTGTTAAAAAGGAGTTTTTATCCTTCCTTCTGACCAAAGCTATTAGAACAAATCATCTGCAATAATAAGGTTTATACAAACTCATAAAATATTGATAATATTTAAGGCTATTTTTGTTTCACATAAAAGTTATTATTTCTCTCCTCCAAAAATCCAATGCTACAGAGTCAGCAGTATTGAGAAACTTTACTAAAATTAGACTTTCATTCCCAATTAGCTTTTAGACTCAGGAAAACCCAACAATGTTAAATACAAATCCATAGGTAGAGAGTGAGGAGTAATTTCAGAACGGTGCTTATTATAATTTTATGTGAAATGTATAACCTACTTCAACAACTAAATAGTAAAATTAATGGGATTCACTCCATGTGAGAATTAGCTGAGATGCTAATTCTTAATCTGACACCAGGGGGCAGACATTTTGCTTTAACATTAAAATTAGTTAAAGTATTCCTTCAAATCCTGTGATTTGGAGACTGGAGAACTTTGGGGATTATATTATTCACCAGAAGAATTCTCAACTTCTAAAAACCAGAGACATGTCTACATATTAAAGAGTGGGTACTAAAAACACTCCCGGTTGTGATCACAGAGCTTCTGACCACTAACATACATACTGAACCTACCAGGTGAGGTCATTCTGGTAGGCAGTAGGTCACAGGAAGACCAGGGGATCAGGAGCTTCCTGTCTAGGGTGTGGAGATGGACATTCATCCAGTATTCATTCCAAGAATTAAAGAACCTAAACGGCTATTAGTGCTACAAAGGGGAAGGAAGAAGCACGTTAGCTTTCTCTGCATACCATAAAGAAGAAACAGGGCCAGAGGGCTTGAGATAGGGAAATACCCCAAATAGCTCAAAATGCAGAGCACCTTGCTAGATGCTGAAGGGCAGTGGCTCTCAACACAAAAGCATGCAGGCATCTTTTAGTGTACTCTTAGTAAATACTGGCTGAGAAAAGACCCAAATTATAACAAAGTAAGGGCACTTTTAAAGAAACTTGTGTATTATTCAACCCAAGAGAATCCAAATATATTTGAAAAAGAGTCACCACAGACATATAAAATGCTGGGTACACATACAGATACGCAGCCTCTGAAATATCTTCTTTTTCCCAGAGGTCTGAGGCCCACAGACTAGGAATTTCTACAGTGTGTGATAGCTATAAAGATGACTGCCAGGAATACACCAGAGACGCTGTCCTTGACCTTAAGGAACTTATGTTCTAATCGAGATTTAGCAAATCTCTAAATAAATGCACAAATGAATTTCATATAGGGTAGAGTGTAAACCACAAATGCCATGCTCCAGGGCGCAGGAGGGTGTGATACGGTGATGAAGCAGACAACAAGGGGCTTCATGGCAGAAGCAGTGGTGAAATGGTTGAGCCATTCTCAGATGAACCATCTGATGAGCCATTCTCAGAGATGTCCCTGTCTGTGCCTGTAACTAAGCGCTGATATATAAGAAGATGCAAGCGATGGGACTCAGAAATAGCCTATGGCTGCAACGTTTTCTCGGTCTTGAGGATTCAGCCCACAAACACACCTTGTCAAATGCCAAGGACGTGTGCCCAGATCCATTCCAAGCCTCCAAGCAGCCCGTTGTTTCACCCCAAATCAGGCAGCACGGGGGCTGGGCTAAGCACCACATTATTCTAGCCATACACGGTGAGGACATTCTGCTCCTCCCTGACACATCCACTGCCTCCATGCTGGGGTAATAACTAGCTTCTTACTTGGCAGCAGTCACTTTTCAAGTTAAGGGTGAGTCTGTCTACCTGTGAGGTCATTTACTGGTAGGCAGTCTGGAGCAGAAGAAGCTTTAATACAAACCTCTATAGAAAAACATTGTCTTGTCAATGGTAAGATTCTACTCCAAAAGAAGTGGGAAAAAAAAATGCATCCTATTTCTACTTAAACAGAAATTGAAAAAAACAAAACAAAACAAAAACCTGCCAGTATCACTGAATATAGGGGGGGAAAGCATGGAAAATTATCTGATGAATGTCAATTCAATTGTCAATACAAAAAAGTGTTTTTTGGTGAGGCAGCTGGATCACAAAACCTTTCTCTGGTTCCTATCTTCACCCTCAGCTCTATAATTCCTGGACAGTGGGAGTCATCATGCAAATTATAAAGATTATACAAATATACATGAACAACCAAAAACTCATTTTATTAAGATTACATTTCATTTAATAACTAATTCACAAACACATTATAAGAAAAATGTTCCAATTCAGGACAATAATGGGAAACAAAAAACACTGCTCATTAACATCAATGAGCTCCAGATTAATACGAGTACTTGGGGCTCATCTTTTTTTTTTTTTTTTTTTTTTTATTCATGAGAGACACGGGGTGGGGGAGCGGAGAGAGAGAGAGAGGCAGAGATACAGAAGGAGAAGCAGGCTCCGTGCAGGGAGCCTGACGTGGGACTCGATCCCTGGTCTCCAGGATCACGCCCTGGACGGAAGGCAGCGCTAAACCGCTGAGCCACCCAGGCTGCCCAGGCTCATCTTAAAGGTAAACGAAAAGACACATAGGAAAAGCAATGACAGAAAGGGCCAGCCAACTAACTCCCAGCCTTGCTCCATGACCTTGGGAAGTCTTTCCCACTGAGTCTGTTTTCTCACCTGCACAAGGGGTAAAGCAACTGGATTTTCTAGCACTCTGCGATTTCAAATTCTGGAAGGAAAGACTAGATACTTTATTTTGCTAACGACATTTCTCAAAAAAGTTGCAGTTTAGAATTTATACAATTGGAGATTCCCCCAGAAATTAGTATTAAAAATTTTGTGGCATTTCTAACAAGTTAACAGTTAAGATTTGGTGCCCAACATACAATAAACACTCTTTGACAAGTGGTAGGAAGAATTCTTGGGTGGTCCTAAGATTCCTGCCTCCTGATACACACCCTCTGAATAGTTCCTCCCCTGAGTATGGGCAAGACCTAGGAACATGACAGGCTATCACTCCTGTGATTAGGTCACATTGTAAGGTGAAGTAATTTTGCGGATTTAATGAAGATCTCTCATCAGTTAACTTCAGGTTAATTAAAAGAAATTTTGTCTTGGCTGGGCCTCACCTAATCAGGTGAGCCCTTAAAGGCAAAAAGTAGCAACAGATGCTGGCCTTGAAGAAGGCAGCTGCCATGTATAAAAGGAGGGGACACAGGGCAGGGACCCAACAGGAGTCTCTAGAGCTGAAAACGGTCCTGGTCAAAAGCTAGTAACAAAATGAGGATGTTGGTCACACAACCATAAGGAAATAAACTCTGCCAAGAACCAGTGAGCGCGGGGATCCCTGGGTGGCTCAGCAGTTTGGAGCCTGCCTTTGGCCCAGGGCATGATCCTGGAGTCCCGGGATCAAGTCCTATGTCGGGCTCCCTGCATGGAGCCTGCTTCTCCCTCTGCCTGTGTCTCTGCCTCTCTCTCTCTGTGTCTCTCATGAATAAATAAATAAAACCTTTAAAAAAAAAAAAAAAAGAACCAGTGAGCATTGGAGAGGACCCCGGGCCTCAGATGAGACTGTAGCCTTGGCTGACACCTTGCTTTTGGCCTGTGAGGCTCTCAGCAGGGGACCAGGCTAACCTGTAATCAGAATCCAGATCCACATTAACTACGGGATATTGTTTTATGGGATGTTTACCATGAACTACATTTGTGGTAATCTGTTACTCAGCAAAAGAAAACTAATACAAGGCACTGAGATTTTTTGGGAACAAAAGCAGGGGCTGTTTTCCCCTTTCAGCACTAGCTAGACCTTTTGCTGCCTGTTCCGCTCCACAATATACTGGCAAGCACTCTACCTCCTGGTGATTTTTTTTCCCCTTCTGCATTCATTATGGAGTCATTGACTCTTCTACAACCCAGGCCTGAGACAGCAGCAGCCATTCCATGGTGGGCATGAGATAAATGACAGAATGTCCACATATGATCCACGAAGGGAGGCAGCAGAGCCAGTAAGTGTCCGGTCAAGGTAGGACCAGTTAGCTCTGAGACATGTGAGACTGGAGACAGGAAAGTCTGGGAGGAGAGTCTCAAAGACAGTAGAAAGCATAGCCCTGAAGTAGGATCCCTTGCCCATGCTGTGCAATCTGTGTGTACGGTCTCGAAGCTTCATAGCTGCATACGGGCACCAGAGAAAATTTAAGTTGTGTAGCTTTGGGGACAAGCACCAAAAAAGGCAGTAAGAAGTATCCAAAACTTGCAATTTCTCAAACCTGGGCTTGTGCTCAAGTCTCTTTGCTCCCAATCTCTTTTCCTGACTAGGACAGATCTCAGACCAGGTTCCCAGAGTGGAATGAGAGGATTCTCTGAGTCTGATTCATGTAGGGATGCTCACTGACAATGGAGATTCCTGGGCCTCATCTGAGACCCTACCGGATCAGAATCTCTATGGGGAAGGGCCCAGGAGACATGCACTTGTTAACACGGGAGTCTTCTGCATGTTGTATTTGCAAACCAATAATCTAACTTGGCCGACGCTGTCCTCTTCTAGGTGAGGAATGTGAGCTTACTCAACTTGCTTACAGAGACATGGCTAGCAAGGGAGAGAGCTAGAAGAATGCAGAATGCAAAACTGACGGACGTAGCCCAGGAAGCTGGGAAATGAAACCCGTCTTTGTGTTTTCCACACTAATATTCTCCCCCATTAGTACAGATAATTAAGCACCGAAGATAAAATGACTTTGTAGTGGCAGAAATATGTAAACACATTAGGGAAAAAAATTATGTTGCACCAAGGTCTGTGGTTGGTTAGCATTTTCTGGTTAGTGCAAAATTTGACAGTACGCTAAAAGTTATCACTGGGATGGTTTATGAGGAAGTTCCCTCACTGAACATCCCCTTCCAACCACCTACCAGCTGCAAACCATGAGTGTCCATCTGGCTGCAGGTGTGGTCTCTGCTCCCTGTGGACAGAGGCCACCACGATGATGTGTGTAGGCTGCTCCTATTTCTCCAGCTGCAGCCCCAATAATTCTCCCACTGCAGCACTTACATTCCTGTTTGGGACCATGCTTCTCTTGTGCACAGAACAGGCCGTAAAGTAGGAACTGCCTTAATGTGACCCCTCAAGTCTCACTCAATTTCCAACAAACCCCTATGTTGTAGACTAAAACATGTTCCTTCACATATGTTAAAATAGTAACCCCACTTCCTCAGCATGTGACGGTATTAGGGACAGGGCCTTCGAAGAGGTGCCTGAGGTTACAGAAGGCCTTTAAGGTGGGCCCGTAGTCCAACAGGACTGGTGTCCTTATGAGGAAGGACAGGAGGTATGTGTGCACTAGGGAAAGACCTACATGAAGAGGAAACAAGAGAGTGGCCATCTGCAAGCCAAGGAGAGAGGCCCCAGAAGAAACTAAGCCTACTGGCACCTTGACCTTGGATTTCTAGAACTGTGAGAAAATACATTTTTGTTCTTTAAGCCACCTAGTCTGGGGTATTTTGTTCTGACAGTCCTAGCAAATTAATATACCTACTTACATGTGAGAGTAATTCGCACAAAATATAGACTCCCTTGCATGATAACTAGTTAATTATATTTTTGAGCCTGCATTCTAGCCATCCTTCTCTTCAGACAAGGCTGATTGTGCTTCTGATTATAAGCTCCCCTCCTTCCATCTATTTTTTCAAGATTAGAAAATATTCATTTATTCAATGAATTAAAAATGTATTTTCCTTGCAAGTATCCAAACGTGGGTATTTCTTTGGTCATAAAGTAACAAAGAGTCAACAACAAAAAAAAATGCAAATAATAATTTGCTCATCCCTTAAGGATAAATCTTAATTTAGTTTTTAAATTTATTTTTAGTAGGCTCCAGCATGGAACCCAAGGCGGGGCTTGAACTCATGACCCTGAGATCAAGACTTGAGCTGAAACCAAGAGTCAGATGCTTAACTGAGCCACCCAGGGGCCCCTACACAAATCTTAATTTTAAACAACTAAACCTCAATATACATAGGAGATCAATTCAATGGAGAAAAAAAAAAAAGTAAAACCACTCTCCTTCCCCAGAATGAACTTTGGTAACCCCTGTCAATAAACTCAAAGACTGGAGCAAAACTATGTGTCCAGATTTCCTTCCCACCTGGACTCCACAAGGACACCAACCATCAGGGGTATCCTCCTCCTCTTCCCCAAATATGAAACCTCAAAGTTCCAAAAGCCCTCCCATTTATTCAAATGCAGTAAGTATAAAAGTAGCAAACTGCCTCCCTTTTGGAACCAACAGGTGACAGATCCCTGATAAGTGCCTGGGCTTTATCCTCTCTAGGGACCTGGAAATGCCCCTTGCCATGCCTCTCTCGCTAGACTCCCCATACAGGCTGGGGAAGAGAAGGATGGAAGCAAACAAGGGAGACACATTACCAGTATTTGGGGTTGCAAAAATAACTAGAGTGGGTGACATTAACTGGGCACTCACCATGAGCCAGACACTGTTCTAAGCACTTTTTGCATATTACTCATTTAATTCTCAACACTTCCCATTTCACAGACCAGGAAAGTAAGGAACAGAAAGGTTAAGTGGCTTGCCTAAGGTCACACAGTTAATAAGTGGTGGTGCTGGGATTCAACCCCAGGCAGCCTGATGTTCTATGGCCTGTGCTCTTAACCATCACACTATTTGCTCTCTCCTAAGAACCGATACTAAAGCAAAGGTGATTTAAAAACCATTCTTTCAGTAATCTACTCTCCCATCCATATCTTGAAAAGCAGTTGCTAGAAAAAAAGAATGAAACACACATTTCTATAATTTAAATGTAAAATATCGGGAATTAGCAAACATCTCACAGACCGTCTCTTCCCTATCATTCTGGGAAGTGGATAAATATTATTTCTCCTGGTAATGGACAAGAGATAAATCTGACTTGGTACAATGTCATGGCAAGTTCGAATCCTTAAATCCAGAGTCTTGCTTACTATGATTTTTTGATCCCTGAATCATGAAGTCTCTTGTGGGAAAAGAAGAAAAGAAAAATATATTCTTATTTGCAACACTGCTAGTGAGTTCACTGGGAAATTAAATAGTCCACAGAAAGCCCTGGATCAGCAACCATCTGGTTAAAATGCTGCGGGGTGGACTATTCTACAGGTTCATCAGCTGATTTTGACCCTGGGAGGCAAAAGAAGGCAGCAGTGCATAACTACCAGTGCAAGAGGTCGCTGAGTAAGGTTGAAGAATCGATGGTTCGCCAGTCTCCATAAATCACAGACACAGGAAGCCTTTCTCAGTAGGGCTAGGACAGCAGTCACGCATGAAACCTACAGGGAGCTGACCTCCTGGGAAGTTGGCCCATCTCCAGATCGTCAGCATTTGAGTTGCCTTATAAAAGCGCATGTACACAAGCCTAGAACTGGTTATCTTTGAATGAGTTCAGGGCGGTCTTTCTTCCTTTTTGGGATTCATTTCTGAGATAATGGAAGACAATAATTGATTGGGTCAAATAAGCAAGGATTTGGGGATTTTGAAATAAAGTATGTGATCACTGGCCAAATGAACTCTTCCACCATGGAAGCCAAGGGCTGAGCCACAGGCTGGAGTCAGGGTTTCCTTACATCCCCACTCAAGAGCACCTTTCCTTGTAAAAACGGTCCAGAACATAAATAGTCATTTGGTTCATTGTGGAGTAACATGTTCTAGTGCCACCCAGGCCCCTGGCATCTCAAGAGGTGGAATGATGGCTAACAAACAGCAAAGAGGCAGGGAAAATCTGCCCAGAGAATGTTGGGAATTCGGTGTGCTGCTTACTGTATTTATTTGTTTTGGGGGATGAAGAATAGTTTGCTGTAAAGATGTTGACATAATGCGGTATTCATATTACGGGGAATATATGAAATAATACAGTACACTTTACCAGATTAAAAAGAAAACTATATACTCTTCAGAGTACTGTATTTAATATTCTTGCTGGGACCCTTACACAAGGAAACAGACATTCATGAGCCCACTGTTCATCACAGCTTTGATTACAATAGCAAACTTTCTTGGCAGAGGTATCTGTCAAAAATTCTTTATATTGGGTGACTGGGTGATGGGCACTGAGGGGGGCACTTGATGGGCTGAGCACTGGGTGTTATGCTATATGTTGGCAAATTGAACTCCAATAAAAAATAAAAAAAATTCTTTATACTGATAATTCCTCTAGGAAAATACTAGGACACATTTATGAGATATGTATGAATGTTTACAGAAGACATTTATGAGAAAAAGAAGAAAACCACCTAAAGGCCCAGCAACAAGGACCAATAAAAGAAATACAATATTCCTGTGTTCTACATTATTATGCAGCAGAATGAGGAGGTCTTGAACTAGACTTCCTGTATTCTAATCCCAGCCCTACCACATATTTGACTGATGCCCCTTACGGCTGTAAACAAGGCTGTGACAAACCGTGGTTCTTGGATGGCTGTTTCCCTGTTTAAGGGTCTGGCTATATGACCTTACAAAAACTCTGTAACCTCTCTGGGACTCAATATCCTGATACTGTAAAATGTAGATAATAACAGTAGTCTTATAGGGCTCATGTGAGGTTTATAAGTAAGTTCTTAGAACATTATCTGGTATGAAGTAATGGCCATACGAATGGTAGCTATTAGTACTATTATCCCCAAAACATGTCACATGCGTGCATAGAAAAAATATCTATGTAGCATATCACATTTATATAAAACAAAACCAACAAACCACAACCACATCTTTTCCCATCCCCCACCAAGATTTTCTCTCTGGGGAAGAGACAAGGTGAAACAGATAATGGGTATAAGAGGGAATTACAAGCCTATTCTTCAGAACTGTATGAATTTTTTCAAACTTGAATCTTCTACATTGGCTTTCTTCAAGCTCTTCCCTCCTACTCCCTCCCACCACTACATCAAACTGCATTCCACTCATATCACTTCTCCAAAATCACTCGCTTCTAGTCATTCATAACCTTTTGATGGTAAATTCAAGCTGTATTTTTCAATTCTCATGTTACTTCACCTCTGAATGTCTTTCAACATCATTGACCACACTTGTCTTAAAATGGCTTCCAGGAAACCACCCCCTCCTGGCTATTCTGCTACTTCTCTCGTATTTCTCAATGTCCTTGAACATCTCCTGTCCTCCTTCTGGGCCTTCAGTGTTGAAGGCTTATTCCTGGGCCTTTTCTCTGCTCACCTGGTTCAACTTTTAGGCAACCTCCTCACTGCCCAGGGCTCCAGCTATAATCTCCAGGAACATGCTTCTCATACTGAGACCTCATTCCAGATCATTCTTCTGAGTTCCCAAAAACATCAACTGCCCACCTGGCAATGCCCCTGGGATACTTTCAACTTATCTTGTGAAGGGTCTGGCTTCCTGCTCCCGTTGTTCCCATCTCAGCCATCTGGTGATGGAAGCTACATACTTAGGGCTCCTCCTGACAAATCTCTTTCTTATAGTCCTAAATCTAACCCTAGAATAGTTAGTGTATCTGTCTTGTACCTGCCTTCTTCCCTTTCCCCATTTCTATTGTTGCCTTCTTCAGGCTAACCCAGTCTCTCATCTACAATTGCCTGTTAACCAGCTTTCGGCTTTTACTCGTCTTCCCCTCAGAGGTTCTTAGCCCAGGGTCCATGGACTCCCAAGGAGTCTTGTGGATAGAATTCAGGTGGCCCATGAACTTGGGTGAGGGAAAATAGTACACCCTTATTTTCATTAATCTCAAACTGAAATTTACCATTTCACTCAATCATGAATGTTAGCAACAGACCATCCTAGTATTAGGAGAATACTAATACTCCAAATACTAGCATGATATTGCCACCAAGAGAAATCGGGTATTTTTACATCACATGACGATTGTCAGATACACTGTTTAATCACTCCTTTGAAATTGCAGTAGCTGTCAGACTCTCCACTGTATCTTTTTAAGATTTTATTTATTTATTCATGAGACACACAGAGAGAGAGGAACAGGCACAGGCAGAGGGAGAAGCAGGCTCCATGCAGGGAGCCCGACGTGGGACTCGATCCTGAGTCTCCAGGATCACACCCTGGGCTAAAGGCGGCGCTAAACCACTGCGCCTCCCAGGCTGCCCTATATCTTATTTTTTGATGCATTAGTAAAGAGGCACACATACCACTACATCACATATATGAGTTTAGTATTTTGGCAACTGTATTTAGATATAATTGGTCTCTTTTGTTATCCTATGTGTTTTATCTTATAGATTCAAAAACATTCTTCTTAGAAGATGTCCCCTAGGCTGCGGCAGACAGCCAAAGATGTATGTCAGTGGCACATTAAAGGTCAATAATTTCTGCTAGCTGATTCTTCATACCACTGTCACAGTTATTTTCTCAAAACACAACCCTGATATCACCCTTATATGCCTGTTCAATGATTTTGCTAATTGAGACCAAAGTACTTAATCATCTGGTCCCTGCCTACCTCTCCAGCTTCACCTGGCACCCTCAACCCCTTGTTCCCTAGACAGTACCTACACAAATTATCTCTCAGCAATCCAAGCTTCCCATCACCCCACTGCCACCCTCAGGACTTTGTTCATGTTTGTCTCTGCCCATTCATCATTACCTCTACCTGTTGACACAAAGTCAACCCTTTTCCAATCTTCACGGCTTCTTATAAACATCTCCTCAGAGAGGCCCTTCCAGGACCCCAAGGCCATCCCTTATCTTGGCTCTCCACTCAGAACTTCTAGAACTTTGTCCCCATAGTACTTTTCACAATTGGTAATCAACTCTCCTGCTCTGTGAGGTAGGAATCATAAAGTGCTTTGGATCTATTCTACTGCTGACTTATGCTAAGAAATCAGCTAACATTTGTCAAATTAATGAGTTGAAGAAAAAAAAAAAACAATCTAAATATCCAACAATGTAACTTAAATAAATAACGGTATTACCTAAGTTATGGACAGCCATTAAAAATTGTGTAATAAAAGTATATTTGCTGATGTGAAAATGTATCAATAGATCTCATATTTGATATGAGATCTAAGTGAAAAGGGCAAGTTAACCGAGTACATCTTCAGGAATCCCACTTTTAGTAAGAAAAATATAAATATATAAACATATGAAGAGAGAGAGACAGTGCCATAAAACAAGGTCTGAAAGGATATTCATAAAATATGTAACAGTTCTTAACTCTGGGCAGCAGAGTAGGAGATTTAGAATTGTGTATCTAGCTATGTTGTCTAACCTTGCCTTCAATGACTATGCCTTGATTTTTGCAATTAATAAATTAATAAAATTGCAAACTATCTGCTTAGGTTAATTAGTTTCAAAAATAATTAAACAACCCATAGGAGGTAAGCTATGTTTAACTGAATTAACTCAGGTCCATTCCAGCAGGATTAATCCTGGACTTTTCAGGAGGCTACATAAAAAACTGTAGAACCAAGTATACCTGACAGTGAGCACGACGTCAACTGTGAGGTCATGATGAACAGGACAGGTCTTTTCAGGCGAGTAGTGATCTCATTACTTCATAAAATCCCCTTTAGTTACACTGAATTTCAGGTTCAAGATATAAACTAATCCACAAACCCTAGTACAGGAAAAGATTTAAAAAAAACCATAGCAATTTTAGTCACTATTAAAGCCCGATTTCTTACCAGATATGCTGAAATTAAAGCAATATTTTTTCATTTTGTTGCAGTTTAACCACATTAAATCTCTAAGTATTAAAACAATAAAAAGATAATGCTCCAAAATTAATTAATTGGAGTTAGAGTGAAGCTGGGGAAGAAGATGAACATCGGTAATTTCTGGAAAGTTGAGCAAGCAGCATTTCTACATACAAGTCAAACTGTGTGAAAGAAGCACCACCGGTAATAATTACAAGTCTTCAGATCCAGCTTATATTTCATCACAGTAAAAAGTTACTTTGCCCTGTACTAAAGCATTTGGCTGGGATGAACTAACTTGCTGATTCATGTTATCTTGAGTATAGACTTTTCTACTTGAATAACTTAATAGGTTGTCCCAGGGAAAAAATTAGTGACACATAAAGGAGAAAACAGAAGTTTTGTAAGGGATTCTAGTCCTTTTTGAAAATCTTCAAGCTCCACAGATCACAATTTCTAAACTTCATCACTTGGTCTGCAGGAAAGCCAAGAACTCTATTTTGAGAGGACTCTTTCCAAGGCACTCCATCAATTCAAAATTGCTCATTTTCTCTTTTTATGATTGCCCCTCTGCCAGCCTAACAAAATAATAAAGTAAAAGAGTAAAAAATAAAGTCTCAAAGAAATCCAAAAGAGACGCTATGCCCAATGAAATACTGTAGGTAATAAGAGATTACTTACAGTCTCTCGCCGAGACAGTGCAATCCACCCTCAGCTGATCTGCAACCAGCATCCTTTAGGTTTCTGAGCTACATTTCCCAATACTTTTCTATCCTTTAACAGGCATCCGAATCAACTCCCCATTTGAAGTTTGTGTGTAAATAAGAATTTAGTTAATTAGCCCAGGTAGGATCAGAGTTTGTAGAAAATGAAACCATCACTCCCAGGCACATTTGCCTGGACATCACATTGCTGAAGCTCCACATGCAAATGGCATCAGTGCTTCCTTATCCAGATGAGCTGAGAACAAAGCAGCTAGGAAAGGTGCATCCACCACTGAACTGTTTCCGGTTTAAAAGATCCTGATGCATGATCTGACTTATTCCGATCAAGAGAGGAGATCAAGAAACAGGGCACTGGGGCCATGAATCTATTGTATTAATCCATCACCCACAATGGATAGTAAGTAGCCACGTAAATAGCAAAATTCCCTCACATACTCCCCTCTTTCGAGCACAAGAAAAACTATACAAAAAGGCCTTTATTGTAAACTGTTTAGATAAGCATGGAGGGGAGAAAGGGACAAATTATGAAAAATTAAAAGACAAATTTAGGAGACACAAACTCTTCCCAAGGTACCTAACCTCCAGCACTCCACAGGAGCACAGCAGGAATGGTAGAAATTGATTTTGTGAAAGGCTATTAAAGAGAGTGCTATTCTCATCAGAAAGTCCCTCCCCTTTTTAACCATAATCAATAATTTAAAGCAATGCCAAAAATCACATCAGTCAAAATGACCAAGAAAACTTTTGGGTTTTTTGCACACTATAGGGGGAAAATTAAATTCACATCTGTTAAGAAATTATCACTCTTTGAAGATTAGGTAAAAACTAACAGCTTTTCCATGGCTTGCCAATATACTCACTTAAGAAGAAAAGCTCAATGTTAAATAACACGATACCAAGCCTATGTATCAAAAGAATAATAAATTTATATTTTTTATTACACAGATATTTGATTTGCTTGTCAAAGTTTAAAAGATCGATTTAGGACTTGAGAGTCACAAAACATACTTCAGAACTTGACAATATAATTGTAAAAAGTGGTTTTCTTCCTCAGCTCAGCAAATTTCTTAATCTAAAGTTACAAAACAATCAGCAGGAAGCTTTGATTGTTTGATTATAAATTACACTGAACCAGTTCTCTATTTTCATGTGCCTTGTTCTCTTAGGTAATGATTTGTACCCTAAGGGATAAGGAGGTCTCTTGAATATTTTATAGGACTTTTTTTTTAGATATGACATTTCAATCCAATGACTAATTCTTTGAAATGTATTTAAAATTAGATAGTCATACTTTCTCAAAATGAAGGACTGAACATAGTCTCTGTGTATAATTTATAACTAGGGTGTGAAAATTCCCATGATGTTTCTGGGTGGTGATCCCAAAACAGAAAAAGTTGAAGAACCACCATGTTGTGACTGCTCTGTTTCTGGAACTCTTTATAAAGGATGATTCTGTGAACCATCAAGCATTCTCCAAGAACCTAGTGGATTCATCCTCAACATGTGCTGAATGACCAACTCTTCAGGATATAATAGAAGGGAACTAGAAGGGAATTAGAGTAGACAAAATCTAAAGTCCCTTCAAATTCCATGATCCTGTGGTCTTTCCATAAAGTAAAAATGAGACTTTACATTCAAGCATTAGCATTCATGAGACAAAAATCAAACTCTCCAAACCTCAGTTTCCAAGTCTGAAAAAGATGAATGATTATATCCAGGAATATTTTGTGAACTGAATGACATACTGAATGTCAACAGATTGCTCATGCAGTGGGCAAGAAACAAATGGTCACCATGACTAAGTGACTGTGCCCCAAAGATGACTCAAAGCCAGTTCTGACACAAGAGTTTCAAAGTCACATTACATTATTCACACAATCCCAACAGATACACAATCGGACTTGCCCCAAGGTGTGTCATTCTCATTGTACTTGTGCCAAAAGCCCTTATTTTGAAACACACTCTACTTGAATATACACGATTAAAGTTTAATTCTTATCAACAACTCACTCTTTTCTTTTAAAATGACAGGGGCTAGGACATGGTTCATATACAGTTAATACTACTGTAATGAATGCTAAATAAATAAGTTTTCTTCTGCTGTCCAAAGTGCCTTTCTGGACTTTTCAGTGTTCATATAGTGGGTGAGAAACAAGTGGATTTTTCAGTGGAGTAGAGAAAACAGAGAAGGCTGAGAAGTACATTTATTAATGCACAATATTAAGAGTCAGGTGATCATCATGACTTGCGTGGACTCTCAAAGGAGGCAGCTACCCCATGATGCCTTGCCTCTTTCAGTACTTTTCAGGGGTCTGAGGCAGAAGGAAAGCTGAGCTCACTCAGCTCAGACACAATGCTTTCTCCTTGCGACTATGATGCACACCAGAAGAGATATGAAAAATGTTTTCCAGAGGTGAATGCTTCTCTGCAGAAAGAGTTCATTTCCTGGAAACAAAACCAAAATCTCTGCATCTAAAATCCATGCTTCCAAAAATTATGGCCTTTCTTTCATCACATAGCTTTTATGTAAACAATGTGCAGATGAGCTTAGAGGAAATCAATAAAACACAAGAGTTTTTAATTTCCCTTGAGTAGACTAGAAAGTGCATTTTTTTCCAAAGACATCCTAAATGTGTTGGTTTTTCAAACTAGCTATGCATTTACTTGGTTTCTTAATTTGCTTGTTTCTTTATTTATTCTCTATTTACTGTAATAAACAATTTATAGTGACTTATAGAAGCACAAGCATCACGCCAACTGTCAAACGTCCTACTGCATTTTGGTCTCTGCTCAGCTGAACTTTATATTGATTACTAGTTCCTAAGAGCTTCATTTGAAGGGCAATGTGTTTGTTCCAGGGGGTGGTGTCACAGACCACATTCACAGATTCAATATCATGCAACCAGACTTTCAAATCCACTGGCAACAAAGATAATAATCACTGGGTATTCATGAAGACCAAATCTTGGCCTCAAAGGAATCTTTGGTGAATTGTCTGTTCAAGTGGGAAAGAAAAGAAGAAATGAAAGAATACAAACAAAATGCTAGAGTCATGTAATCAAAGAAGAGGTCCAAAGAAGGGGGACTTTTCACACATCGGATTTTCATTCACCTTTTCAGGAAAAAAAGAGAGAGAAAGAAAGAAAAAGGGAGGGAGAGGAAGCGAGGGGAGGGAGAGAGAAGGAAGGAAAGAAGGGAGGGAGGTAGGAGGGAGGAAAGAAGGAAAGAGAGAGAGAGAGAGAATGAATGAACGAACAAATGAACATGGACTCTGAAATGAGACAGACCTTGGGTGTGAATCCTGATCCTTTGGGTTGCTTAGCTATTACTTAAGCCATGATTCTTACAGCTTTCAGAGTCTCAGCAAACTCACCTCTTTAAAAAAAGATTTAGCATCTACCCTGAAGGACTGTGGTAAAGACTAGACTCCCACATGCTTGCAGAGAGCCCAACACACAGTGGGCATTCAGAAAAGGGTGACAATTATCATTCCCATAAAATGAGTATTGTCAATGGAGGTTTACAAATTTAGAGAGTGGATTTCTGAAAGGGTAATCAATGATTCTCAATCTTGGCTGCACAAAGGATGCATTTGAATAGCTTTAAAAAACACTGATAGCAAAGCTTTAAATAAATAAATACTCTTCTTCTCACAGACCAGTTAAATCAGAGTCCATGGTGGGAATACCTCGATGTAGATCGTTTTTTAAAGCACTCTAGGATATTTTAATGTACAGCAGAGTGAGAGCCACAGGGTTGAATCATTCGCCAAGTTCAATGCTGCTTTTTCTCTTATGACCCATCATATGCTTATCTACCATTGTTCTTTGGCTCACCTGCTATACCAGCAGTCTCAAAAGTGAAAGTAGTGTAACATGGAAGCAACCCAAGTGTCCATCGATGATGTATGAATAAGCAAAATGTGGCATATACACACAACGGAATATTATTCGGACTTCAAGAGAAAGAAAATTATGACACATGCAACAACATGGATGAAACTTGAGGACATTATGCCAAGTAAAAAAAGCCAGTCACAAAAAGATACTGTACGATTCCATTTATAGGAAGGAGGTACTTAGAGTAGTCAAAATCAGAGACAAAAAATAGAATGGTGGTTGCCACGGGCTAGGGGGAGGGGAGATTGGGGAGTTATTGTTTAATGCACGTAGAGGTTCAGTTTTACTATGAAAGGAATTTTAAGAATAGGTGGTAGTGATAGTCTTACAACAATTTGAATGTACTTAATAAAAATGAATGTCTAAACTATCAACAATAGTCATATTATGGAAAGAGCCCAAATGTCCATTGACTAGTGAGTGGAAAAAGAAGATATAATATGCGTGTATAAATAAAATGGAGGGGCAGCCCGGGTGGCTCAGCCGTTTAGCGCTGCCTTCAGCCCAGGGCCTGATCCTGGAGACCCGGGATTAAGTCTCACGTCGGGCTCCCTGCATGGAGCCTGCTTCTCCCTCTGCCTGTGTCTCCGCCTCTCTCTCTCTCTCTCTCTCTCATGAATAAATAAATTTAAAAATATATTAAAAAAAATAAAATGGAATATTTCTCAGCCATTAAAAAGAATGAAATCTTGCCATTTCCAACAACATGGATGGAACTAGAGCATATCATGCTCAGTGAAATAAGTCAGAGAAAGACAAATATCATGATTTTACTCATATATGGGATTTAAGAAACAAAATAGATGAACATGGGGGAAGGGAAGGAAAAATAAAATAAAAACAGAAGGGGCAAACCATAAGAGACTCTTAATTATAGAAAACAAACAGGGTTGCTGGAGGGGAGGTGGGGGGATGCACTAAATGGCATTAAGGATGGCACTTGTTGTGATGAACACTGGGTGTCATATGTCAGTGATGAATCGGTAAATTCTACTCCCGAAACCAATACTACACTACGTTAAAGAACTTGGATTGAAACTAAAAAAATGGCTAAGGTGGCATATTTTGTGTTATGTGTATTTTACCACAATTTAAAAAAAAATGAGAGTAGCACAAGATGGTCCACTGGGATATGAAGAAAGTATATATTTTACTTTAAACTTTATTTAAACTTTAAACTCTATTGTTATTTTATCCATTTATGTCTTTCTTCTAAAATTAATTTATTTGAGAGAGAGAGAGACTGCATGGTGGGGAAGGGGCAGAGAGAAAGAGTCTCCAGCAGGAAGACTAAGTGCAGAGCCTGACACAGGACTCAATCTCATGACCCTGAGATCATGACCTGAGCCAAAACCAAGAGTTTGAGGCTCGACTGACTGTACTACTTAGGTGCCCCTTATCTATTTATTTCCACTTTTGTATGTTGCATCTATGCACAGAATATATTAGTATGTTGCAAATGTGTATTGTTTATAAACATACATATGGCCAGGATATATACTCAAATATCAGAATGAATAATGAAGAGTTCACAAAATACTACATTTCCTAGAAAGAAATGTGGATCGATCCTAAGGCCAACCTTAGACGGTGGACCTGAAACATACGTCATCATTAAAAAGAAAAAAGCTTACAGACTGGGACAAGGGAGGGTGAACAGAGGAAGGAGACACTACAATGCACAGGCAACTTGCCCAACGTAAGACATTCATTTGGCAGAACAGGTGCTCGGATCTGGATCCATAAAATCTAGTTTGGTGCATGTTCCATTCTGCTGATTCTAAAATAATAATTTAGACCAATGTTAACACCAAATCAAAGGAACCACCAATAAGAATCGCTAGATATTTTTAGGAAATTAGATAAAATGAAAGTAGGGAAAGAAAGACTATTTATTGATTCCTGCCATGTGCCAGGAATATACTTTACATACATACATATATACACGCTTTGCATATATTCCAGCACATAGACTTTCCATATATTTATTATTAGCTCATTCAATCATCTCAGAAATTTTATGAGGAAGGTGATAGGAGCTCATTTTATAAATTATGAAATGATGGCTTAGGGCTATTTTGTAACTTGCCCAAGAACACAGAGCAGTGAGGCAGATCTGGGATTCAAAACCTAGGTGTACTTGACTCCAAACACCATTCTTTTTCCACCATACACTTGAATGCAATGTGTGTAAGAAATACATTTTGTCATCACACATGTAAACACACATGTATTTATCCAACTGTAAAAACTGTTTCATAAAATAATACTCAGCCTAAAACTGACAGACTAAGCCTTAGTTTGTTGCCCAACATCATAGGAACGTTCCACTTGTATCAGGTGTCTGACCTGAGAAAAAGGGTTCTTTCCTACAAAAGTGCCAAAAGCTAGGCAAGATTCCAAGGCTGATCACTTCTCATGAAAGCACTGGTGCCATAACTACTCTTTATCCAAAAGAAAGAAAAGAACTCTGCAAATGGCTCAGCATTTCATTAGCCTACCATTCCAAAGTGTTCAGGCTTCCAGAAGGCTCTTGACAGAACTATGGCAAGCTCCTGGAGGAAACGCTTCACCAGCATGCAGGAAGTTCGTGGTGGGTCCAAGTATACCCATATGGGCAAAGTAATACAGATTAAACAGTGATTTATTTCATCCCAAACTATATCTATCGTTTTAAAACTATGTTTCACCATGCTACTCCAAACTGTATATGGCATCTTCTCTTCCGCTTCTGCCAAGAAAAGCAAAGACTCTGGGATTCAGCTCCTGAAGGTTTAAATTGGGTTTATGTGGTCTATGGAGGAAAACAGAAGCAGAGAGAACCTGGAAGAGCGAGAGAGGGGTGGAAGATTCCGTCTGCTTGAGTACACAGACTTCTGGTCAGTGTAGACTGGGTTTTGGTTTTTAAATTTCTCATCTTGCTTCTTGGTATTGATAAAAAGTTCCCCTGAAGACTGTCATGTATTGTGAAACCTTTACCCCCACCCCCACCCCATGATGTTAGCCCATCCTATCCTTCAGACTAAGAACATACAAAATATTTTAGATGAAATAGGGTAGCTACCAAGTGATTGTTTATATCTTAAAAACATATGCAGAAAAAAAAAAAAAACATATACAGAGAACACATAAAAAAATACAGATGGAGTTCTGACTAGAGCAATTTCCACCTGCTTCTTGGTACTGAGCTTGAAGTGAGGTGATTCTGTTTGTTTGTTTTTGGCAAATGAGCAAAGAAAAGCAGCAGAAAGTACAGACAAGCTCCAGACGTTCTAACCCCGTCTCTTAGACATACTTTTTAATTTACAGCTTTGAAAACGCTCCTTCCCTAATTCAGCTTATCCCTTAGTTTTCTAGGTTTCTTTTAGAATCTGCGGAACACCAAAGGGTATGTTAGCTGAGGCTGCTACTCATGCGACCCTTAGAGAAGAAGGTGGGCTGAGGCGTCTCTGAAGAACTGTCTCTGAGAATATTCAGGATGGCTTAAAACTACAAAGTTATGAAAATCCAACCAGTTATAGCCTCTACAATCAGAACACTCAGTCTCATCCCGTCTGTCTCTGCCCCCCACCAACCACCACCCTCCAAAATCATGTTGAGAGTGAAAATTGTTAATTAAGGCTAAAAATGCTAAAGAGAAAAGCATCTTTGCTAACACGTTCTGGAGTTAATGCTCAGAACTTGCTGAGAATGGAAACGGATACCTCAGCTGACTGGTTTAGTTCACTTTAACAGCTAGAGATTCGTTTTCTGATATAATTAAACAGCATTTTAGATATATCCTGGATAGTTTCTTGGGTTTCTCCATAAGTGTGGAGTGGGGAAGAGAACAAACTAACACTTGGAAGATTTGTTGGATGAGGGGCGGGATGGGATGGCTGCATGGAAGCATGGGGACTCTGCAAGTCAGCTGGCCCTAAGGCCTCCTGGTGTCCAGACCCAGGGGATTGCACTGGCCTCAGACCCACCATCCTTTTCTCCCCTCTTTCAGCTAAGGCTGATTGGACCTATAAACCAAACTCAATTGGGATGGATCGAAAGCAGGGCAGCCTTCCATTTGCAAGATTTCTGCTCTATTAAGTATTGTCTCCTTATCTCTACATTCTAGTCTATTCTGCTGCTTATCTAAAAGTATTTTGTGCACACAAATCACAGTCCCTCTTTTACTCTTTCTGTGCCTTTCTCTTAGTGGGACAGTTAATTTCCCATTTGGAAATAATTGTAAAATCAAATTTCTGCAGAGCCCTGATTGCATGCCCAGTACGATACTGAGTGCTCCCCATGTCTCCCTTTATTTCAGCCCTTCAACTGCCCCATGAGGCAGGTACTGTCATTAACCCCATTTTACAGAGGGAGAAATGCAAGATGGTAAGTGACTGGGCCACAATTATACACTGAGTAATGTCAGAGTTGGGATGTTAAATATTCAGTCTTTATGTTGCATAAAGCTTATGGCAACAGATTCCATTTTACGGTCAAGAACTAGAAAAAGGACTCCAGGGGTTTAATTTCTGGAGCCTATAATAATTGAAAACCCTTCTTGCCCCTACAAAAACTAAAACAAAGCACTGGTTTTGTGTTTTTTGTTTTTGTTTTTTTAAGAAAATGAATGTTTTATACATGTGTTTCATCATGATTCTATAAATTGCTGTTAAACTTTAGCCAGATCAGAATGGACTTTAACAAGATCACAGCACTTTACAGCATCATGGAAATCCCCAACTAAAGCAGATCAAATGTCAGAACTGGAGTTGTGCTTCTCAAGCAGGGCGTGTAAAGGAATCCTCTCAAGAGCTCGTTAAAATGCAGGTTCCTGAGACCTACCTACTGGATCTGATTCTGGAAGGCACAGGTGAGGCCCAGACATGAGCACTCTAAGACATGTCTAAGAGAGTTGGATGCAGGTGGATTTTAGGACAAACCTGGAAGAAAGAGTGACTTAATAGCTGCAAGGAGATTTCTCCCCAGACTTGAAAATGAAGGCGCTTAAGACTGTTGTTGGAGTAATCAAGCAACAATGGAGTCAGCCGATGGATCAAAGCCAAGAAATGGGACAAGAAGGAGATAAGATGGCTCCCAAACAGAGTATGACTATCATCTCGTGATCTAATAAAAAATACATATTTGGTCTCATTCTGGTTCCTGGAACTCTGAAGAGTTCCTAAAACCCCTGAGTGATGTAAGTCAGATAGCATCTTTTGTCATTCATAATAAGCCTCTATCCACTAGAGCTGAGTTTATACTAATTCAATAACTCTAGGTGGGACTCTAGATAGCTTCAGCATGGGGCTGGTTGCCACAGAGGGAAATCAGAGGGTTGGAACTCTTAGTTTCGTTTTTCAAGGAGGGGAGAGAGGCTATAAACTCAGTTAATCACCATTCGCCAGGGTTTTAATCAATCATGCTCATGGAATGGAACCTTCATAAAAATCCTAAATGAAATGGCCTGGTGAATTTCTGGGTTGGTGAACAAATCCATGGGTCAAGTCCAAAGAGACAGAAACTCCTCCACTCAGGACTCCTTCGGATCTCGCCCTCATCCCTCTTCATCTGGTTGTCCATTTGTATTCTTTATAATATAATTTATAATAAACCAGTAAGTATAAATTGTTCTCCTGAGTTCTATGAACCATGATAGCAAATTATCATTCTGAGGCAAGGGTAACAAAGACTCCTGATTTGTAGTCAAGTTGGACAGCACTGTGGGTAACCTGATGACCCACTACTTGTGAGTGGCATCTGAAGTCAGGTGAGAGCAGTCGTACAGCACAGGGACCTTAACCTCTGGGTATGTGCTAATTCTAGGCAGTTAAGATCAGGATTGCTGTCCAATTAGTGTCTGCAGAGAACTGGAGAACCCACACATTTAGTGTCAGAAGTGTTTTGTGTAGGTAAAGAACAGATCAGAGTGGTAGCAATGGCTTATCTTTAACTCAGGAGAAAATATTATTTTATCCTAAGAGTGTGTTAGTCAGAATAGCTGGTAGGTATTATATTTAATCTAGGTAGCTTAGAAAAAGTAGACCATAGATTCAAATCCCAAAGAAGAGTGAATCTTAGCCAATGTGCTTCAGGGATTCTAGTTTCCCAATAGCATCACCCGAAGGGGAAGAAGTACAGGATACATCAGGCTCTCCAGCCTGATGCCTTTTAAACATTTGATTTCTCTGACTCCCCTCTGGTAGAACCATGCTCCTCAAGCATCCTTCTATGTATAGTTGGGTTCCCTGTGTGATTGTCTAGAGGGAGGGGAGGCCTAGTCATGTAGTTTATGGCAAATCAGGCCATGTGATAATGACTTCTGGTTGGGAAATAATACACTAGCTCTGAGAGTGTGTACTGACTGTGTCATGTCAACAAATCCATTATCCACGAGAGTGACCATTCTCATTACAAATTAATAAACTGATATACTGTCTGTAGTATTTTAATCTCACAAACTTGATTAATGAGTCTATCTTTGAGAAGCAGATCTGCTTTTAAAAAAGTCTAGTTTTGGAGTCTGTCAGGGAGACCCTAGGCCAAGGCCATGCATGTCACCAGGTAAAGTCTGTTGGGTCTCTTACTTGGCAGAGGTAAGTAAAAGTCAATGTCAACATCAGCTTGTGAGTAGAAGAGTATGCTGGTCTTTCTAAAGGTGGCCCCTTCACTTCACTGCAGATGAGTACAAATTAGAGAAAAGTGATGCAAGTTTAATATTTACAATGAGAAAAAAGAACACACTGGTTCTAACCATCATAACTATGTCACAGGTGTTTTGGGCGGTCCTCTAATACTACCCAACCTGGCTAAGTCACCATGTTCCCACTCCGTCCTTACCCTATCATCTGTCTAAAGGGAAGTATGCTTAAAGCTGCGATGCACCAGAAGCTCACGTAAAAGTCCCAGACAAAATAGAAGAACTTGGTGTCGGAGTAAAGCCACAACTCTAATTTCAGCACATCCACTGCCCCCTACCCCATCCCTCACCCCTCAGCTATTCCACATTATCTCAAACTCACATATCCAAAATAAAAAACATCCTCCTCCTCTTCCTCCAAAAACTAGATCCTTCTCCCAACCATTACTGCTGAAAACCAGCATGTTCTAATCTTCACACTGAAACTCTGACATGTTTGGTTCTTCTCTCTCCCTCACTACCATATTCAACCCACCACTAAATCCTAGAGATGTCTTTCCTCTACTTCTGCTCTATTTGTAAAGCTACCAGTCTCCTCTGATCTTCATCATCTCCAACAGACTGCTCTGAGACACTCAAAACAGCCTGCGTCCTCTGCCCCAATGTACCCTGGGCACCAGTGTCAGATATGCTTTCTTCAAACTTCACCTTTCTAAGGACACTTCTTTCTTGCAATTACCAACCACTTTTCACTAACAAAAGCAAGTTCATAGTTAGGCATTAGCATTCTCCAATCTGGCCTCCATCTAACTATCTGATCTTTCTCACAATTATCCTTCATGGATTCTCCTCTCCAACCAAAATGCTGGAAGCACTGAGCCTCACACCAAGAGCAAAATTCCTGGGGAGAGTTTCAGGGGATTTCTCAGGTCGAAATTATTTTCATAATTCTAAGATGTTATTTACAGCTTTTTCCACTGTGTTGACATTTAACCAATAGGGCACAAAAAATAATGGCTACAATTGTGGGCTTTTGCAGCACGAAGAAAGACAGTGATACAAATTGTACCAGCAATCACCATATCCCCCGATAATATATACTCCCACTGAAAACAAAGCTAATTTCACCTAAGACTTCCTTATGGAAGCAGTAAAAATTATTGACTTCATTAAATCTCAATCCTTGAGTACACCTTCCTAGTGTAAGCATGCATAAAGCACTTCTGTAGATGGAGGCATGATCATTGTTTGAGGAAAAACGTACATGGAACATCCTTTCTTCTTCAAAGAACAACTGACAGACTAACCGTGGTTATTCAAGTTCAGGTACCAAGCGGGCATTGTCTCAGAAATGAATGAGGTGAGCCTGTCACTTCAAGGAAAACAACTGACATTATTTGTTGCCATTGATAAAATGCAAGCTTTCAAGCAAAAATTAGAATTTTGGAAAACTTGTTATCTGCCACTGAGAGCTTGACAGCTTCCCAATAATTACTGACTTTTCTGATGAGATAGGTGGTGAGATGAGTGAATGTAATGTTTTCCTACTGTATAATGAAATGAGTCAACATTTGGAAGAACTTCACAACTCACTAAACCAATATTTTCCAAATCACCAATCCATGATGTTACAAAATTATGGATGGGTAAAACATCCATTCGAAATGTATGATGCATCAATGGATTTTAATACAACAATACAACAAAGTTTACTATTGTGATTGTAACTAACTTTTAAGAAAATATCAATTATCGAGGTTTGGTATAACATCAAAAAAGAATATCCGCAATTACCTGAAAAAGCTATTAAAATATTCCTCTCTTATCCACCTTCATGTCTGTATGAGACTGGCACGATTTTCTTCATCTACTTCAGCCAAAACAATTTATGGAGACACAGTAAAGGTAGAATCAGATAAGAGAATCCAGTTGCCTTTGATTAAGCCATGAAGGAGATTTTTTTATTTCTTTATTTCTTTATTTATTTATAAAAATATTTTATTTATCTATTCATGAGAGACGGGGGCGGGGGAGAGAGGCAGAAACACAGGCAGAGGGAGAAGCGGGCTCCATGCAGGGAGCCCGACATGGGCCTCGATCCTGGGTCTCTAGGATCATGACCTGAGCTGAAGGCAGACACTTAACTGCTGAGCCACCCAGGTATGCCAAGATTTTCGAATAAATAAAACATTATCACTCTTCTCACTAATTGTTGGCTTTGAAAAAATGTTTGTTTCATAAAACATACTATTTTGTTAATAGTAATGTTTTTTATTCTTTTTTAAATGGATTAATTTAAAAAATAATCTCCATTTTAATCTTGAATACAATAAACATTGATAGATATAACCCACATAAAAAAGATCTTTGAGGGGTACCTGGGTGGCTCAGTGATCGAGCGGCTGCCTTTGGCTCAGGGCATTATCCCGGGGTCCTGGGATCAAGTCCCACATCAGGCTTCCCTCAGGGAGCCTGCTTCTCCCTCGGCCTATGTCTCTGCTTCTCTCTCTGTGTCTCTCATGAATAAATAAATAGAACCTTTTTTTTAAAAAAAAATCATTGGGGATCTCAATAATTTTTAAAGATGTGAAGGGGTCCCAAAGACCAAAATGTTTGAGGAAACTGCCTTAGAGTAATCTCTCCTTTTGTTTTCTTCGTTTCTCTTTTTAATTTTCTGTGTGCCCACCACTTCTTCTCTAAATTCCATTTATTTTTCAATTCTGTCTTTTTCTCCCAGTCAAGAAATGCCTATCTGGAACTTTATAACCCTTATCTGTCCTACATACTTGACAAAACTCTACCTGGTCCAGTGTTACCACTCAAACTGTGGTCAAGCACAGAAGTACATATCAGTATCACTCGAAAGAGCTTATTACAAATGTAGAATCTCCACAATTAAAAGTTTTCTTTAAAAGATGCACACTCTCTGGATGCCTGGGTGGCTCAGTGGTTAAGCATCTGCCTTAGGCTTACGACCTGATCCCAGAGTCTCAGGATCGAGTCCCACATTGGGATCCCCGCAAGGAGCCTGCTTCTCCCCCTGCCTATGTCTCTACCTCTCCCTCTGTGCCTCTCGTGAATAAATAAATAAAAAATTTTTAAAAATAAAAAAAAATGAAAAATAAAAATAAATAAAAAAATGCAGACTCTCAGGCTCCAGTCCTCAGATCTACTAAATCAGAATCTGCACTTCAACAAGATTCTCAGGAGATTTTCCTGCACATTCACATGTGAGAAGCAGAGGATTTGTGCATCTCCCTAATTACTGTGAGTTTCTTGGAAGTAAACTATTAACTTTAATTTGTTGTACTGCTAGTAAGGAGTGCACTTGTGATGAGCACCAAGCATTGTAAGGAAGTGCTGAATCACTGTATTGGACACATGGAACTAATATTATACTGCATGTTAACTAACTGGAATTTAAATAAAACTTTAAAAAATACAATTTACTTTTTATAATAATTATTCACTGGAGCATGCTTACCCATTGTATGAACTTATTTCTGGGGATTAACAAAACAACAAAAGCAAAACAGCCTATTTTCCGAAGAAATTTTCCACCTCACAGCAAAGACAGTAATAATAATGGTAGCTAACATTTCAAAACATGCTTTCTATGGGCCCAGTATGGTGCTGAGGACTTTATGTAACAATCTTATAAAGTAGGTCCTACTATTATTATTCCCACCTTTGAGATAAGAAATCTAGGGTTCAGAGGACAAGAAAGTGATAAAGTGGGATAAGCCCACTTTATCTGCCTCTAACACCCAGAAAGTGATGAATGCCATGAGATGAAGCAAGAGATTAAAGGAATCTTGAGGAAGGAGCCTGTGAGTCCTCTGAGGGAAAGATTATGTCTCCATCTGAGATTCACCTGAGCACTAGCTCAGTACGTTGCACGTCTAGGAACTCAGGGGGCATTCATCAGACTGACACTAACTACATCAGTGGAGTGGGGTAACCTTATCAACCTTACTAAGAGTATCCTAAAAATAAACCATCTAGATTTTACCAATCAGATAATCCTTAACTCCATTAAAGATACAATAGACCTGAGTTAAAAATGCTTCTCTCTGGTATATCACACATGGAGTCCATTCTCTGACTCAGGGCTCTTATTCCATAGCACACAGAGGAAAGGGCATCAAGAGACAGGGGGACAAGACATGAACTAAAATGGTGAAAGCCACTTGGAAATCCTGAAAGAAACTGGTGCTCTCTTTGAGTAAAGAAAGGAAGTCATGAAATGTCTCCCTTGTCCACAATGAGGAAGGGATGAAAGGGAATGTTGGTCAGAGGTCCCCCCATAAGACACACACCTGAAGCAGATACAGAAAAGCAAAGTAGGAACTGGAGAGTCAGCCCATTATGGAGAAGTACCCCTGAAGGCTTCCGTCACTAGGTGCCTTACCACTCTCCATCCTCAAACTGACCTTGCTATGCTTCCCATCAGTCCCTTCCCAATGATTTGGAGTTGGGGTCATCTCCATCCTCTCACTTTCTGACAACTCCACATGGAGCTATGACCACATTTTCTTCTTAAACATTCTAAGAAAAGGTTCTATGGTTCTATTAACACTACTCTACATGCCTATTAGGGATTAAATATGCTTTCATGAGCCAGCCATCTTGTAGACCTTATAGAATCCTCATTATTAATACTATCGTTTATATGAGAAACAGTGTCCTGGCAACAAACAGACCAAAACCAGCTTCTCAAACAAGCCATTTATAGGATGGAGATCTACATTTATTATATTTCAGATGTACCAATTCAGTTTTATATGAAGACTTCTTTAAATGATACTAAGGGAGAAAAATAATCAACTAACAATGGTCCTAATGATACTGAGTAAGAATCCTTTTGAGGATTAAATTCAATCATATCAAGAGAAATCTAAGGAAAGCTAAACAAAAAGAAAAAAAATGAAAGTTCACACACAGTAAACATCCTCTCCCCTCTTAGGTACCAAGAGGAATGTTAATAGAGTTGGAGTCATCCTGTTCTCTTGCTTTCTGACCATTCCACGTGGAATGCTGACCATGTGTGATTTTTTTTTTAAATAGGCTCCACGCCCAGCATAGAGCCCAGTGAGGGGCTTGAACTCATGACCGTGAGACTAAGTATCAAGAGCTGAGATCAAGAATCAGATGCTTGGGGTGCCTGAGTGGCTCAGTTAGTTAAGCATCTGCCTTTGGCTCAGGTCATGATCCCTGGGTCCTGGGATCGAGCCCTGCATCAGGAGCCCTGCTCCACAGGTAGCCTGCTTTTCCCTCTCCCACTCTCCCTGCTTGTGTTCTCTCTCTTTGTCAAATAAATATATAAAATCTTAAAAAAAAAAATCAGATGCTTAACTGACTGAGCCACTTAGGTGCCCCAACCATGTGTGATTTTCTAACAGTCAACTGATTCTATTTTTCCAATGAAGTGCTTGAATATGAAGCTTTTATTTCACTGTTTTGCATCTAAGGGTTTTCACAGGGAAATGCAATATATAAATTATAAGGATAATTGTTAACTACCTTCACATTTATGAAAGCAAACTGAGAACATTACCACATCAGACTTGAGGTACAAAATTTATGAACCACCCACATTCTAGCTTTTGAAAAGCTAATGTTTCTCCTCCTCTAACCAGATTAACAGATGGAGAACATTGAGAAGTCATCTAAAGATGTCTTTGGAAAATTCAAGCATGTTTTGCTTAACAGTTCATGTAACACTTTATAATTCTAGCAGAAGGTCTGGGACTGACCGGAATGGCTATGGCCTCAGGATGTTACCACTATGGCACTGTGCTTGCATGCAGCTGTAACAGGCAAGACCAACATTATGTTAGTTCCTTCTACCATAATAGCTTCATGTGTATATGGCAGCTGAGCCCCCTGGCACACAGAGCAGAAGTCTCTAAGCCTAGTCTCTTGAGCTGGAAAGGATAGGACCCCCTTAAATGGTGGCTACTGACTCTCACCTTTTTGGCACTCAAGCTCAGGGTTGTGAGATTCCTGGGTTTATAAGAGAAAGGAGAAACCCATATTTTTAAGTAAGAAAAGCTTCCAATTTCTAAGCACTAGCATCTAATTCAAAGTCTTCTACCATGTTGTTTACAGGACCAAACCTGTGGGTTGTCTGTACATTCTCCAGCACTGCCCATGGGTGATCTCTGAAGATTTGATGGCATCATATGGCCTTTGCATTGCCCTATAGTTAAGATTGTATCTTTTTCTCTTATATTCTGCATTGCTCCTAAGAAAATCCTGTGTGTTTGGTAAGCAACGTCCCTCAAACATAGGTGAGAAAAACATGGCGATCACCAATATCCCTCCTTGTCTGTTCCTAAGCTTTGGGCCAAAGGAATAAACCCATCTCCATCTGCCAAGTTCCCTGAACTACCCTAGCCTTCAGAGCTGAGCCACATGGCTAAATGTTAAGCTTAACTGTGTCTTTATTATGTTTTTCTTCCCTTTCTACACTAGTTCCCAGTCTCAGCTGGGTTTGTGATTTTAGACCCACATCTAGGTTTCCTCATCTTTACCACAATTTGGATGAAGGCAACCCCCAAACTATCTTGAGGTCCTTTGGCAGTATATTCTGTTCATTTATCAATTCTCATGGTAGATACCTACAAATTTAAGATTTCCTTCTTGAAAAATCTGAACATGCTAATTCCTGCAAATATTCTCTCACAAATCCTCTGTGTTACATATATTAAGGAATTACCTATTAAGATACCTGTGCTGGGTTGAGTCATACCCCCCTTCACCAATTTGTATCTACCCAGAGCCTCAGAATGTGACCTTATTTGGAAATAGTCTTTGTAGATATAATCAGCTAGGTGAGGTCATACTGGATTGGGGGACTCTAAACCCAAGGACTGGTGTCCTACTAAGACGGCCACGGGAAGACATGGGCAGAAATTGCAGTGCTACAGCCACAAGCCACAGAACACCAGGCATTGCCAGAATGGGAAGCATGGGAGAGGCAAGCAAGGGAGCTTCAGAAGGAGCCCTCAGAAGCAGCCTGGCCTGTTGACATTTTGGACTTTTAGAACCATGAGAATAAATTTCTGTTGTTCAAAGCCACCAAGCATGCAGCAATTTGCTATGGCAGCCCTAAGAAACTAATAAAGCAGCGAAACATCTATTCTTCTTTGCTTGGAAGCTTAGGCTCCCTGGACCTGCAGTGGGACTTATCTTTTCATACTAACTGAGGTACTGACATGTGCAAAATAAAACAAAGAACACACAGACACCTGTAAAAGGTACTCTTCATACGGCGGGGTGGGGGGCGCGGGGGGGGGGGGGGCTGAGTCCATGGAGATAAGAAACTGTTGTATGTGAGGGCAGCCCCTGTGGCTCAGTGGTTTAGTGCTGCCTTCAGTCCAGGGCCTGATCCTGAAGACCTGGGATCGAGTCCCACGTCAGGCTCCCTGCATGGATGTTGCTTCTCCCTCTGCCTGTGTCTCTACCTCTCTCTCTCTCTCTTTCTCTCTCTCTTTCTCTCTCTCTCTCTCTCTCTGTGTGTGTGTGTGTGTGTGTGTGTCTCTATGAATAAATAAATAAAATCTTAAAAAAAAAAAAAGAAAGAAACTGTATGTGAGCTGAGGTCATAGAATGGTTCTCACTTGTTTCTACACCTCAGGCACCTGCCACAGAACACAGAAAAGGCTCTTAATAAATGCCTGGCATATATATGTCTATATGAAGTAACAAATCAGAAAAAATGGGTGAACTAATGAACAAAATTATGATGAGCAAATTCACCAACCCCCAAACTGTTGGTAACTTATATAGATAATATTGCTCAGTTAAAATCAAGGTAAAGTTACAGATCTAGTTCAGTTCCCCAAGGATGTGGACAAGTTCAAGCTTGCGGACACTCTGGATGTTTCTGAGGCCTTGGGACCTTATGATTTTTTAAAAATCATAAGCCTTGGGACGCCTGGGTGGCACAGCAGCTGAGCGTCTGCCTTTGGCTCAGGGTGTGGTCCCGAGGTCCTGGGATGGAGTCCCACATCAGGTGCCCGCAGGGAGCCTGCTCCTCCCTCTACCTGTGTCTCTGCCTCTATGTGTCTCTCATGAATGAATAAATTAAAAAATCTTTAAAACAAATCATAAGCCTCTCTATGTATTTATAAATTTAAGATTCCTCTGTGAGAATAACGGATTTGGCCAGAACATTTACAATGAAATTTGACCAAAAATCTTCAAGTCACCCATAGTCCTTTTGTCTCTATGGCCCCACTGAGTCAACCATCTCCTGGTGATTGCCCTGGAGGGTACTTCTCAGAGGCACCAGACACCAGGACAACTATAGGACTCCACCCTTTCTCTTTCTAATTAGCTCTTCTGTTTACCCTCCCCAGAAACTAACTTGCCAAAACTAGAAAACACAATTTAAAAAAATTAAAAAAATATTTATTTAGAGGCAGAGAGCATGAGCAGGAGGGGCAAAGGAAGAGAAATATCAAGCAGATTCCACACTGAGCATGGAGCCTAATGTGGGACTTGATCTCAAGACACAGAGATCACAACCTGAGCTAAAACCCAGAGTCCAATGTTTAACCGACTGTATCAATCAGGTGCTCCAATTTTTATTTTCAAAATGCCAGTAAAGCAGAGAAAAGACTGGGGGAAAATTACACATTAAACTTCTTTAGTAATTGGGATCCCTGGGTGGCGCAACGGTTTGGCGCCTGCCTTTGGCCCAGGGCGCGATCCTGGAGACCCGGGATCAAATCCCACATCAGGCTCCCGGTGCATGGAGCCTGCTTCTTCCTCAGCCTGTGTCTCTGCCTCTCTCTCTCTCTCTCTGTGACTATCATAAATAAATAAAATAAAATAAAATAAAATAAAAAATAAACTTCTTTAGTAATTAAAAAGAAAAGAAAAAAAGATTTTTTTACTTTTTAACACTTCTGGGAGACAATGCCCTCCTTGGATCTCCATACGATGTCTATTTAGTCCCCAGTACAGGTAACTTTAAGGACCTGAGCGTCCACATCTCTAACAACTGAAGTTTCCTCCTCTGAGCATCATCTACCCCCAGCACTCTGGCCAGCACTCTGGCTTCCTCTGAGCATCCTCTACCCCCAGCACAGTCCCTTCCTGGCTCATTGAATGTACCTATCAAAAAAAAAAAATTTAATTAAAAAAAAAAAAAAAGAATGTACCTATCGTCTTGTACTCACTACCAGACTGTTAGACTTTTGCTACCATTCATTTCATTGTATTATCTTTTGTTTCCTGAAGTATAAGGAAGTGAAAGAGCAACCACAAATTTTTGAACATTTAAGTGAATACTTTTTTTTTTGTCTAGAAAATTCCAAAAATGATTGAGCGAAACCATTTTCTTCCCTAATAAGTTCATGAGATGAGGTAAGGAATATTTTTATATATCTTACCCCCAGGCTACTAAAATCTAACTTGGAAATCACATCATCTACCCCAGAATACAGTGTGTCCGAGCTATTCTGGAAACATCTCACATCTGTCTTCTTGAATTCCTCCTGTCACATCATGGAACTCTCAACTGAGAAGACAAGACAGGAAGGCTAGTGAGTCACCAAAGGGTATTTAAGAGATTAAAATTAATCCAGCAGGGCAAACTCGCTGAAAACTAGGTCTTTCCTATATCCTAGAATTATTTTTTTAAGGGAAAGGAGCTTTTGAAAAGCAATTTAAAAATCATGTATAGTTGAAATTAGCAGAAAACAAGTGACATAGAATGAACATTTAAAAGAAGTTTCTGAAAAAGTTAATACTATAACCTTATCCAAAGTTCTGACTTTCTTAAGCTAGCTAAAGCCAGAAATAAGAAGAGCTGCCAATTACGCTGACACAATTAGGTTTGTGCCTTGGCTTTCCCCCTCTCCAGCTACCCAGCTTGCAAAAGAGGTCCACTTTGCTTGCCTTAATGCTGGAAACAATCAATGTTATGACATCAAAGGATTCAAACTCTTGAGCAACATGGATCAATTTACAACGCAAAGTGAAGTGTAAAGGCAAATGTAATCGAAACAGCTCTTTTCCTTGGCACTGGCCTTTCTGACGTGCAGGCCTATAGACTCAAATGTGAGAAATGTCTGTGGTGGACTGAATGACCAGCCCCAATTCTCCATCCCTCCTAGGAGCCTAGAATATAAATAAGAATCATCCTATCCAGATGCTCTTCACAGTTATGGTTTACAAGCTGTGCTTACTTTTTCTGTTTCTATAGGTGTGCTTGATGTAGCAACGCTGAGAGAGCATGCATGCATGTTTATCTTCCAGCTCCTTCCAATCAGCAAAAAGATAACATTTATGCAGCCTTTTACTATGTATTACGTACTCTTTGAAGAGGTTCATATCCACACATAATGAAGACTTGGTTCCTGCTTTCATGAAGCTCTACGTCTAAATGGAAAATTTCAAGTAAGGTTACCAACTGCTGAGGGGAACATGATAAAAGAAATCTGAAAACATTTCTCTGAAATGTTACTTTCTCTGAAAGTTACTTTCAATAACTCAGAGGGTCTTGAAAGGTTTCACAGAGGAGATAACATGTGAGCTAGATCCCAATTTTTAATAAGGATGGAAAGATCTTCTAAAATATAATTTTCCATTTTCCAGATTCTCAAGATAACTACCACACACAGCCAGTTGGAGAAGATTAAATCTCACATATTCAGGCTCTGGAGGTCACTCACTATAGTACAGTGGAAAAACACGGGATGCTGTGTCTAAAGACACTGGTTCAAGTCCCACCATGACAACCTGAGAAAGTACCATGAACAAGATTCTATGGACACATAGTAGGTCCACAGAATTTCACTGTGCCGTTCCTAATAACTGGTTTTTCAGCCTCACCTATTATGAGGCAACATTGTCAATTAAGTTATAAAATATCTACACAACATCAAAATCAGATGTTGATTGAGCTATAATATCAAATGTTTACTGAATATATCAAGGCATTTGGGGATATGTAGATGGCCTCTGATTTTATTCAGTTAACCATTACTTATTTACTAAGGTCACTTGCTATATCTCACACACTGACAACACAAATACAAAGATGAACACAAACCACTCCCTGCCCTTAGGGTACAGAAAGTCCTAAGTAAAATCAGAGTCCAGAATGTAGGTAACTTGTAATTAAGGGAGAAGTAAACTTTTACATCCCACTTGCTGTAGTGCTAATGGTGGTCACTAATAATAATAGGCACTAATATTTATTAAACTCTTGCTATATGCCAGACACTGTTCCAAGAGCTCTCACTTAATCCTCACAATTGGTCCATGCCAGACCCCACTATCACCCCCACTTTACACATCAGAGACTGCATGAACTGCCTGCCTCTAACCAAGCTTTGAATTTAGGAAGTTGACTCTAGAGCCCATGCTCTCAGTTATAAGTTAATGAAGCATTAGGCTCAAAGTCACACTACCTCGATTTTGTTTTCTCTATGTATATCCTGCCTTTGTACACTTTAGTAATGAACCTAATCTTGGCACAGCTATTCCACAAGACCCACCCAGGTTCATACTCTGTACCTTTAATTTTATTAAGCCCCAAATTAAACCTAAGTTAGATGTTGGTACCAAAAAGGTCCGGAAACCTGTACCCAGGTAGCATCAAAATATTATATCTTTCAAAAGTTTTCATGAAGCAAAGACACCAGGTGACTAACAGAAAGATTACACACAATCTGACCAACCTATATTTATCTGAGTCATCGTGCTTACCTGGGGCCGTGGAGGGAACTGTATTTCTAGCAAAATGCTAACTAATTCTAAGTTCTCACCTTCAAGTACCAAAATGGGATGCAACCCTTTCTTTTAGAATCAGAGTCAAGGCATTCTTTTGAACTTTGGTAAACTCCTATGAAGCTCAATAATTTCACAGATGCTTTCTTTTTTTTTTTCCTAATAGGCTCTTGTTTTCTCAGAGGACAGACTACACAGGAGGAAAGAGGAGCAACATATTGTATACATGATTGATTGTGCAAAAAAAAAGTGACTAAAATGCTGGAGGGGGCAATTGAGAGACAAAGAGAAATGGAAAGTAGTCGATCTCTGGGTTAGCAGTGCATTTTATTTTATAAATAGCAGTCTAACTTGGAAAGGATGCCCCTAAGGTAGAAACGAGCCTATTTTTCTAGGCTCCCCAAAGCACAGTCTACAATCCAAAGATAATTGTGTCATGATTTAGTCAGAAAACACACACCACTGTGATGAGTATTTACTTAACACACAGCAGATAAGCAAATATATACCCTCAGCAATGCATACTAGAATACGGGTACTCTGTACTATGCAATGCATACCAGTATCTTACAAAAATTTGCTCTTATTTTTTTCTCTCAATAGTTAGTATTTGTGTTTATTATATACATAAACATGTATATATTATAGGAAACATAATAAACACTGATTTGACCATTAGAAGTGAAACATACAATGTTTAATTTAAGCTGATCATGATCATTATAAACACTATGTTTCACTGGAGAGACAAAAATCAAAAGTAATACAAATGCTGAAAATTCATTTATTTTATTTTACTCACTAATTTTCGTAGTGGTCACCACCTGAAACTTGGAAGTGTGATCATGAAATAAAGAGGTTTCAATTCAGTAGGAGTTCACAACCGGCTATGATGAAATTCCAAAAGAATTCCTAAAAACTACCGATATTAATATTTTGAGATCTTGTGGCGTGCTGAAATAAGTACAGAGATTCCAGAGTGACCATATGTTGAAAATAGCACAGGTTAGGTTCTTATGTACTTTTTTTAAAAACTCAAATGTCACTGCTTGAGAGTCACAGCTAACCCACATTCTCTTGAGCATATTTGATTCAAAATGTCTATCCTTAGCTACCCATTAAGGGATGTTACCATATTGTCAATCTTCCTTTAAAATGTGAAGGTCTTCAAAACTGACTTGAAGAGAGAAAAATGAACATAGCCTCTCATTGTGTCAGAAAGCTTAACTCAGTTCGCATCATGTGCCAAGCACCAGAGAAACACAACAAAAAATGATGCCAGGACACTGAGCAAATGAGCAGTGAGCAGAGGGGACCCCGGGAAGGTTTCCTGGAGAGAGCCAGAGCAGAGTGTATGTGTTCAGCTGGAATTTTGTGCTCTCTGTAGGCCCTTACTGACACTAGCACCCTACAAGAGAAGGAGCAGTACGCAGAAATCATCCAGACACTCAGCAGTGAGGGAATAATTAAATAAACTGTGGAGCTTGAATATCGTGGAATAGCATGCTTGATACTTAAAAAACCTGCAAAATATATACTTAGGAGGAAAAAGCAAACCTTCCTAAAACTATCTAATGTAATTTTTTTTTTAATATTTTATTTATTTATTCATGAGAGACACAAGGAGAAGCAGACTCCTTGCAGGAGCCTGATGTGGGACTCGATCCCAGAACTCCAGGATCACACCCTGGGCCAAAGGCAGATGCTCAACCGCTGAACCACCCAGGCATCCCTGTTTTGATTTTTTATTGTGGAGAATTTTAAAGATGCAAAATTACAGAGAACAGAATAATAAACACTTATGTACAAATCTTTAACAATTATCAGCTAATGGGTGGCTTTGTTTCTTTTTTCTTTCTTTTTCTTTTATTTCCACCACAATTATTTTGAAGAAAATCCCATACCCAATATTATTTATGTTAGTATATATTGTATCACGTTGTATCTATTATTACTATTATATATTGGTATATATCTCTAAAAGATAAGGACTCTTTAAAAAATACCATTATCATAAAATTTGGGTAAAACTTAAAATTTATTATAAATGTGGGTATATGTCTAAGATGCTCTCTGGGGGTTTATCACCGCCTTCAGCCCAGGGCATGATCCTGGAGTCCCAGGATCGAGTCCCACATCGGGCTCCCTGCATGGAGCCTGCTTCTCCCTCTGCCTGTGTCTCTGCCTCTCTGTGTGTGTGTGTCTCACATGAATAAATAAATAAAATCTTTTAAAAACAATAAATAAATAAATAAATAAATAAATAAATAAATGCATACATAAAATGCTTTCTGAAAGGAAATACTTAAAAAAAAAAAAAGACAGCAGCCATCATTGTGAATAGGGGCTAGAGTGAGGAACAGGGGAGACTTTATTGTTCATTTAATATCATCCAGTAAATTTTATTTATTTATTTATTTTAATTAATTTTTTAAAATTTAAATTCAATTTGCCAACATACAGTATAATACCCAATGCTCATCCCATCAAGTGCCCTCCTCAGTGCCCATCACCCAGTTACCCCCCCTTCCCCTTCCACAACCCTTTGTTTCCCAGAGTGAGGAGTCTCTCTCATGGTTTGTCTCCCTCTCTAATTTTTCCAGTAAAATTTAAAATTTGCCTACAGTAGAAAGCGCCATGCCTGGAATTACGGTGGAAAGGCTATCACGACGGGAGGAAGACAATGAGGTCTGGGTGGTACTCCTGAAAGGAAGTGGACTCTGGATGTGAGATACTCAAGGAGACGTTTATATAGATTCAAACATGAGCAGGTGACAGTGTCCATCAGCTACAGGTATGAATCCTCTCAATGGGTAAAAAGTAATAGCTGTGAACTCAGCAACATTACTAAACATAATTATGTCTCCAGTAATGTGCAGGTCCAGGCATTTATGAGATGAAATGGACTCATCTCAACCTCCCTACTGCCATATCCAGCTACAGCAGGCTGATGAAATCTATCACCTAAAGCACTGCGATTTTAAAGGGCATTTCAAAAACACTTTTTTTTTTTTAAAAACAAGTTAATGTCTTCACTTTCTCCTTCTCTTCTTCCTTATCTATAGTCCTTGTAGTTTCTCTGCCTTAGAGGTGGCAGAAATGTCATTTCCTTCAGCAGTGGGACGATCTGTTATATTTCCAGCACATTAACATAGTCCTGGAACCCACTGGGGTAGCTGCCGGGTGACAGGGTTATGTTAGAGAAATAAGCCTTTGTGAGTGCTTGTTTATCCTGAATTAAGATACAACAAAGTGCTCCACATGTTTTAATCTTATAATCAGTACAGTGGGGGGGTTATGAGAAGAAGATATTCAAAGTAGCTGGCTTTTAGAACCCTGTTCATTTCTGTTCCAATTAGGACAAATCTGAAGATGTTACAGATATAGACAAAAGTCAAGAAAGACTGGTCTCAATTAGACCACTTAAAATCCTGAACTTCTGAATATATTAAAAAAAAAAAAAACCCACACCACCACTTTCTTACTTTCAAATATCACATGAACCAGGCTAATAAAATGTTCCCAGTAAAGGTCAAAGGGAAATGTCTACAACAAGTAGACTTTTAAACTTTTTAAACTTCTAACTTGTCATTAGTTTGAGCATAACTAAGTTCTGAGAACTTTAAAATAGTTGGTTCTTTTCATGAAGCTATGTGTTGTCCCCTGCAACTCTCTCTCTTTTATTATTTTGCTTTACAAAACCCAGTATTTCTAGATAGGGTTTAGAGCCAGTTCACCTAAGCGCTGGCAGTATAATTTCAAAACAGATCATGCTTTACTATACACCAAGGACCCATTTCTTTTACAAAAATGCTCACCAGAACAAACAACATAGGTAAGAACCAAAATGAAGCCAGGGAGAAATTTAATGATATTTTCCACACAAACTGCCTTATTGTACCCCAAGAGGCATACATTCTTCTCTGCCCACAAATGGACTTTTTTGGTGCGACTAGGGCTTAATCTCGTCAATAACTGGGAACACCAGAAGAAAGTAATGCCATGGTCTAGACCCTTCCCAGGGGTACCTGTTTCATCTGGGGAACTGGGCGAGGCGCTCTCTTGGGATAGTGTTGTCCAGCTGGACTCCTCATCACTCGGTGCCAGGTTCTGGATCCGGTGGAGTGCGCAGTCAGTTTTGGCTCCCGTCTTAGGATGATCCTTCTTGGTCTCTGGGCTGGATGACACCGTGGCCACTTGGCCATCTTCGGGGCTGAACTGGGCTTTGTTGGCTTTCTGTGGCAGTGCTTCACCATTCCCGATGACGGTGGAGGCCTGGCCCTGGCCCGGCTGCGATTTCTCTTCCACAACCCCGTGCTGGTTGCCTAAGTTCTGCTCTAGTTCTCTGGTTGAGGTTTCCAGGTCTGCATAGTAATTTAGGAAGCTCTTGGTTCTCCTGGGTTGGGAGGGTAGAATTTCACAGCCTGAGGAATCGCATGGGTGGGGCTCTTTGCCCTCTAACTTCTCAGAAGTTATGTTGATGACTGCAGTGGGGCTGACGTTTTTGTTGGGGTCCTGCTGTCCCTGTTCTGCAGCCTTCCGGAGCTGGTTCTCCCCATTTTTCACCAGCTTGATGTTGGCAGAGCCACTTCCCAGCAGGGGCTGTGCAGCTGGATCAGAGAGGCCCATTGCCACCTGGATGTTAGTTAGTGCATATTTTTTCCTGCATTTGGGGGGTGTGCTGTTCTTGCTTTCGGTGTGTTTTATTTCAGCATTCAACAGTTCATTGTGGGAGGAACGGAGATGAAGGGTGTTTGGTGGTGTGGCTGGGCTGTTTCGATTTGTGATGTCTGTGGCTCCGCTGCTGGCCATAAACACTGCCACGGTGTCTACACCTGAGTCACCTGGAAAAAAGAAAGTAGTCATTAGCAGGCTGCCTGGCATGATTAAACTGCTTAGCATACAGTGAGCCAACATTGTTTTTACAAAAAATTGAAAGGATTAATGCTTCCATTGCACACATTCTTATAGAATGGACTCATTTTCCTCTTTATTTTCACTATTCACTCATAAATTAAATAGGAACAAATAAAAGGCTTAACGTGGATACAAAAAGAAGCCAATTTACAGAAAAGCTGAGTGGTCTAAGGGTCCAAATTTTATTTAGAATCTCCCTTTTGAACTCATTTCAGGGCATTTTCTCCTGGTCATTATTCACAACCTTGCAAAGCATCCCCTTTCTAAACATTCACACCACATTTCTATTCTGTAGTTCCTTTGAGCAACAAAAAAGTTGCCCAAAAATCCTCTGGGGTTCCAGTCTTCTTAATTAACCTGAAAGGTCACTGTTCAACAATGTACCATACATCCAAGGTAATTTTTCTCAGCCATGTTGAGAAATTGTGTTCTGAATGCCTGGAAAAACCAAATCTCCATCAGAGTTTGCTAATATCTTTGTGAACATTTTTGACCTGGGCTTAGTGTTTGGATGAAAGACATTTTGGAGAAATGGCTCAGTTACTTGAGAACACACACACACACACACACACACACACACACACACAAACTATTACTAATAATGCAGCCTTGAGACCTTGGCTACTGCTCTGTTAGAGCCCCCAAAGGAGTCTGAATATATTCCACTGAATTAAAATACAGACTCAGCGGTTTGCAGGCCCTGTGTGCCCTTGCAGGACTCCTAGGAAACTATCTGACAGTTGCATTTATCTCAAATATTGTTCATACCATCCGTGATTTATTCCATGTGTCTCTTACTAGGAAGAAAGAAAAGTTTCTCAGACTAGAAAGGAATAAGATTCATCAACAAAAATTCCTAAGGTTTCACATTTCTCAGCCTATGAAGAATGACCCTTTCTTATCTGATCCTTTGCCCTCCACGGAGACCTCAGTGAGTTTACACCAGCAAATGAACCAAAGCACAGCTCCTAACATTCCTAAAATTGTATTGTGACAACTCCCTCTTCCACCCGCAGGCAAAACAGAGACCTCCACAGGGAAGGAAGGTAAAAATGTTCCTTTGCTTGGGAGCTTGAGGTATTTCTTTCTATCATCAAATACTCAGGATCATCTACTTTAGGAAAGAGTCACCCACTCATGCTCGGGTCTGTGTGCTTCTAGAAAGGCAGGCAATGTACACTATAGGCAGCGCCCACATTTATAACGCAATACACGCATGGCCTACAAAGACAGCTAAGGGCTGTAACATGAAGTGGTTAGACCTTGGACGCCATTCTTTAGAATTGTTACTTATAAGGATTATTGCTAACCCAGCAAAACAGCTGAGCCCCTGGGCTTCATTTTAGTTAGAAAAAAAAATCTGGTTTGTTTCTCCTTTTTAAGCAAAATCCTGGCAACTACATTTTAAAATAATTATACTGTTTTCACTATTACTACCATTTTCATATATTCCAATTTATAATTCAACTTCACTCAAGAGTAGCACTTGATATGAAAGGGCCCACCGGGGATCCCTGGATAGCTCAGCGGTTGAGCACTGGCCTACGGCCCAGGGCGTGATCCTGGAGACCCTGGATCAAGTCCCACATCAGGCTCCCTGCATGGAGCCTGCTTCTCCCTCTGCCTGTGTCTCTGCCTCTCTCTCTCTCTCTCTCTCTCATGAATAAATAAAATCTTTAAAAAAAATTTTTTTAAAAACATAAAACTGAATCCTGTTTTAAGAAAAAAAAAAAAAAGGGCCCACCTTGAACCCATTTGAAATTTTCCCAGAGACACATATCTTGTCACATGGGCACATAAGAGAAAATGCCATTTAAACTCTTGGGTATTTAGAATGACATTACTATGAGAAAGGAAATCTCTGCTTTTTAAATGACATGGCAAATATTTCTGGGAGGCTATTTTATGATGTTAAGGTACTATATTCTAACACTGTTATTAGGGAGAAAGCTTTATTTACTTTGTTTATAACCAGAAACATTTTCAGAAAGAATACTATCAAAATTTCTAGGTGATTAAATAGCTTTTATATCTTGGATGTGATAGATAAAAACCTTTCGCCACATTCTCATCAGCCTTTTGGATCCCACTGCCCTCCCTATGCCCTTTGGAACATTTCTGTGTGCGAGATATTATGAAGGGGAGGTCTGGGCGGGTTAAATTAGAACAACAGGACCATCCCGTACAAAACAGCTCTGTCTGCACTGTTTTTATAGATCAAAGCCTGAATACAGTTTGTGTGCATCTTAAGATATTAAATGATGGTATCAACTGGGAGCAAAATAAAAGGTTCACATCTAGAACAGCCAAGTTAATGCTATGACATATACAGCTGTCTCTAGGAGTTAACTACCAGCTGGGCAGTCATTTGGGCTCCAAAGAAGTAGGCAGAGGTCAGCAAATTCCTAGAAAGAACAAGGCTTCAAAGAAGGAGGCCCCTGCAGCCCAAGTGGCTCAGCAGTTTAGCACCGCCGTCAGCCCAGGGCGTGATCCTTGAGTCCGGGGATCGAGTCCCACGTCGGGCTCCCTGCATGGAGCCTGCTTCTCCCTCTGCCTGTGTCTCTGCCTCTCTCTCTCTCTTTTTCTCTCTGTCTATGTTTCTCATGAATAAATAAATAAAATCTTTAAAAAAAAAAAAAAAGGAGGCCCTGAATGTGGGAGGCAGTGCCATGAGGATAAGAACAAAGAACTCAGGGCCAGGGGGACAAGGCTTGAGCCCTGTCCATGCTACTTACTAGCTGAGGGATCTAGGACACCAGATCGTTAGGGTCCTTGTCTGAAAAATGGGCACATTAATAGCATGTGGTTTTTGTGAGGGTTAAAAAGAGAAATGCAGGCGGGTATTTAAAAATAAGTATAAGCAACCCTTACCCCTTTAGATCCGAGTGACAGAGCACAGAGCTGCCTGCCAGGGCCCCCAAATTAACACCTGATCTGCTCCAAGTGATAAAAATGGTCCTGCTGTATGGACACACAGGAAGTAAACAGGTTAACAAGATGAGATAAAGAAGTTGGATCCAGAGAGCTTAATTATAGGGGGAAAAAATCACTCAAGTTTAAGAGGAAGGAGGTTTGTGTTTCTTTTTTAAAGCAAAGGAAATCTGACAACGTCTCTTTGAATCTATTCTATTTAACTGTTTTCTTTGGACTCAAGAATAAGTCCAAATTCCTTGACATACAGGTAAGTGAGTTAAATTCTCCATTTCTTTGCTGTAAAATCAGGATAGTAGTAGTATCTACCCCTCACTGATTTTGTTGAGAACGAAGAGAGATGACTGTCAAGCATTTAGCCTAATGCCTGGCATACCATTAGGGATTATTATTTTACCATTCCCTCCTTTCCCACGCACTTTTGTGTCTGATCACCATCTTTAAGGAGCACTTTCCTCTTGCCAGGCACTGTGCTAGGAGTAGGGGAACCAAGACACACAAGGTCCCACCTGCTGAGTGCTTTCAGCCTTGTTGAAGACAAACATGCCATAATGTAATAAATATCAACCAGGATGGGAATTGGGGGAGGTGCAAAGGAGTGAGTGGTCTTCCCACTTCAGTCTGGAGAGGATGTGAAGGTAAGAGAGGGTGGATTGGCATTTGGGGGGTCTTAGCAAATCCAAACACAAAAGTTGAGATGCGGTTAAGGGGGAGGACGAGTCAGGTGGAGTCCTACAAGACATGCTCCAAGGGTTTGGACTTGAACCCCAGGCAGAGAAGAAGATCAAGCACTTCAATAGAGTAAAGGATGAATCTGAGGTTGAAGAGAAAGAAACAGGAAGAGAGAGAGAGAGAGGGATAGGGAGAGGATGTATGTGTATGTATGTGTTGTATTCCTTTATGTGGTAGAGGGAAAGGGTATCTTTCCCCCAGCATGTTCTCCAAGATGACTTTGATGAAAGGGCATTAAAGAAGCAATGTAAATTAGGCAATTAAAACCTGAGTAGTCATCAGGGCAAGAGAAGAATGAGGCAGATGGAGAGTGCTTCCCCAATGAAAGAGGCAGGCTGGCCCCATCTTCACACTCTTCCATTAGGTGTTAGAGTCTGACTCTGCCATTTATCAAAGGGAAGCAAAACCCAGGCCCAGAAACCCCCTGGAAGGCTACTGTAAATAATCCAATCAAGACAGGAGGGAAAGAACAAGGTGGGCATGAGAGACTTAGGCATAGGGTGGGGGGTTCTAGGTGGGGAGAGTCTTTCCCTCTCACTGACTCTAATCATTCATCCCTTGCCCAGGGCATGAAGATAAGGCCCCCCGTTAAGCAGCACTGGCTGATTATAAGAACATTGGTGGCTTCTGTTCTCCAACAGCTTTGGGAGAATGGCAGAGGTGGGCAGAGGGTGACCTTCAAGGAACTTCCCCCAACAAAGTGAGGGGACAGAAGAGCAGTTGGAGGATGACTTGGGGTTATAGGAAGGAATTTTTGTTTTTTAAAGATTATAGTCTTAGTGATGTTTTATTGCTTAGAAGCTGGAAATGCAGAGGCCAGTAGAGAAGGGGAAGATGGAAACACAAGAGGGATATATGAATAAGATAGAATGCAGGTGATGAGGGTATCTGGGTGGCTCAGTTTGTTAGGCGTCTGCCTTCAGCTCAGGTCATGATCCTAGGGTCCTGGGATTGAGTTCCCCTATCAGGCTCCCTGCTCAGCCAGGAGTCTGCTTCTCCCTCTGTCCCTCCCCCTGGCTCATGCTCATTCTCTCTCTCTCTCTCTCTCTCTCTCTCTCTCTCTCTCAGAAATAAACAAAATCTTTTTTAAAAAGGATCCAGGTGATGAGAGGAGGGAGCATAGCAGATATGAGAGAGTCAGCCTTGCCCAAGACAAGGGATGTTTGATGAGAGAAGGAAGGAAAGAAGTAAGGGTGGCAACAGGCATATCTACCATGGCTGTGACACAAAGCCAAGGAAAAGCAGCACTGACAGCCTCAATTTTCTCTGTGGAAGTAAAGTCTTCCCCCGAGAGGAAGCAGGCGAGGGGAACACAAGGAGAGGAACAAAGTCCAGAAACAGTCACATGGGAAAAACACAGAGTTGGTGACTTTTTCTAAAAGAAATGTTAAGTTTGATGGAATAAGAAGAGACACACAGATCAATGGGACAGACCAGAGAGCACAGAAATAACCCCATGCATGTACAGCTAATTAACTTATGACAAGCCAAGAATACACAACTGAGAAAGGATGGTCTCTTCAATAAATGGTGCTGGGAAAGCTGGACAGCCACATGTGGAAGAATGAAATGGGACCACGCCCTTATCCCCTCCACACAAACATCAACTTAAAATGGATAAAAGACTTCAACATAAGACTTGAAACCATAAAATTCCCAGAAGAAAACATAGGCAGTAAGCTCCTTGACATGGGTCTTGGCAATTGTTCTTTGGGTTTGACACCAAAAGCAAAGGCAACAAAAGCAAAAATAAACAAGTGGGATGACATCAACCCCCCAAATTTTCTGCACAGCAAAGGATACCATCAATGAAATGAAAAGGCAACCTACTGGGGCACCCTGGTGGCTCAGTGGCTGAGTGTCTGCCTTTGGCCCAGGTCATGATCCCAAAGTCCAGGGATTGAGTCCCATATCAGGTTCCCTACAGGGAGCCTGCTTTTCCCTCTACCTATGTATGTCTCTCTGTGTTTCTCATGAATAAATAAATAAAATCTTTTTTAAAAAATGGGAGGTAAAAATGAAGACATAGTCACAGATGGGGGCAGAAGTGAGGAATAAGGTGTGGGGAAGTGAACAGATGAGGAATGTACTCTGGGTAGGGCCTGGAGAGGGCAGGGAATGGAGCCAGGAAGAGGATGGAGAGCTGGGAGGGAAAGGCCAAGGGATCAGAGGTCTCCAAAAGGTCAAAGCACAGGTGTTACAGGAACAAGGAAATGTTTTCAACCCTGGCTGCATGCATCCCTTGGGAAGCTTTTAAAGACATAGAAAAGGCAAAGGCCCACTCCGAAAGACACCCTCCAAAGACTCTGATTCAATTGACCTGGGATTGGGCCTGGTCAGGGCAATTCCAGTGTGTGGTCAAGGCCAAGAACCACTAGAACAAGATAATGACTGCTGAGGCACTTGAAACACTCTGATCACACATGTCACATTGCTTGTCCTTGCACACATTCTCAACATCCTTCTCTCCCATCTGGCAAATTTCTATTTCACCTTTAAGATTCAAGGTAGATGGTGGAAGCCTGGGTGGCTGAGCATCTGCCTTTGGCTCAGGTCGTGATCCCAGGGTCCTGGGATCGAGTCCCGCATCAGACTCCCGGCAGGGAACCTGCTTCTCCCTCTGCCTATGTCTCTGCCTCTCTCTGCGTCTCTCACGAATAGATAAATAAAACTTTTTTTTTTTTTAAGATTTTATTTATCTATTCGTGAGAGACGCAGAGAGAGAGAGAGAGAGAGAGAGAAAGAGGGGTGCAGAGACACAGGCAGAGGGAGAAGCAGGCTCCATGCAAGTAGCCCAACATGGGACTCGATCCCGGGGCTCCAGGATCAGGCCCAGGGCTGAAGGCGGCACTAAACAGCTGAGCCACCCGGCCTGCCCCATAAATCTTAAAAAAAAAAAAAAAAAAAAAAGATTCAAGGTATTCAAGGTAGAGATCACCTTGTTGTGCACTGTCTTCGTGCCCCTCCAGGCAGATTGCAGGGCTCCTTCTTCTATAGTCTCAAACCTCCATACACTTCTCTCTCTGACAGCATCACTCCCACTGTTATTTTTGCCTTTTGAGTTTCCTATTAGACCGTGAGCTCCAGCAACCAGAAGAGCAGCGTAGCACACAGTAGGTGTTCAATGCATGCTCAGAGAAAAAAAATCAGTGAATACGATGAAAAAAAAAAAAAAAGCCAAGTGTTTCAACATCTCAAGAACTGTTTACATTAAAAGTCTAGCTCCTCTCCAGCTTTTATCCCATGCAGCATCTGAGCAAGAGTTAAAATAAAATCTTTCAATATACTATCCAGACCAATTTATTTTGCTCCTCGGTCTCGGCTCAAGAAATTCTTATGCAATTCCGCCATAGAAGAAAAGGCTATTTACAGTCCAAAGTATATGTTTTGTGACCCAGAACAGGCTGGTATACTTCTCTGCCAGACGTGATTTCTTATTGCTGTCATGCTCCCAGCTCCGAGTTCTCCAAGCTTTGGTATGAACAGCACTAATGGCTCAGCGGAGGCTCCGGTACGTGGGGTACAGTGCTCCTGTCACCACCATGCCCCCCAGCACCCCATTCTGGCCCTCCCTCCCTTCCCTTCCTTCCTCATATTTACCACCAGCATCGTTAGTAACCATGATCGAAAGGGAATCACATATGCTGGGAAATAGCAACACAGCAATCGTATAGATACTAAAAAGTATGGGGAACCAATGAACGCTCTGTGGGTATAAAAGTGAAAGGCTACCACCCCCCTCACGCATCTCTTGCTTCTGCTCTTCTCCATGTAAGACATTTTAGCCTGCTTTCCCCGATCCTAATACCACAGTGACACTCAGAAGTTGGGGCATTCAGGCCACCTCCATTTATCTTTGCCTCCCATGATGTTACTACAGATTTAAGATCGAAGACCACTTGGCCTAATACTCCCTAGGAATTGGAGGGATGGAGGGAGTTAAATCCACTGACACATGGGCTAGACCCTAAGTGAGAATTCCGGGCATTGCCTCTGCATTTCCCAGACTAGCAGCACTGGATGGTCCTTCATGGCTTTCTTATCCTACCGAATTCTGCCCATTTTCCTTAAAGTGTTCCTCTGGTAAACTGAGTCTCCCCTTCCCATCTCCTCCATGCCTGCTTTCAGGCCCTCATCACTCATCAGTTTCTTTCTAAATCTGCAAGTGTAATGGCTCTGCAGTCTAGCCTGACACTTTTTGCCCTGTATCATTCTAAACACAAACCGTGGGCAGGCCGGGTGGCTCAGTGGTTTGGCACCGCCTTCAGCCCAGGGCCTGATCCTGGAGACCCGGGATCGAGTCCCATGTTGGGCTCCCTGCATGGAGCCTGCTTCTCCCTTTGCCTGTGTCTCTGCCTCTCTCTCTCTCTCTCTCTCTCTCTCTCTCTGTGTGTGTGTGTGTCTCATGAATAAATAAATAAAATCTTAAAAAAAAATAAATACAAACTGATCATGTAGATCTCCTGCTTGAAAACACCTTCTGGCCCCTTGTTTGAATTCTGCTCACTCTGTGAGCCACTTCAAACTCCCCTATGCTAGTCTCAATCGAGCCTTCTGGTCACATCTCCCACCACTGTACTCCCGCCCCCCGTCTTGTTCTCTACACTATAGCCACAGTCAACTTTCTTGACAATGCCAAGCCCCTTCTCAACTCTTCCCCATGCACATGGAGTTTGTTTCCTCTACCTAGGTATGTCTTTTGCCTTCATTTCCCCTACCCCCACCCTATACCCTGCCTGAAAACTATAAATCCTTCAAAACCCAGCTCCTTTAGCCTTTCTCTGATTCCTAAACACAATAATGGCTGCCCCCACCTCTGTGCTAGGTATGTAACAGGCTGTTCATATCAGCACTTCTATATTACACTATAAATGCCAACTGAGATGTCTAACTCCCCTCCTAAATTATAAGTTCCTTGAGAGTGGTGACTGTTTTATTCACTTTATAGGATATAACTTACATATCATAAAGCTCACTCTGAATGTACAATTCAGGGGTGTTTAGCATATTCACAGAGTCATACAACTATTACTATGATCTAACGGCAGAACTCTATTGACACATTTGAGCAATACAGAGATGGTTCTGCTCCTAGATTTCTGGTAGTTGGATGGGGCTCCAAAACTTTGCCATTGTCTCCAAAGTTATTTGTCATGCTGTTATGATTCAACATCAATTCAGGAGGATCAATTCCTATTCCAGAGCTGGGTGTAAGTTGAATTAAAAGTGAGACAAGAGCTAATATTACTACTGCCGCTGCTCCCCTGCATGCACACAGAGAAACATCTGTGATAGCCTGACATGCATTTCCTCTCTATCTGGTAACAGCCCCACAATTTTTCTTGGGGAATCAACTTTTCTACACACTCATTCCTTCATTCAACAGATTCTCTGGTGTGCTCTACTGTGCAAAAGATATGGTTCTAACTATGAAGGTTATAGCAGTGCACAAAACTGACAAAATAAAAATACCTACTCTTGGGCAGCTTACATTCTAGGGGTTCAGCCCATGTGTTTCAGGCAGAGATGCTGCTGCCCGTTATTTTGTAGAGGACATGGCCCAGGCCCAGCCAGTCAGAATAGCAAATCCTCATGGCTATGGTGACTGGCTCAAGGAAAAGCATGTGACCCACACAAAGCCAGCCCTAAGATTGTTGCCAGAATGCTCAGAAAAGGGGTGCTCTCTTTTCTCTTTTTCTAAAACTAGAAGATATGAGTCTGGAGCTTTGAGAGGTCACCATGAAGAGGCAACCTGAGTTATTAGCATGAACCTATGAGCAAGCAGATCCACGAGACAGAGAGAAAGGAGGAAGCTCTAATGACATTGTTGGAATCCCTAAAAGAAGAAGCCATGCCTACCACATAATACCCCTAGACTCCTTGGGTATTAAAGTCAATTGATTTTTTGGTGTGTGCTTAAACCATTTTAAACTGAGTTTTCTCCTATTAGCAACTAAATAAAAAATGCTTCGTTAAAAAACAGAGTATTTTTTATGAGGCCTAAACAAAACTAAGTAAGCGAGGGTTACTTAAATTCTATAACCAATAAAGCTTTCCAGAAACCGAGAGTCACTAAGATCCCAACACTAAAATGTAATCCCATAATTCTGACGACATCCTAATACAAACCCATGCTGGAACCTGTAGTTAAACCTGCCCCCTCTGTTTCTCTTTTCTGAGACCTCTAGGCAACTGTCAAAGAAAATTTTGTCAATAATGACCAGAAACTCTTCTCTCCATACCCTGTCTACTCCCTGTGTGCTCCCATGACATTCATTCATTGGAATTGGAATTGGAATTGGAAATGGACAAATGGCCCAGGGAAGCCCAATGTTTGTTTGTCCCACTCTTCAATTAAACTTCACAATTTCTTCATTTTCATTTTTCTGCTACACAATTTTATTTCCACTGAGGAGTTAACAGCCAATTTCTACCCTGAGCAATGTTGCCTTTTGAACTAGACCTCAAAGTATTAAGGAAATAAAATAACTCAGATTTTGTTTCTTTTAGGAAGGAGAGGCAAAATAAGGCTGGTTTCCTGAAATTACTCATGAAAGTAAACTCCCAATGTGACGAAAATGATAAGAACTTCTCTCTGAACAAAAGAGGCCAAGGCTATGGGTCACTGAGATCACAGGATTAGAACCTTGGAAGTTTCTTTTATTTATTTATTTTTTTAAGATTTATTTATTTGAGAGAGAGTGTGTGCGTGCACGTGAGAGAGGTAGGGGCAGAGGGAGAGAGAAAGAATCCTCAAACAGACTCCCCAACTGAGCGCAAAGCCAGCCATGGGGCTGGATCCCAGGACCTTGAGATCATGACCTGAGCTGAAACCAAGAGTCAAAGGCTCATCCAACTGAGCCACCCAGGAGTCCATAACCTTGAAAGTTTCTAACAGCTTCACACAGCTGATTCACAGGGCAACTACCCAGGCTTTATGGTACGAGGGTGATTTCAATAGCTAGGTCTTACCTACCTAAGGGTTTTTTCAAGCCCACTCAACTTAATTGCCTGAGGACTCACTTTGTTAAATATCCCAAGTGGAGCTGAGGAGACTCAAAGAGATGTACCAGATACTTTTCTTCAAGAAATTCAATCAGAATGGGTAATGAGAATGAACAGTTATTAAACAAACTCACGGGCAGTGTGGGTGGCTCAGTAGTTTAGCACCACCTTCAGTCCAGGGCGTGATCCTGGGGACCAGGGATCAAGTCCCGTGTTGGGTTCTCAGCATGGAGCCTGCGTCTCCCTCTGCCTGTGTCTCTGCCCCTCTCTCTCTCTTTCTCTCTCTCTCTCTCTGTCTCTCATGAATAAATAAATAAAATCTTAAAAAAAAATAAACAAACTCACAATGGCTGAAGTAGGTAGAGAATCTTATGAGAAAAAAAGTATTTGGGGGACACCTAGGTGGCTCAGTGGTTGAGCATCTGCCTTTGGTTCAGGTCATGATCCCAGAGTCCTGGGATCCAGTCCCACATCAGGCTCCGCGTAGGGAGCCTGCTTCTCCTTCTGCCTGTGTCTCTGCCTCTCTCTCTCTGAGTCTCTCATGAATAAATAAATAAAAACAAACAAACAAACAAACAAAAAGAATGAAGACCTTGAAAGCAGTCACCTTGGGATAGTATATATGCTTATCCCAAGGATATTTTCTCTGCTCAATTTCTAAGCCATTTGCATTGTTTAGAAGAGCCTCAACATCTTTGGAAAATTAACGTATGTTTTTAATACAGCTCTAGATTTTTATGACCAAGTTGGATGAATATGGTCAATGAGCAAGCTTGAAGATACTGGCTTAGGTGGGAAGAAGTAGGTGAGCGATAAAGTAATGACACAGGTTTTCTTGACTAACTGACAAGCTGGGCCTCAGGTCATTTCTACCAGAGAGTATGGAACAATGGCAGATTCTGTGAAAGAGGGTAACTACTTGACTATGTCATTGGCTGAGACCTCCTTGGAAAGGACTCCTGAGTTGAATCTTGAAGGTTCAACAGGAATCTTCCAGACAGATAATGGTGTATGTTCGGGGGTATGTTTGTTTTTTAAAAGGCTCCCTGTCATCAGGAAATGGGATGGAAGGCTACTTTATCCCAGTTATCGGACCAGACTCTTCTGTACTAGCTACCCCCTGAATTTTTCTTTTCTTTTCTTTTTTTTTAATTTTATTTATTTATTCATGAGAGACAGAGAGACAGAGAGACAGAGAGAGAGAGAGGGGCAGAAACATAGGCACAGGGAGAAGCAGGCTCCATGCAAGGAGCCCAATATGGAACTTGATCCTGGGTCTCCAGGATCACACACCCTGGGCTGAAGGCAGCGCTAAACCGCTGAGCCACCTGGGCTGCCCCTTTCTTTTCTTTCTTTTTATTTTTTTTTCTTTTTCTTTTTCTTTTTCTTTTCTTTTCTTTCTTTTCTTTCTTTTCTTTTTTAAAGATTTTATTTGCCACCTGAATTTTTAAGTAAAAAAAAAAAATGACTGGGCTATACACTCCACTAAAATAAGAATACTGCTTTCCTTGTAAAATGCATCACATTCTATACCAACACATGATAGTAGTAGTTGTCATTAAAAAACCATGCTGGGGATGCCTGGGTGGCTCAGCAGTTGAGGGTCTGCCTTCGGCCCAGGGGGTAATCTTGGAGACCCGGGATCAAGTCCCACATCGGGCTCCCTGCCTGGAGCCTGCTTCTCCCTCTCTCTGTGTCTCTCATGAATAAATAAATAAAATCTTTAAAAAAAAAAGTGCTGGATAATTGTGTCATTATCTCTTATACAACTACCAACAAACAAAAGCAACTTGAGTACCATTAGAAAGAATGAATACATTAGCATAATAAACTATAAGTGACAGTAAGAAATTCCTAGAAGTTATCTGATTTGTTCACTTCCATTTAGAGGAAAATACAGCATTTTATATGCTTGCCAGCTTTGTCTTTACAGTTTCCATAGAGAGCTTATCTTGCAATGTAATAAAAGATTTTAAATGCTAAAGAATTCCTAAAAGGAACCATTCTCAACAGTTTAACCTGTGTTTCTTAAAAGGACATGTGTATTTGCCCTGATTTTCCAAAACTAATATGCCTGTTCAAATATGTATCTACAAAGAAAATCTACTCCCTGCCCTTAAATTACCACAGTGGGGATCTAAGAATCAGCTCAAAGTTCCTAATTTTCCTGTGTGAATTTAGGTTTATCACATTGTTTTTGGCTCTTTTGTATAAAAAGAATATTACCTGTTGTTCACATACCTCTACTGAGCTTGGCGTTTATTTCGTTATGTTTTATTTTAGTTCTACGTTGAAATGGAACATGCAGTATTATATAAAGGAGAAAATGGCTGGGACGTCCTTAAGGATTTTAATTCAGAACTGAGAGACTTTAATACCCATCTGTCCATGGTTTAAATCTACTTACTTAAAAACTCAGAATTTGCTGAGTGGTTTGTATCCTAACAAATATGGATTCCACGATTCATCTTTCACTTGCAGTCCTAAGTCTATGTGTAATTCAAACTGTTATAGCAATTACTTCTTCCTTATTCTATTACTGTGAGATGAAGAGTTAAATCCCACACCACACTGTGTGTGGACTAGCATCCATCCTGACACAGAGAAAGGGATATACAATAAAATTAAGGTGGTTTTCTTAAGGCCTGAATTTAATCAGTACCAGATCAAAGAGAATACTCAATGGGGGAGTTCTGCTCTAGACAAACCCAACAATGGTTGAAGACTCAACAATGGCTAAGATGCTATTTTAGAAGACTCACCACTGACACCTCATTGTCCACATGTAAGTATTCACAGGCTATCACGTGCAATGCTAGTTGGGAAAATCTGACATAGTTTTAGTTTCCTGTTATAATCAACTAAAATACTTTTATATTATATTACTAGGGTCATGCAATTGCTACATAAATACAGGTAAGTTCAGTTGATTCTCCTATCTTATTTTAACGATCTACTTTTCCACCACATGACTGAACAATAAAAAGCAAAAACATGTCATTTTAGCAAACCATGTTTAACATCAAAACAGTCATCTATCACATATATTTGTTCACGTTTTAATATTCAACTGCTTCTCTGCATTGAAACATGTGAAAGTGTGTCTGACCTGGAAGTACTTCTGACATGGATCACTGGACGCCAGCAGTGGTGCAGGAAATAGGTTATAATTTGAAATCTGAAAAGAGGGATCATTTGAGAAATTAAAACCCCAAATAACAAGCACAGAAGAAAAAAAGCATAGCATTGACAATTCTTCCAAAAGCTGTCAAAAATGTTAAACAATTTTTGGCAGAAAATATCCAAATTTTTGTTTATTTATAGTTGGTCACAACACATTTGACTGAAATTTAAATTTCTGCTTAGCCACATTTCCCACAAACATTTCTTGAGATTCTTTTTCCATGCCAGGCTGGAGTTACCTATCTGTCTGTCTGTCTATGTGTCTCAACTTTCCAATGCTTTTTCTCATAAAAACATAAAATTCAGAAGGCAATAAGGAAAAAATTGGTACATTTCACCACATAAAAATGTAAACATTCTGTTTGGGAGTAAAAAACGACTATAAACACAGTGAATACAAAAAAACAAACTGAAAGAAATTAACACTACGATGACATAAAAGGGCTAATTTCATTTATATAAAAGAGCTCTTTGATGTTATTAAGAAAAGTATGAACAAACCTATAGGAAAATGAGCAAAGGACAGGACAAGTCCTAAGAGAAATACAAATAAACATATAAATAACTAACGTCACTCAAAACTAAAGAAAACGTAAATTTAAATAACAATGACTCTGGGCATCTGGGTGGTTCAGTGGTTGAGTGTCTGCCTTCAGCTCAGGTCCTGATCCTGGAGTCCTGGGATAGAGCCTGCTTCTCCCTCTGCCTATGTCTCTGCCTATCTCTCTGTGTGTGTCTCTCATGAATAAATAAGCAAAATCTTTATAAATAAATAAATAAATACTCACTGATATTCCTCTATCAGAATGCAAAGATTAAATTAAGCTTGATAACACATAACTACAGCAACAACACTGGAAATAGGACTTTTCAAAACTTGCTAATGGGAGTAGAAGCTGGCAAAACTCTTTGAAAGGCCATTTAGAAATATCCGAGCAAATTTAAGATGCACGGACCCCACTGTTCAGCAATTCCATATCTGAGTATGTTTCTAAAAGCAAAAAATTGGCAACTAACTATTCTTCAGTGGACAGCTGGTTCATTAAATTATGATACATCCATACACTGGGGTACTGTGCACTACTTGGAAAAACAAAGTAGACCCATATGAGCTGATATGAAAAAGGCTTTAAGACTTATCACTAAGAGGTGAGTAACATACATAGCAGAACAAAAGCAGTTTTGAGTAAGATTTTTTTAAAGCATATACATATATATGCATGTAAGTGCACACACACACATATATACATACATTTACACAGAAAATCTCTCAAAAGAATAATAAAGAACTAGACACAGTGGTAAACTGCCAAATTAGATACATAATAAGGAAAACGGAAAACAGACTGTTTTCAATGAGTTGCTATCAGGAATGTCACTTAGAATGATAATCTATTATATTAATTCAAATGCGGATACTGCATGATTCCATTTATAAAGTACAAAAACAGGAAAAACTTATCTTTGTCAGGGTAGTGATTTACTCTGGAGGGCAGGAAAGGGGGAGCAGCAAGAAGGTAGCCTCTGGGATGTTATGAGGGTAAATGCACTGTTTCTTGATCTGGATATGGAAATTCCTCAAGCTGCACCCTTACATGCACATTTCTGTATGCCTATTACAGTTATGTGAGATGTTTTCTCAAAAAGTCAAATGATGGGGATCCCTGGGTGGCGCAGAGGTTTGGCGCCTGCCTTTGGCCCAGGGCGCGATCCTGGAGACCCAGGATCGAATCCCACGTCAGGCTCCCAGTGCATGGAGCCTGCTTCTCCCTCTGCCTGTGTCTCTGCCTCTCTCTCTCTCTCTCTGTGTGACTATCATAAATAAAAAAAAAAAAAAAAAAAAAAAAAGTCAAATGATGATAGTTTTCTAAAGCATTATTCAAACTGCATAACTTTCTATCTGTGAAGACAAAATTCTATTCTAACCTTTCCGAACTAGTAACCTTTAATGGGCATTGCTCCCAAATTTATGATTCAGATAATGACCTGACAACTTGGTCTACTGACCCACAATACATTTTTAATTATATTTCCACATATTGCAGGTAAGGCTCATTACTCTGGTATAATTAACAGGGTGGGTTTATTTTAAATTGTCCTGAAACAGCAAAAGATGCCTCCTCTATGTACCTTTGCTTTTGCCCTAGACCTTTCTCAGCTCCTGAAAAGTATTTTACAAATCAGTTTTTTTGTTTTTCTGTTTTTTTGTCCTCAGTGTACCTTAAGTTATAAGCAGAGACAGATGTGAGGTGACAGCTATTTCAAGACAATGAATACTAATAAACAGAGGAAAAGTTAAGAAGAGGCATGCTTATGGGAGCAAAAAGGCTTGAACAAACACTAAGAATCTAATATTTCAATATGTCTCATCTTAAAAAAAATTCCTTGTCTCCAGCATGAAAGAAACTGACTTCTATGAAGTTATGAATTGACATTCTGCTAATCACTTCATATTTTAAATGGTCCTGTGCTATTATTATCTGACTAATATTTATCCCATACATGCCATATGTTCCACTAGGAGCAGAGGATACTTCAGTGAATAAAAACACATTCCCCCTTCTCGTGGAACTTATAGACTAGTCCAGGAGATGGACATTAATCACAAAATCATTCACAAATCAGTGTATAAGCATATATGACCAGGAGGAAAAGAACTCAGTTCTGTGAGAAGATGGAATGAAGCAAATGGGATAGACTAGAGTCAGGATACACTTTCGGAGAAAGTGCAATTTAAATTGCAATTTGAGGAAGAAACAGGATTTAGCTAGGTAAACATTTATTAAACACCTGCCATGTGTAAGGTACTCCTTGGCCACAGGACTAAAGAACAAATATGCAGAGTTATTTTCCCCTAGGTATTTATATTCTTGATGAATAAGCCTGATCTGGCTAAAAAGTTTCTAAGGACTCTGTGGCATGGATTAGTTCTGCAGAAGAAATAACCTGAGAAATTCAAAAGCACTCAAGTATGGTTTAAGAATAATCTGTAGCTGAGCCACTTGGGTGGCTCAGTCAATTAAACGTCCAACTCTTGATACAGCTTAGGTCATGATCTCAGGGTTGTGAGATGGAGCCTCATGATGCATCTGGCTCCACATATAGCAGGGAGTCCACCTGAGATTCTCTCTCTCCCTCTTCCGCTGCCTCTCTTGCCACACACACCCGCTCCCTCTCCCTCTCAAATCAACAAATAAATCTTAAAAAGAAGAAGAAGAAGAAGAATCATCTTCTGTAGCTGTGCTGTCCAATATGGTAGCCACTAGGAGCAACTGGAGCTACTAACACTTGAAATGTAACTAGTGAAACTAAGGAACAAAATTTCTAACTTTATTTCATTTTAATTAATTTAAATCTAAACTTACAAACTGACACTTGACTCTCTGGGGGAACTTCTTGGGTAGGTGAATCTACTTTCTCAACTATACATTTTATGAAATCTAAATCATCATCAAGTATTTCTAATGAAAATTCCTCATCCAAGTTGAGTGCTAGAAGTGAAAAACACCTGATTTTAAAGACTTTGCATGAAAAAAAGTAAAATATCTCACTAATAATTTTAGAATATTGGTTACATGTTGAAATGAGTATATTTTGGATACACTGAGTTAAATAAAACATACTGGCAAAATGGATTTCACCTGTTTTTGTAATGTGGTTACTATTCAAATGTAATTCGTAATTTTACAAATTTCAAACTACATATATGGCTCACATTACTTTTCTGTTGAAGAAGCACTGATTTAGGGAATGGGGCAGAATCTGAAACTTCGCCCTAATCAAAATATTATTTACCTTTTCCATAAAAGCAAAGACAGGCAGAAACACTACCTCAGCTGTAAAGCTAGGGAAGGTCCGCCAGTATTCAGAACAGGTGCCTGTTTCCATGAAATCACATACTGAGTTCAAAGACACCAGAGACTCAGGTAGGCCATTACCTGCTCCATGTTAAGAATACAGCTGTGATTTTAAAACAAAGCATGAAATTATGTAAGTGAAACAATCTAGTAACAATAATTTCCTTCTAGCAGCGTTTTCATGTGTCCTATTAACGAAAATTCATAATCCTTCTGTGCCTTGTGATATTGCCATTAAAGCTCAGTAAATGTCCAAGAGGACCCCAGAAGAGTGTCCCCAAGCAGAAATCATGTAAGTACTATTAAACAAATGAATAAGTGAATAAATAAATGCCCACTTGTATTTGGTTCAGTATAAGATCCTTTGTGATTTTTCCCCTCATTGGATATAAATATATAAATTCAAAATTTTATATATTATCAACTCAATTTTTTCTATTATAACCATCTAAATCTCAATGTCTTTATTTTTGTCAATATGAAAAGTCCCTGATCAAGAATGCTGTATCTCACTAGAATTGTGCCCAATGTATACTGATTATTCTTTTTATTTGTGATATTGTATTTGTAATTTAGAATAAAGATTTTTCCCTCCATTTTTATTGTGTATTTTGTCTTTTTTCATGTAATTACAATTACTGTACCCATAAGGTTTCTAGTAGGAAACAGATGACACGATCAAATTGAATAATTTGAGTCAGGTTTAATTAAGGGACTATTTAAAAAAAAAAGGCTGTCAGGTAGAAAAACCACAAGGAGTAATGCAGACTCCAGAAGTAGCAAGAGCAAGTTACCACCTCTCATCTGAGGGACAAGAAAGCTGTATGCAGAAGGGCACTGCCCTACAGGGCCACCATCTGCATTGGAGGGTCCCCCAGCAGCTTTCAGCAGCCCTGCACAAAACTACGATCTTCTCCTGCTCTCATTGCCTGACCTTCTGACTACAAGGTTAAGAAACTATTCCTGAGTAAGCTAAAGTTGTGTGTAACTCTTCTTTTTCCAAGAAATAGATGAAAACTCACATTCATTCATCTATTCAGATACAGCTCAAGTACCGTACCCTTGAAAAGATTTTCTTTGAACTACCTAATTATTTTAACCACTATTATCCCACACTAAAGTTTGTACTTATTTCTATTATTACATATAACACATGATACAAAGTTTTTAATTTTATCTTTTTCCTAACAGAGGCTAAGTTCCTTGAAGAAAGGACTGCTTCACTTATTTTTATTTTATTATTTTTCATTGAGGTGTAAGTCACACAACATTATATAGTTTCAGTTGTACAATGTTGTGAATCAAAATATTTGAATGTACTGCAAAAAGATCACCACAATAAGTCCAATTAATATCCGTCAACACACACAGAAAATTTTTGTTCTTGTGAGGAGACCTTTCTATGTACTTTTAAATGATGCCAAAGAGGGACTATAGAAATAAATAAAAATCAAATAATTTCATTTTACCTGCCTTTCTTGAATATACCCCAAAAAGTCTGACTGATTCCTCTCAGTTTACCTCAGTCTCTTTCCTGTTCACTTCCTCTTCAGACCATTGGTTATGCAACCTTCACACAGTTCTAGCACTCCAGATCCAGCCTCAGCCTAATTTCTCCTGATACCTCCTCCCAGGTGTATTCTTGTTCCATAATAGCATAAACACTGCTGCGTTCACAATCACACCTTTATCCCAAAACTTTAAGAATAAAGTTCTTTCAGCCATTGACAATCCAATACCCCAACTCTAGAACCTCTCACTTACTTAACTCCTTCCTTACCTTTAAATAGTGACTTTCCCAAAAAATCTAGCCTTGGTGCAATCCTTTCAGAAACAACATTCCCTTGCTATAACAACTTTTTTATAACATTCCTTTACTATCTTGAAGTGAAACTTGTAGATAAATAATCTATCTATACACATAAATTCCAGAAAAGGAGAAATAAAAGGAGAGATACATTTCAGTAAGCAAATTTTCAGGCCCAACTACACTAGCAGTCATAAGGAAGTCATCAGACACCTGCATCTCTGGGTAGATTCACTGTGAGTGCAACAACTATAAATGCAAACTGACAGAGGCATGTGTTGTTTGTCAGCCCAAAAATCATGATTTGCACTGCTGTCAATAATGGCAATTTCAAAATGCTGAACAATTCTAAGAGAATTTCAAAAAATGTTAAATACAAGTTATCTTACAATTAGGAATTTCCACTTCTGAGAGATATAATGTATGTTAAAGCCACAAAAAATACTTTATGTTTAGAACTTATAGGCACAGATCATTATAAACATGCTGTTTGCCCACATGAACATTTGGTAGGGTGTTTATAAGCTTTGCAGAAGAGGACATTCTCGTTATATAGGGCTGTCCTGGGTATACTGCAAGGCATCTACCATCCCTGGTCTCCACCCGGAAATGCAAGTAGTGGGCCATCTTCCACACTTCCTAAGGGGTGCTCTAGACACTTCCAACCCCCCTGCTTTGAAAGTTATAATGTCAGCCCAGAGTTACCTCTCTACTTCCTAATTCATTTGACACTGAGGTCCTATATGATCTTGAACCAATACTTAATGTCTGAAGCACATCTTACTCAACTGTAAATCATGATTGCCTTCCATCTACCAGTTACTATGAGGATCAAATGAGATACAATAGGTTGCTTACTTGCTTGCTTGCTTGCTTGCTTTGCTTACTGCATGGCAGATACTATTTTTTCTAACACATGCATGCAACCTGTTTTGTCAATGATGTAAGCTTTCTGAAGGAAAATGAGGTGTCCTGGAGATCTCTGCACACCTATAAGTACTTGATAAACCCTGGTGGCACACATCTTCCTTCCTTCCTCCTTGCCCTTTCCTGCACTCCAAATATGTTCACAAAGAATGGACCAAAGAACTACAATTACAACGGGAACTTGTTTTCTGCCATTACTGAAATCATTATCGTAACCTGCCAAGCATAGGAAGGGCTGTCAAAAAACTGTCGCCTTACCCTCTTGAAAATCTACAGGGTTGTATCAGTTGATAAATACTTTTCATGTAGACATCGCACTCTAGGATGAGACTTATCTCCAAAATCATACTAATTCATCCTTTAAGGTTTAAAATATTTTTCTCTAATCTCTATTTTCAGATCTATAATTTGGAGCAGCTACATCAGATGGCTTTACAACAGGCAAACGTAGTTTGAAAAGTCCTTTAAATTGCCTACTTGGTACAATACACACTTTCCGTTAAACAACTAAAGTGTGTAAAATTTTATGATACATACATAATGAGGACGATTTAATACGTATATGCATATGCAAAGTTTTATTTCAGTATTTTGTATTTCCACAGAGAAGAAAGTAGAGATATGTCATATAATATTGCACTCTATGGGAACAGACCTGATTTTTTTGAAAAAAAGTTTTAAGATACAATTACTAGTAACAATTTCTTGCCATCCACATACCTAGGTGCTACATATCCGCTGTTTACAATCACTGTTCTGGAAAAACCTAAATTTGTCACTTATAAAAATTAAAAGAAAAAAAGAAAAAAAGAAATAAAAATTAAAATAGAAGAAATTTCCAGCAATAAAGATACAAGAACTAATCCTATCTTTAATGCCCCTATCTTATGCAAAAACACTTAAGGAAGTTGATTTGTGATTCTAGCTCCTTATATTGACTCAGTGTTCACAGAGCCAGATTTTATTTTCTTTTTTTAAGATCTTATTTACCTATTTGAGAGAGAGTAGAAGAGACAGAACACGAGTGGGGTAAGGCGGGCAAAGGGAGAAGCAGACTCCTCACTGGGCAGGGAGCCTAATGTGGGGCTTTATCCCGGGACTCCGAGATCATGATCTGAGCCAAAGGCAGAGGCTTAACCAACTGAGCCACCTAGAAGTCGCCTCAGAACCAGCTTTTAAAACCAACTCCAAGAACACTATCAAACAAAGAAAAACATACACAGAGAACGAGGCACCTAGGTGGCTCAGTGGTTGAGCATCTGCCTTTGGCTCAGATCATGATCCCAGGGTCCTGGGATCAAGTCCTGTATTGGGATCCCCGCGGGGAGCCTGCTTCTCCCTCTGTCTATGTCTCTACCTCTCTCTCTGTGTCTCTCATGAATAAATAAAATCTTTTAAAAAAAATATGCACGGAGAAAAATCTGTTTCCTGAAATGTATCCCAGGGGAAAATATCAAAACTGGAGAAGAAATATTTTTAAGACAGAATAAAGGTAGGCTTGTCCATGTGTGAATTACCTTTACAACCCTTAACAATAATTTTTTTAAAAAAAGCAAAAGCTTTTATGATTCTCCCACAAATATATTTGACCCCCATTTTCCATACTTCAAAGGCATGATGTCTGTAGTTTAGAAATAACAGCAATGTTTAATGCTTCCAAGACGTGTCTGTTCAAAATATGCTGCTGGATGGCTCTGGAGGGTGGACTACCCTAATGGCCTCAATCAACACCTCTCTGTATCCTTGCCTTCTGCTCTGTTACGTTAGTTCAGTCCCACTGGCTCTGACATAGCTGTGGGTCTTGCTTTGGTCATCTGAAGGTTAGTTAAGGAGAAGCTTGAAAACCATGGCCCATTTCTAGCCCCTTGAAAAAGATTATGATCTACACTACAGTGCAATACAAGAACACACACAGGCTGGCCTCTTGGAAGGATGTTGGAGACTTGGGTAGCTGAATCATCTTGTCCAAGGCCATCTGAGACCAGCCTCAGCCAGCTGACCATCAAGCATGTAGGAGAGTACTGCAAAGGGCTGTGCACTGTGCCCACAGCTGACTGTAGGCCCATGAGCGAACCCAGCAGAGACCATAAGCATCCTTCAGCCATCCTATAGAGACCAGTGGCTATTGCTCAAGCTTCTGAACTTTGGGGGGTGGGGGGTTCTTATGCAACATTATTGGGGCAATAGGTAAGTGATATACCAATTATACCCACAACAACCAAAATGAGATAACAGGAGAACCACTGGGATTAAACCTGAATCGCGATCCAGGGGAGGTATGATGTTGTGTAAAGATCCCACTGTGGAGAATCCAGTTCTTCCTTGGACACTAATGCCCTCCCTAGATTACACAGGGATGTCTTGGTCAATATAGGCTGCATCTTTGGTTTCTCCAGTTGTTCATTCACAACACACAACCATTTACACTCTGCATGTTAGAATACCCTGTGACGGCAAATTTTGGGAATGTATCATCAGGACATACTAGCAGCACTACTTCTAATAGGAACAAAATCAGAAATAAATTAAATGCCCATCGACAGGAAACTGATGTAATAAAGTATCACATCTATACTACGGAATTTAAAAGTGGCTACGTTCCATATTTAGTTACATAGAAAGATCCTGTTATTGAACAAAAAAAAAAAAGCTATAAAACAGTGTGGCAAGTACACTCATCTTTACATACACTTTCAACTTTTCTGTATGATTGAAAATTACCATAACGAGAAGTCAAAGTAAAGGTAGCATGCAGAGTGTCATTATTTCATAAATTAAAAAAAAAAACTTTCCACGGTAAAATAAAACACAGATTTAGAAAATTACACAAAACAAACAACTTATTATTCTAAAGAAAACAGTATAACACAACCACCCAGATCAGAAAACAGACTTTCCTAGCTACCCCAGAAGGCCCTCCATGTACTTCCTTTCTTCCAAATGTAAATAACTAATTTTGAACTTACAGTAATTACTTCTTTGATTTTCTTTATGATTTCATTACCTCACAGCGCAACCTTAGTCAATATAGTTAATTCTTACCTATTTTCTTTTAATTTCAGTGTCTTTTAAGTTACATTTAATCTATGTCCTCTCTATCCTTTTCTATTTATTTATTTATTTATTTATTTATTTATTTATTTATTTATTTATGACAGTCACACACAGAGAGAGACAGAGAGGCAGAGACACAGGCAGAGGAAGAAGCAGGGTCCATGCACCAGGAGCCCGACGTGGGACTTGATCCCGGGCCTCCAGGATCGCGCCCTGGGCCAAAGGCAGGCGCCAAACCACTGCGCCACCCAGGGATCCCATCTATCCTTTACTTTACCTTACAACATACTGATTGAAAAATCTGGATCTGGGACACCTGAGTGGCTCACTGGTTGAGTGTCTGCCTTCAGCTCAGGGTGTGATCCTGGAGTTCTAGGATCGAGTCCCACATCGGGCTCCCTGCATGGAGCCTGCTTGTCCCTCTGCCTGTGTCTCTCCCTCTCTCTGTGTGTCTCTCATGAATAAATAAATAAAATCTTAAAAAAAAAAGAAAAGAAAAATCTGGATCTGAATAAGTCATGGGGATGAAAGATACAGAATAGGGACTACAGTCAATGTTACTCTTATGTAGCATTGTATGGAGACAGATGGGAGCTACTCTTGGGGTGAACATAGCATAATGTATAGACTTGTCAAATCACTGTTGTACACCTGAAACTCACATAACATTGCATGTCAACTCTACTTCAACTTAAAAAAAAAAAAATCTGGCCCACGTGAGCTGTGGAGTTTCTATAGTATAGATTTTGCTGACTCCCTATTCACAGTGCAGGTGAATACACTGCACTATCCTCTGAATTTCCCATAAACTGGAGACTGGATTCAGAGGCTTGAAAAAATTGAGATTCAATCTGTTTGGTGGGATGCTCTTTCATCAGGAAGCACGTAATATCTGGTTTTCCCTGGCTGCTAATGTCTGCAGTCATTGTCACTCACTGTCTGGACATGTTAAATCAATGGGGATTGCAAGACCATGGTACTCTAATTCTCCCATTTCATTTTCATTTATTGAGTGGAAAAATTTTAGGAGATGCCTCTCATCATCTACTAGATGGCTCCCCAGGGGTCAATTCATAGAAGAAAGGCAGGATAAGTATCTGATTCTTTCCTGACTACTTTCAAGATAACGAATTGGTGCTCCATTAACCTCAGACCGTAACCAATCATATTTGTCCATATCATCAGGCGTCATGAATTTAAACATATTTGCAACTCTTATTCTTGAATATCAAACTGTCTCATTTGGGGGCACCTGAGGTGTCTTCAGGTTGGCTCCTGAGTCCTTCTGACATGGCTGTAATCTTTGATAGCTACTATCTAGAGATGTTTCAGGCTCATCTCTATTATCTAGAGATGTTCCAGGCTCATCCCTATTATCTAGAGACTATTCTGTTTCTTCTTCTTCTTTTTTTAATAGTATGTTTGTATGGGATGTAATCTTGCTAGTGTTCTGTACTTACATGAAATTTTATAAAAGTACACAATACTAACAAGATCATATCCCATAAATTTACTATGAAAAGAAAAGAATATGGAACAGAGTGATATCCTCACAATGAAAACATACCAAAAAGATGTGCTTAAAAAAATGAAAATATAATCTACTATTTCAAAAGAGGGTAAAGATTATTTTCAAAATTATATGAGATGTGAAAAAAAAGCATACATCTGAATTAGAAAACTTATATATAACTTTTATAGTCTCTTTACTACCTTTCTCTCCGTTATTTGGAAAGCTCTACAAGAGCAGGGACCACATCTATTTCATTCATCAGCATATTTCTAGTGTCTGGCTCATGGCAGACGTTCAATAAATAGTCCATAAAGGAATGTATAGAAATGCTCACTAAAATGTTAACAGCAGTAATCTCCGGGTAGTAGGATGTAGAAAAATGTCTTCCAGTGCTTTGTATGTTGTTGAATTGTGTAAATTCTTTTACAATGAGTACGAAGTATTTTCATATTCAGAACAAAGAGTTATTTTCAATGTGAAAGAAAGTTTGTACATGAAACTATGTACATACTATATATCTCTAGAAAGCAAGCAAGCAAGCATGCCCCCATCTCCCATCCCCCCACCCTCACTGCCTATATCTTCTATTCATAAAGGAAGACTCTGGGGTAAGAGGTGATAAGGCTGAGTTTTACTAAGTAAGACTAGGTTTAGAGTTTGTGGAAAGGAAGACAGCAACCACCCATCTGCCTTCCATGCTATACTTGACAGATTTTACTCTGTAGCTCAGAAAACATGTTAATAGGACTTCTTGTGGTGAGAGGAAGGGATTAAAAAAGCAAAGAACCTTGTTGTGATAGTTTGGCACCACGTTGAAAATGGCTCACAGTGCCTGCAATTCGTGGAACAAAGATAACATCTTTCCATAAAATCTGCACTCCAAGACATCCCAAATATACAACCGAGAAATGCCGATGGCAGTGACGCAAAAGCACCAAACAGAACAATCCCAAACAAGAACGAGATGAAGCCTTAATTTGCTTAACTGGGCCTTCATATATCTATTAGAGAAAACATAAGAGATGAACTGCCTCATAAAACAGATGGTCTTCTCCAGTTCCCTTTTTTTTTTTTTTAAACAAGATAATTAAAGGAAACGAAAGAGTAAGGATCTTGTTAAATTGGCTACGGAAAATGATTTCATCTGAAGTAGAATGCCTGAGTTTCTGGAGAAAGGATTTCAAGTTTCCCCCTCAGAGCTGATGCAGGTCATTCAGCAAAGCCTACATCAGAGAGGGAAGCCACTCTTAGGGCAAGAGCCTCCTAGATAGCATGGAACATCCTGGCACACTCTATTAACAGAGGCAAAAAGGAAAGCAGATGATAATGAAACATAACCCCTTGTTGAAAGAGCACTGGAGAGGGAGTCAGGACGTAGGAGCTTAGATGTCTTGATTTGTGGGTCTAATGAACCTATTTCACTTTGTCACCTTTTAATTTTTCTTAGAGAAACCCATTATTCATTCCCTTATCATATCTTGGTAGTAAGAACAAATGAGAGAATGAGAAAAAAATCTCTACAGCAAAGATTGCAAATGTAAAATCGTTAGTTTACAATGAAATTTTGTTTCATTGCTAGATATATAAGTCCCATTGTGCAGTATTGTTGTGAATCAAAAATCAGAAGGAAGAGAAATGAGGGTCCAGGTGTCCTGAACCCAACAGAAGAAGACTGTGTCCATATCTGTTCTCTAAACTCTAAGACACTTTCTTGAAGAAAAGGAGAAGCAGATAAAAGTATACCACAAAAGCAACTCAAAATTCCAGGCCAGATTTTTGATTGAGACAATAATGGGAGCCAAGAATCCTTAAGGTCTTGACTGGGATTCATCCAAGAAAGGGCACTGCTGCCAAATGCTACCTCATCTGACATAATGCCTACTGGGTCTGAATCTAACCAAAACCCAAGGGATAACATTTAACCCTGGGTAGCATTAAGTGACTATTGCTGAAGGTTTCCTCTGAGCTAAATAAACAGTATGCACAATGTCTCTCAGGTCTGACAAGCCCTAAGAGACAGGCACCATTGTTCTCATTTTACAGACATGTACCTATAGCAAGGTTAAGAAACTTGCAAGACATTAGATGGCTAATAAGCAGCACAGCCCAAGCACCATACCCACCCTATGATTCCAGAATCCTCAGTTTAGTATTCTATTCTACTGCCTCTCCCAGAAAGTAGAAAAAGGGATGGGACTGGTGAAAACAGACTCCAAAGATCCCATTAGCAGAGATTACTGATCCCTCCTCATCTACAGGTCCCAGAAGAAAGTGAATGTCACAACCCAGCAATTAGAAAATGGCTTCTCTTCAGTCACATCATAAAAGCAACACTGAACTTCCCTTTTGACCTGCCTAACTACTACCTCTGGATCGCTCCTATTCCCCCTACGTTCCTGAAATCCTTCCTTCTCTTTTGTTGGGACTTTTCCTGATGCTTCAAATACCACTTCCCCAATCCCTCCTCATGAGAACCAAATCCACTCTATGCTTCAAAACTTACAGTTAAAGCTCATTTTAACACATAATGCACATGAATCAACCGTCATTTCACCATGTAGTGGCCTGGAGACATTTGGCAATTTTCTCGATGATGATAATCTCTAACAATTATATCACACTGACTACTTACCAGGCATTGTCTTAAGACTTCATACATATTAACCATTTCAATCCTCATAACCACACTATAAGTAGGGAACTACTACTGTCCTCATCGTACAGATGAACTAACAGGCAGCAAGATACCAAGCAACTGCCCCAGGTCATACATCTAGCAGGTGGTGAAGCGACTTTGTTTTCAATCTCTCTGAACTTCAGTTCTCTCATCTCAAACATAAAAATAATATTCACCTCACGTGGTTTCTAGGCAGAAATGGAATAAATATACCCAGAGCAATTTTAGATAATACTTAGATTCCCCCTTCTTCCTCTAGGGTTTCTGGGATCACTCTAAGGTACAATCTAGAAACTTTCAATTAAGTAAGAACAGGGAGATAACCGAAGTGCTCAGCGTCTTTTGGACATGCTGTCTCATGTGTGAGTCACACATCCCTTTGAAGGAAATACTACCATCCTCCTTTAACAGATGAACAATTTGAGAACTCAGGCAGGGATGTTCTGCTGGCAACTTGAACCAGAATTCAAATCCACATCTGCATATTTTCTCTCCATTGCTTTTTTTTAAGCAAAGCCCCGTGGTCTTTGGTGACCTGGTGTTGGAAGTCTCACATGTCACTGTCACTTCTGCTACATTCTATTTCTTAGAAGCAAGTCCCTAAGGCCAGCCCACATTCATGCTTAGGGAATCAGGAAGGGTGAGTGGCCTATTTTTTTTTTTTTTTTAAGATTTTATTTAGTTATTCATGTGCAGAGGGAGAAGCAGGCTCCCTGCAGGGAGCCCAATGCAGGACTGAATCCCAGGACTCTGGGATCACAACCTCTGGGATCACGACCCGAGCCAAAGACGGACACCACTGACCACCCAGGTGCCCCTCTCTCCATTGTCTTTGAAGAGGCTTGAGGGGACAGCCAAGTCTTGTAGTTCCCCATCTTCCTCACACAGCCATATCCAGAAGAGTAGGGCTGAGTAAGTTCCACATGCAACCAGTGCTTATGTGATTGCCAGTGTTGACCTTTCTTGGAGAAATCAAGATGGAAAACCATAATCAAAGATAAAAATAGGTACAGCCACATTTACTAACCCTACATGATTCCCAACTCCCCTAATAAGGAAAAAAAGAGGGAGAGAAGGCAAAGAAATGATGAAAGGAAGGAGGGAGAGAGGATGGAAGGAGGGAGAGAGGAAGGAAGGAGGGAAAGAAGAAACTGTCCCAGACCATGGATGATAATGAAACATACACCCAAGTAGAATCTCTGCGTTCTCCCATCCACTTCGGTACTTTTTTTCCCACAAGAGTGTCAGCTGCAGATCTTGGATCAACTTGCTCTTCCTTCTTGGCCCTTTGGCTGCGGCCTCAAAGAAGGCTCAGGGAAGATGGGCTGCCCAGCACCATTCCTCTCAGAAAGGCAGCAGGAGGGAAGAAAACAGCTCGGCCCTGACCCGCGGGCCGAGGCCGCCACCAGGAACAGGGTGTTCCTCTCAACACAGGATGCCCATTCACAACACACACCAAGGTCCTCCTGTATCTCTAGCCACCATCGGCTCTCCTCGTCAAAACGTAAGAGCAGGCCAGAAAGCAGACGGCAAGCCCCGCTGCCAGGGAAACTGAAACAAAGGGGGCCCTGAGTCCAGAACCACACCCATCACCTCGCCTGCTCTCACCCCCACTGTTCTCGAGCTGGGAAGAGGACAAGCTGCCTTAGAAATGTCTTAAAAAAAACTGTTTAGACCTACTGTCGGCCCAGCATCACACTGACACATGAACTTAGAGGGTCCCATAAACTTAGAAATATGTTAGGACAAACTTAGGTGGATCTTTTTTTTCAAGACAGTTTTCCCAGGTTAAGAACCATTGCACTGGTTGGTCACAGTGAGAGAACAGAGCTATGGAAAAGGAAATCACCACCCTCCCACGAAGTCTCCTTCTCAACCCCCCTAGTTCAGTGAGGCAGACATCCAAGCAAGATCCCAGCCATCTCTGACATCATCCTGCCCCAGCCCCCATGCCCATTTGGGGATCTGGCACCAGCGATCTACACTAAGGAGCTATGGACATCTGAATTCTCCTCCCTTCATTGCCACTGTCACCACCTAAGCCAGGTTTCTATGAACTCTCTTAGAGGCCTGCAGTCCATCTCCTGATCAACCATCTGCCCTCACTCCAGCCTACTGCACACTTCTACAGATTTATCTTCCTAAGAGAATCCACCACCTTTATCATGACCATACCCATGCTCCAGACCATTAAAAGTGGGACTCTAGGGGATCCCTGGGTGGCGCAGCGGTTTGGCGCCTGCCTTTGGCCCAGGGCGCGATCCTGGAGACCCGGGATGGAATCCCACGTCGGGCTCCCGGTGCATGGAGCCTGCTTCTCCCTCTGCCTGTGTCTCTGCCTCTCTCTCTCTCTCTCTCTGTGACTATCATAAATAAATAAAAATTAAAAAAAAAAAAAAGTGGGACTCTAGGGCCAGAGCAGTTGGGTTTGAATTCTGTCTCCATCATTTCTTATTATGAGTTTCTTTGGGTAAGTCACCTAACTTCTGTGTCTCAGTTTCATCAACTGTATAATGGACATAATGAGAGTACCTATGTCAAAGGCTTACTGCAGAAATTAGTTGAGTGTGTATAAAACACTCAGAATGGCAGTAACACAGTCAGTGCTATTTAAGTATTAGCTATCATCATTACCAGTATGACTCTTTTAAGAGCTCCCCTACTGGCTATCAAATAAAATCTCCATTCTACCAATAGGCTTTCAAGACCCTCCATGTACTAGACCAAAATAAGCCCAACTTGCCTCTAGTCTCTAGAGACATAAACCCTTCCTCTACCACCTGACCCCCAAGGGCACACCAGCCTGGGCTCCACACTTGTTACTGAACCTCCTGAAAGTTTCCCACTTGTATGCTTCTGCTATTTGTTTTGCCCGGGACATCCTATCACTGCCTGTCAAACCCTTACTATCTCTCAAGGATCGGCTCAAGCATTGATCCCACCTAAGACATTGTCATCAAGAATTCAGGTGGACAGCACTGAAGGTGTTAATGTATCTAGCAGGTTTTGCAAACATGCCCTTATCTGCCTAAGAGTTATCATTTTGGATTACCTCAAAGAAATAACCTTTGTCATTTTGGGACTCAGGCAGTCAGAATAGATGGCTTTCGAAGCCTCCTTTGGAGACCCTTGGGGTTATATAATGTTTCCTTGTTCCTTTAGGATAATCTTTCATTAACCAAGAAGAGGATGCACAGGTTAACCACATATATTTTTATTTTACAAATGAATGGCTGAAACTGTTTTAAGTCTAAGTTCCAAGGTTATAAAAAAAGTGTAATTTTACTGGATTGTGTCTACAATCTCTCTTTATAATTTGATAGTGCTGTGACTTATAATTCCTTTTATCCTAACAGCTCAAAAGACAATTTTGATTTTTTACCTTAAATTATTTCATAATACATACCATTACACCACTTCTTTAAAAAAAAAAAAAGATGTATTTATTTGTTACTTGAGAGAGAGACCGTGTGGGCAGGGAGTGGGGGGGCGGGCAGAGACAGAAAGAGAATCTCAAGCAGACTCTCCGCTGGGCATGGAACCCAATGTGCGGCTCGACTAGGTAATGACCCCGAGATCATGACCAGAGCTGAAACCAAGAGTCAGATGTTCAACTGACTGAGCCACCCAGGCGCCCCCATAGTACCACTTCTACCTTCTGGGGGAAATACGATTCACAGAGTATTTGCATGAAGTCCAACAATGCACTAATTCTAAGACAGTAAAAAAGAAAACCCTAATTTGGGTTATTTTTTCCCCTACCCCTGTTTTCAGCAATGCAGAATTCTAGGATAAATTGTTTCCCATAAAAGTTAGAACTAGCCCCCAGATTTCTTGAAATCCCCAGGGTAGAACTTAGCCATAAAAAATTTGAAAAGAAGTAGAAAATTTAATAATCCCATTACCCTGAAATCCAATAAAGCCTGTTGGAGCTTCACATTTTTAAGAAATCAGACTATTTATGCTATTACCCCTAGAACTGCTATAGTTTCCTACAAAGCCATAAATATACACAATGTAGTTCACCAGAACACTGACTAAGACGATCATAAAAAAGGCCATAAGGAAGATACCGGCCATGAAGCATGGCTCGACGGTACTTGCTACAGCAGGTTCATGCAGGCAAGTTCATTTATTTTGAAAATTACATTTCTAAGTCCACAACTCATCGCCTTCAACTGTGAACAACTTTTAATACAAGTTAGAATGTCCTTCTCAGCGACAGTTTTCACAAGAGCTAAAGGTCATACTGAATATCAAGGAACAGTTATGAGGTAATCACAGCATACGGGAAAAGCATATAACATCTGTATCTTCACATTTGCTTCAGCTATCATCGCATTCAGCTGTAAGCATCAGAAAACCCAAATAACAGTGAATTCAATAAATAGGAAGTAATTGGAAGGCTCAAGGCTGCTGGTGTCAATTCGACAGGAACAATGTCAGAGCAGCTATCTCGGTGATGCTCTTGGCTTTTCCTTCATGCTTGTAACCTCATGGTGACATGAGGGCTGCTGTGCATTCAGACAGCTTATCAGTATTCAAGGCAGGGCAGAGGAGAAAACAAGTAAGGGAAGTGACAGGCTCATGTGTCAGGCAGGTTTTATCAGGACCATAAATGCTTCCCAGGAAACCACACCCCCACCCAATTGGACTTAATTCTCAAGTCTCCCTGGCCAGAACCAGGTCACATGACCACACTTGCCACAAAGAATCCTAGAAGTTTAGGGTCAGGACCGACAGGTTAGCTTGGACCATCATAACTATTGTCTGAGGCTGGTCATCATGCTACCCAGTTTGTTAGCAAAAATGGAGCAGGATTTAGGCACAGGGTGGGCAATTATTTGTCTCTATTTTGAGTCTCCATCTTGAGAATAAGAAAGTCGTCCAATGTGTAGAAAAGATAATTATAGTATTTCCAAAGTGTTTGTTGCTCCCCCAACTTAAAAGCATCTACCATATATAAATCAATGTTTTACAAATTCCAATACCTATAAAAACAAACAAAAACTGGTTAATCTCTGGGTTTGTAAGCTCTGATTTTTCTCTATATATATATAAACAGATAAAAATTGACAGTCAGATGGTGAAAAGACAACTGTTAAGTCTTGGTGCCATGAATCCTCATCACAACCTGAATGAATTCTACAAAGTTCTACCTGAGGTGAATTTCACCTTTCACTAGGCAGAAAGGCCACGTTAGCTGTGATGTGCATGGTAAAGTTGGGGGTGAAGCATCTTAATTGTATTTTCCCCACTCTGTTGTCCCTCTTCTCTCATTCAGCTCTCCTAAGCCTGCCTGATGGAACAGGTGAATCTCTTTAGCACCCTGGCTCTCCCATGGAATCGTGCCCCCACCCCCCTCACCCCTGCCACAGCCACTTAACATCCAGCAGCTTCCCACTGCTTTTTGGAAATTATCAAAACCCCGTACCAAGACTCCAAGTCTGTTCAGCCCAGCCTCCTCCAACTCCATCTCTCACCAAGCCCTGCCATACCCGCCATGCTCTAACATCCTAGTCTTCTTTCCATTCCTTTGAACCATCCATATTACCACAGACTACGATGAGCTTTCCTCAGTTCTCCACATGGCTAGGCTCTTCCCATGCTTCAGATCACAGATCAAACAGCACTTGTTCAGGGACATCCTCCCCATGTCACCCCATGTCATGGGGGCCCTGCCCAGGAACTCTCCAACAGACTACTGACTTCTCCACAGCATGGGCCACAATCCATAATTATCTTCTCTGAGTGGCTTTCCTCTTGTCTCCTTCCATCCCTAGAATAAATGCAAGTTCCAGGGAAGCAGTCACCTTACCTACCTTATCCACTGCTCTGTCCACACAGCCCAGCACACAGAAAGGCTCTAGACCTTTCTGCCATCTGCTTCCGGGATGCATTTGATGCAGCAGATCTCCAACTCCTCTGTGGGTCACTAACTCCTCGAGGTAGCCACCAAACAGACACTGCATCCCCAGGACCTGCTCCCCCTCCCCCCAGCAATCCCGACCTGGGAATCTCCTCTCTCCCAGCAGCTTCTCCTGCTTAGAACCCCTTCCCACTCCTGCCATAGCTGCTGAAGCAGGTGGCATAGTGGTTGGGAGCACAGAGCCTGCAGCCAGACAGCCTGGACTCAAATCCCAACCATACCATTCACTGTGCAGCCTGAAATAAGTTACTTATCTCCCCTGTGCCTCAGTGTCCTCGTCTGTAACTGAGTGATAAGAGTAGCACCCATATCCCAAGACAGCTGCTAGGAGGACTGAAAGGATGCCCATGAAGTGCTGGAGCAGTGCCTGCCTTGGAAGTGGTAGTCACTAATAATGCAGCAACTAATAATATAAATAGCTTATTATCATGAACATGCGCTTCGTTTTCACTAGGATATATTCTTCATGCACCCCCATTTCAACAGGTCCATCCACAATACCCCCACTTCACGTGCAACTCAAGTAACACCTGCAACCCCATAGTCGCTCTACCACTCCATGATCAGAATCACATCTGTTCCTAGACCTTTGTCCTACAGGAGGAGGAAGCTTTCAAGGTTGGGTTTTAGTCCTTGAGCTTCATGATTACACCTATCTTTCCTGGCCTTCCCCTCCTCTAAGCTGCTACACCACGTGATTTGATTCTGATAATTGCCACCTTTGGCCATGTCTACATATGAAAACATACACTCTTGGAGGACAATATGTAACTCTTCTCAATCCTCCAGAGGAGCCAGCACAGCATTACAAGTAGAGCAGATGCAGTAGCAATCCATCTACTGATTGGTTCTGATCACCCCTCCAGCCTTAACTCCATTCCTGTCCCTCAATCAGGAAAAAAAGGGGAGTCATTTTTAATCATTGCTTAAACTGGACTCTTTGGTGGAAGAAACAGATTTCAAAAACAAAAGGCTTCTATCTCCTGACATTCAAAAAACAACAGGAAAACCTCTTTACCCCTAAGCAAGCCCCAGTCACAAGGACAGAATGGTAGCAGGTATGCATGATTTAGCCAAGTCATGCTGGATTTATTGGTTTCAAGTTCCAAATAAGCAATATGCAACTTAAGCCATTTGGGGAATTTTCTTGTACCCTGAGAGATGGGGATCAACACTTGCCATGATTGGATACTCCTAAGAGGGCACTCTAAGGAGAAAACAAATCTGATTCCACAGATTTAAGTATTTTCCATAAAACTGAAAGGGAGAAAATGACTTAAAGTTTAGATATACTTTAACAAAGCATTTTCTATAGAATACGCAAGAATGCATGCTTGCTATGTTGTTTCTATCCCTTTCTCTATAAACACACACATACCTCATTAAAGAAAGTTCTAGAAGGTACAGAGGCTAACAATAAACTGACCTATCTGGTGACTCTGAAATATGCCAAGTCATTCCTTTCAGAATTCTATGGGTTTCATGTTGCGAGGATTCTTGTGACCTTCATTCAGGTCATCAGAGTTCACTTCCCCCAAGAACAATTTCAGGTTTGCATAAATGAACAAGTGTCCGGGAAACCTGGAAAAATAATTCTATCTGCTTTATTTTCAAAAATGCCCCCCAAAAGTTGTATATTTCTTTTTTTCTCTCTTTCCAGAAGCTGCTCCCAGAAGACAGTTTCAAGCTCCAAAGTTTGGCTGGAACATTTCTTCTCAACCACTCCTTTTGCAGAAAGTCCCTGTGGCCACTTCCCTGAGGACAACACATTCCTCTCATCCCTCTCTGAGTCAAAACCTATCCACATATACAGAAGGCTAATCTATCCCACCATCTGAATCTTCTACATATGAAATGTGGGGCAAGGCTGTTTAGAAGCCCCTAGAGTTGTCCCCAAAATGCTAGGCACGAGGTTTGAAGACACTTGCCACCCTACAAATAGGTTCCCCTGGAACAAGAAAGCTAGTCTACGGAAAATAAAAAAGGAAGCCACACTTAGTTCCCTCCAAGGACTGTTATGCCCCATCTTCTAGACTCATTTTATAGCAAAAGCAGACACCAAACAGGCTTCTTTCCAGGATGTCCATTCCTGTTACTGAAGACTTGACACAGGGCTTCTTGGTTCTGCTTTCTGTTTTGATGCTAGAGATGATAGACCTAGAGCACCCATGTGAAGATGGGACTTTTTCATTACCATAACAAAATAAATTTTGATATAACATTCAAATCCTCACTGGAGAAGAAGCAGACTACAGAGGGAATTTTAAAACAAAAAAAGCAAAAATTTACAAAGAAGGAATTTTAATTTGGATTGTTGAAACCTTAATTTCTCTCTCCAGAGAGACAGAGATGTCACCTTTCTTTATTACTGTTAACATCAAGAGATAATTTTATTTACTAGACGTGAAAACAAGCTCTAATTTATGAGTATCTAAAAATAGAAGCAGTAGATAGGCCTCTGATAAGCAATTTCAGAGCTACGGTTCACATGCCACATAAAATCTAGAATCAAGCTTACTGAGACATGCCCAGAAAATAGTGTTCTTCAAGTGGTCTGGTGTCCAAAGATGAACTGTACTACTTCACCACACTCCAAAACTACGGTTACTTAGGTGCAAGTGTCTTTGCAGAACACTCATTCACTGAATTAATATTTATTTAACACTCATTTACGTTTAAGATTCTTTGCAAATCAGAGATCGCAATCTGGTGATTCAAAGGTCTTAAAATCCTGTCATCAGACTATGCTGATAAGAGTTGCTAGTCCATATTGTGAGCCAAAATGACAAGGAAGGACTCTGCCTGTTTCAAATACATGGAAAACCTGAATAAGATATAACAACTTTTTGGGACACCTGGGTGGCTCAGCGGTTGAGTGTTTGCCTTTGGCTCAGGTTGTGATCCCAGGGTCCTGGATCGAGTCCCATATCAGGGTCCCAGCAGGAGGCCGGCTTCTCCCTCTGCCTATGTCTCTGCCTCTCTCTGTGTGTCTCTCATGAATAAAATCCTAAAAAAAAAAAAGTCAAAATCATGAAAAGCAAATCTCTGGGCCATAACTGAGGATGGAACTCAAAAATCAGTAAAGATAGTTAAAGCTTGAGGACCTAGAAGGCTTTCTGAGGACCTACAGAGAAGAAAGGAACATGGAGATCATGAAACTGGCTAGCCAGAGCTGAGCTGCAGGCTCTATGTGGGCAGTCACAAAGGGCTGCCCCTCAGTAAAACCAAGTCTAGAAAACACAATCCCTATCAAAGCCCATCTGGCTTCTTTGTAGAAATTGAAAAACTTCTCCTATAAAGGGAAAGAAGAGTCTTTTAACAAACGTGCTGGGACAACTAGAAATGCACATGAGGAGAATGAACTGAACCACTGCTTCAAAATATGTTAACTCAAATGAATCAAACACCTAAATGTAAGCACCAAAATTATAAATTGATTAGGCAGTGTTTTTTTTTCCCTAAGCAATGGTTTCTTAGATAGAACATCAAAAGTACAGACAAAAAGCAGATAAACTAAACTGCATCAAAATTTTAAACTTTTGTGCTTCAAAGGATACTAGTAAGAAAGTAAAACTGCAATCCAGAGTAGGAGAAAATTTTTACAAATTGCATAAGAGTGTAGTATCCAGAATATTCAAGGAAGAAAAAATAACTCAATTTAAAAGTGAACAAATGAAAAGATGCTCAACATCATAAGTCACTAGGAAAATGCAAATCAAACCCAGAACGAGATGCCACTTTACACCCCTTAGGATAGCTACAATCAAAAAGATAGACAATAAAAAGTGTAGCATGACCCAGCAATTCTGCTCTATGTATATACCCAAAAGAAATTAAAACATCAGTCTACTCAAAAACTTGTACGTCAGTGTTCACAGCAACATTATTTATGATACCAAGAGGCAGAAACAACCCAAACGTCCATAAACAGATGAACAGAAAAAACAAATGTGGGACTGTATCTGTACAATGGAATAATATTTAACAACAAAAAGAATTAGGTACCAATAAGTACTCAACATGGATGAACCTTGAAAACATTATGCTAGAGACACAAAGTAAGGTTCACAGTCTCCGAGGGAGATGGGTAGGCATGTGTGGTGATAACTAATGATGGGTTCAGGGTTTCTTTTCAGAGTGGTAAAAATGTTCTAGAATTAGGAGGTGGTGATGGTTATGTATCTTTGTGAATATACTAAATGCGACTGCATTTTATAAAGAGTGAATTTTATGGAGTGAATTATATCTCATTTGGGGGGAGAGGAAGTCAATGGGCAAATTCAATAATAAGATTAGAAACAGCCAAAGAGCAAATTCATGAATTAGAAGGTAGTTTGTGTTGAGGCTGTAATGACTCACCTGAGAAGCAGAATTTTTTAGCCCACTAGAATTTGGAGATTTGTCAACAGAAAGTTGTCTTGGAATGTGGCATCTCTTTATAGCCTCCCTTGTACTATACTTTGTCTCTTACTCCTACCAGGTAGCAGGAGTCCTACCGTTTGGCTACACTACCTGGCATAGCAGTTTTGAGAGGAGCTGTCTCTTTTGAGAGCAAACTAAGAATTCTCGAAGTAGAGGAAGTAACTTCACACACAAACCTATGTGTATGGAAGTTCCTAAACAGCAAATAGTTGACAGTAAATAGAAAAGGGAAAATTTCAGGATGGCAAGAGAGAAAGGAGGTGTGGTAAACTGAGTAAGAAAAGGAATATAGGAATTCCCAGAAGCTGAAACAGTCAAGGATGCAGATTCTCTCCCAGAGCCTCCAAGCCAAACAAGCCCTGCAGACACACCTCGGTAACCCAGGAACACTCCCTTTCAGACCTCAGGTCTCCAAAATGGTAAGAAAATAAATCTGTATTGTTTTAAGTCACTAGTTTGCAGTAATTTGTTATAGCAGCGATAGAAAACTAATACAGGAGGTAAATGGAAGGCCAGGAAGATGCTGTAACTCAGCTTTGATGTAAATAAAGGAAACTGACCCTAAAACAAACCAGGGCATTTTTAGTTGCTTCCCGGCTGGCAGAGGAAGAAACTAAGGAGATATGGGTAAGAGGGATCATGAGTCAGGCAGATGCAAACAATAGGGGTTGTCATATACAGAAAGAAGCTACGTAAACACAACCAAAGCTAGAGAACCAAGTATGTTCAAAAACAGGATTTGGAAAAATTTGCAACGTGCAAGGAATTCCTCACCCCCCCTTCAATGTTAAGTAAATTTTCAAGTAAGTACTTATTTGTTCATTCATTCAATATGTATTTATTGGGCACTTACTATGTGTCAGGCCCTGTATTTACTTACATTCATAATGGTTACTCAAAACTTTTCCTATCCAAAGCACTCATACAATTACACTAGACAGTGGGTGCTGGCATGCTGTTTAAGCTAACTAGATAAACCAAAACATTATCCTGTAAAAGCATTTTTATTTTTGTCACTGCTATTATGTAGTAAAGTAGATTACCTTTACTTATTTGGATGTGATCGCTCTCCTTTAAAAGCTTTGTCTTGGCTTATTTGTAGATATTTTAAGCAGTTAAAATCCAAGTTTAAATAATACTTCACTACCCATAAATTTCCTGAGTGCTATGTTTTGAATATATTTGCTCTAACTTGGACTGGTTCTCATCTGCAGCCATGCCTAGTTTGCAGCTCTCTCTCTGGAAAACAAATATAATAGAATTTTTAAACTAAAGATTGCCTAAATATCATCCAGTCCAACTCCTCAATTTACAGATGTCAGAAGTGAGACGCATTTGGTTCTAATAACTTGTCTACTAGCCCTAGGTGGCGGGGCCAGGACTGGAGGCCAGGCCTCTTGTCTCCCGTGATGGCTCTGCAGCAATCACAGGCTCCCTGCTCTTAAACCCAGGGTACTAGGCCCAGGGGCTCGGTCTCATATCTTAATTAAGCTCCTCAGGCTATTGCTGTATGAAAAGGCTGGCAACCTGTCTCTTTAAAGAACTAGATTTTAAGCTTAAAACCAATACAAACTGTGTACGATGAAAACAAGTCACATTATCTGCACAAAAATAAGTTCAGGTTTTTTTTACATTTGCATCACACGTATTCCATGCAGCTGATTTTTGACCACTGAACAGATTAAAAAAAAAAAAGAAGCTAAGCCTCGATATTTGGAAAAAATAACGAAATACCAAGTACAACAGTGAGGACAGCATAGTTCACCTATCACATCGGAAAGTGCACCTATCACATCGGAAAGTGTTTTCTTGTCTCCCTCTGTTTCCAGAGTAGGAAGAAATGTGCAGTCCTCACACAAGGGTGATGGAATGGAAATAGATAAAACTTCTCCAGAGGGTAGTTTGGGTATGCATAGCAATGTCTTTATAATGTGCAAGCAACACTTTAACTCAGCAGTTTCACTTCTGGACATTTCTTAAGGGAAAAAAAAAGAGGGTTATGAGTGATGATTAATCCAGAAGGACATCGAAAGATTGGAAATACCCTAAATGTTCAACAGTGGGTGATTGTTCTTTGTTTTGTTTTTTTAAGATTTTATTTATCTGAGAGAGAGAGAGAGAGAGAGAGAGAGAGCAGAGCACACAAGTCATGGGGGGGGGGGGGCGGGGGAGGGCGGTGAGGGACAGAAGGAGAGGGAGAAGCAGACTCCCTGGTAAGCATGGAGCCAGCCTCAGGGCTCCAGCTCATGACCCTGAGATCATGACCTGAGCCAAAGGCAGCCACTTAACCAAGTGAGCCACCCACATGCCCTAACAGTCGGGGACTGTTAATCATGATATACCCATGCAATGTAATAATGTGTAAGATTGTTAAAAATCATAGACTAGAAGATTTAATAATATTAGAAATTTCCATGACCAATTAAGTGACAAAAAGCATGTCATAAAATAAGACATACAGTATGATCACCATGTTTAACATAAATGGGCAGATGCATGCATGTACACATACACAACAGACCATTAAAATGTATGCAAAATATTAAGGATGGTGCTTTTTTCTTTGGGCTTTTCAGTGTCTATACATTTTCTAAAATAAATGGATTCCTTTTTTCCCCCTTGGACAGAGGAAAAATCTCATCAGTGTTATTTTTTAAATCTTGTTCCTTTAATCTTCCCCAACTCCAACACCCACTCCTCATTCAGGGAATCTTATTACTAAAACTGTGAAGACTCCTGAAGGACTCCTCAGCTGTGATCACCAGCATCTGGACAATCCTGCAGGGCTTCCTCCCACACCAGGAAAACCAATTAAAACCAGAGCAGAAAGTCCCTCTCTTGGGATAGTGTGTCATATCCTGCCTGTCCTGGGCAGTGAGACTCACTTGGCTGTTAATGATCTTGAACTCAGGTTCCTGGTCCTAACTCAAATTCCAAATGTTTCCCCATACCCCAGCAGAGTGGAGAAACCCTGCCCCTCTCCAGACTCCCCAAACATGATTCTGTCCAAGCACACTTTCCAATATTATGTAATCTCTAGCCTAGTGCTTCTCAAACTGGGACTTGAGACCCATTAATTGTCGCTGAAAATCAATTTAATGGGTCTTGACCAGCACTTTTTTAATCATGGTAGAAGTTCACATATCCAGGTAAAGCTGAAGCAGCTCTGCTGCATTCAACTGTTTTCACTGCCTCCCTCCCTCTGGATTACCATATACATAAGTCTACCACTGGCCACAGCTGCTTTTGAGTTGCCAGGAAAGTAAATGTTCTAGTCTAGAAAGATATTTATGATACCTTGTTGAGTAGACACCATGTACAACACTACCCCATGTCTATAAATAAACAGAAGATAAATATATTGAGAGAGAATGCTTGATGTACAGAAGGGTAATCCACAAAATGCATAAACTGGCTATCTCTTGGTATATAGAGTTGTGAAAGCTTGTTTTTTATTTTTAAATTTTTCTTTCTTTTTTTTTTAAGATTTTATTTGTTTATTTGACACAGAGGGAGAGAGAACACAAACAGGGAGAGTGGCAGGCAGAGGGAGAGGGAGAAGCAGACTCCCCCAAGTAGGGAGCCTGACACAGGGCTCGATCCCAGGACTCTGGGGCTATGACCTGAGCGGAAGGCAGATGCTTAGCCACCCAGGTGCCCCTATTTTTTTTTAAACTTTTCTATATTAAACATGTATACCTGTATGATTTTTAAGTGTTATTACTTTTATTGCACTTATTACTATTACTTTTCAATATGAAGTACTCTCCTAGGGCCTCTCTGTTATTTGTGGCTACTGAATTTAATTGGGTATGAGAGGAGCTAGAGACAAATGTCAGCATCCTTTGATGCTAAATCTTTTAGGTCTATAAGACCTGTATTACCAAAAGCTTGAGTGGGGAGAACAGGTGAGTGGACACCACCTAAACAAGTGGTCAACAGGTCACTAGACAACCCAAGCGTAGGAAGGAATATAGATGGGAGGAGAGGAGCAAATAAACCTAGACTCAGATTGTAGCTCTGCTCTGAAAAGTTACTTTGCTGTTTCAAGCCTCTGTTTTCTCACCTGTGAAATGGGGATAATAAAACAAACCTTTAAAGGTTTATTCAGTTCCAGGTGAGATACTTCTACTAAATTTAGGACACAGTGTATGGCATGTGGTAGGGTCTCAAACAAAATCAATGCCTTTCATCAGGGACAGCAAGAAAGTCAAAGAGGGAAGCCCAAAAGAAATAATCATGTGCCTATTAATTACTATTTAAACCTTCTATCTTTTATTTATTTTTTCAAAAAAACTTTTAAGTAGGCTCCATGCCCAGCATGGGGCTTGAACTCACAACCCTGAGATCAAGACCTGAGCTGATATCAAGAGTCAGATGCTTAAACAACTGAGCCACCCAGGCGCCCCTGCTTAAACTTTTTGAAGGGAAATTTCTTAAGTGGAGAAAAAGAGGAAACACCCACCTCTGAGAGAGTGATAGGAAGGTGGAAGGAGAGCCAGGGATGGGTGAGCAGAGCATCGTGCAGCATCCTGGCTGCCCTATTTATGCCCCTGTGGCCTTGGCCTGTAGACGTTCTGCCAAAAGGTTTGGAAAATACTTTACAGGGGGGCTTCCTAAAGACAATGATCAGATCCTACCTCAAGCCCAAGGTGATGCAACAAATATCTGAAGACCTACCACAGATAAAGCACTGTCCTCATACACAGAGAAGAGAAGGAAGTGAAAAGAGTTTAGTGTTGAAATCCAGACAAAATATATACATAGTCTAAAATATAGAGAGCAATTTGGGACACAAGCATCAAGAAGGATATTTAAGAGCTACATGGGCACATGCTTGTATTTGGGAAACCAGGGAAGCATCCTGGGAAAGAGGGCAATGCTGCTATGTCCTAGAGCCAGAGTAGAGTTCGAGCAGGCAGTCAAGAGATGGATCTGCATTCCAGAGAAGGAATGGCAGAAGCTACCCATTTAGGCTAGAGTAAGGTATCTACTGAGGAGGAATACTACTAACAACTATTATTAACCATGAGTAATGGGTACTAAAACAAGGGGCAGGGAAAGAAAATGTGGAAGATTCAAACGTCAGAGTGACCTTTTAGACTAGTGAAGATGCACCAAACATTCTGGTAAGGGATAAAAGCCATGCTTAGATGAATCTGGCTAAATACGTAAGTCAAATTTGCAAGGCAAGAGACCGCAGGCCAGAGGTCAGATCTTGACAGCTGGAGTTAGAGTAGCTGTAGCCATGGTAGGTGCAAACACAATAAACAAGGACGCAATCTTATTCACAATCCCCAGAATTATTTCAAAACACTAGTCTTACTTAACATGAGCACAAATATCTGCATGAAAACACGGGAGTGGTCCACTCTAACCACGGACTTCTACTTTTGGCGTTCAATGGATGCCATTCCATCCACATTTCACCAAAGACCAGCATCCTGGCCTGAAAGAAAGTAGCCCTGAACAGGAAAATAATAATCCCAAAGCAGAAAAAAAGAAAATCTACAAACTCCAATTTGCCATGTGAGCCTCAAAAATTGTTCAGAGTGCAGCAGCACTGCGTACTATCAACACTTGATCAAGAGTTCTGACCACACCTAATGACAAAATTATGAATTCTAGAGAATTTTACCCCCCCTGAAATATTTTCTCTTCTCCAGGAACAGTGTGGTCCTGTTCAGACCTAGTCCCGGCCGAGAAGCACCCCCTCCCCACCCACCCATCCCCCGCAAGTCATCTTAACTTTCTTGACTTAGGGGACAGGAGATAGAGCAGCTGAGGTTAATGTTTCTTACCACCAAGAGGGGCCTCTAAAGAGCATCTGCTGGAGGTTTCAACAAGCAAATCCAATTTTTTTAAAAGATTTTATTTATTTATTCATGAGAGAGAGAGAGAGAGAAAGAGAGAGAGAGAGGCAGAGACACAGGCAGAGGGAGAAGAAGGCTCCATGCAGGAAGCCTGACGTGGGACTTGATCCCGGGTCTCCAGGATCAGGCCCTGGGCTGAAGGCGGTGCTAAACCACTGAGCCACCCAGGCTGCCCAAGCAAATCCAATTTAATAATAAGAAGAAGGGAGATACAAGGGGAGAAAGGGGAGAACAGAAAAGACAACACACAAAATAAATGATGGTTTCAGCATACTGAACTGAGGGATCAACAATACCCTAGAGAGGAGACAAAAAGCCCAAAAGGGTGAGAACAACAATTCTAGTTCCTGGGAAGGATGTTTCAAGCAAGCGTGTTATGCAAACACGCTAAAGGCCAAGGGACCATCATGTGTGCCCACTAGCAGCCACTTGCCCTCCTTCCCACCAGGAAAAAAGCACCAGTGACATGTGCAGCAGAGGCCTCTGGGAATGGCTAGCTTACTCCCAGCACCCAGGAAGGGTAAAATAACAACAGTTTTCTCCCAGAGAGCTCTTAATAAGAAGTCAGTCGAGTGAAGAAGAAATGTACCCTTTCAACTACTTGACAGCCCAGACTCTGAAGCTCAGAGGCCCTTGGAAAACTCTGAAGAGGTACGACGGTGAATCACTCATGACGCTGGTGAGCAATGAGCTGGTCCACAGACATAAATTTCTCAAGTGAATTTACTTCTTCCACCCAAAGAACCTAAACTTTAAAATCCTAACCATTTTGAAAGAAGAATTTTCTTTCAAACATATTAGATTGACCACCTAAAATTAGCATGTTTGCAGGTCAAAACTGGTAAAAAAATAAATAACAATTTCACGTGTTTCAATCATAGTACATGGCCTCCAACTTCTTCCAAAAGCAGAAAAGAGGCAAATTTGTTCTTAACAGGACAGACCGTAGATATTTTAGGCTCTGAGGGCCAAGAGGCAAAGTAGATTATGTTGGGACTTACATAACCATTTAAAAATATAAAAACCATTGTTAGCTCCTACAAAAGCAGGCGTGGGCTAGATTTGGCCAGTGGGCCGGTTTGCTGACCTCCGTTTTACGGTATACAAGGATGAACTTTTTCTGATGTTCACAATGAAAATTGCTCATTTTAGGGTAATGTAGCAATGCCATCAGAGGATGCAAAAGCATCCATGTAAAAGCTGTTCATCCCACCCGTGCATGCTGCATTGCTGGTGGTTGGTCTGAACCACCGCTCTGTTGTCAGCGCTCCCTTCGGCTGCTGTTTCTAACAACCTGGCTTATTTTAGAAGCAATTGTGTCTGGGGGAGGGTTTGAGGGCAGTTCTAACTTTTCTATGAAGAAACAAATGGAGATGTACAAGGAAATGAGACTTAAAGGTGAATACGCATAAACATAACTATGAAAAGAATATGGGAGCAAAGGTGCTCTGGGGAATTAACCCCAAGCATGCCCCTGATGTGAAGTCAAAATTCCAAAGGTCCCAAGGAAGCAACAAAAGCAAATAAATATCTATGCACCTGGGCCAAAACTAAAAGGCTAACTGGAGAAAAAAAAAAAAAGTTTACGACAAACTCTCCTTTATAAAAATAGGACAGATGATTAAAAGGGGCAATAATACTTTTTCTCCTAAGTCAGTCAGGGGTAGAGACTCATAGGAAGAGGCCACACAACTGTACCCATTCCCAAAAGACTAATCGGAAAAACTTGAGTTTTGTGAGGCACTGAAAGTCATCACTGAGGGAATCAGGAGTTTCCTCCTTTGGAGGATGCTGACGAATAGGAGTCAGGGATTCTCTCCCTAACATGTATTCAACAATGACATACCCAGAGGACCTCTTTTCTGAGTCCAGAATTCTTTTATTTAAAAGAACGGTAAAAATCAGTAGGAAATGATCTTAGTTTATGGCATTGCTATTGTTTCAAATGTCATATACTGTGATGCAAAAGAGGAAAGCTTAAAAAAATACAGATTTGTCCTAACTATGAACGAATGTGCTGAAAGACAAAAGGGGAGACTGCTCAGATACACTCCTGGCCTCATATGGTCACTGGATTAGAAAATCCCTGAACTTCAATAACATTTCTCATCACTCAATATTAAACACGTCCCCTAGAGCAATCCATCCTCCTGCATTTCTAAATGCTCTCATTTAAACCTTACAAATCTTCACCAGGTCAGTACTCCACCATCTTCTACAATGACAGTTAAAGGGAAAAAAGGGAAATCCAATCCCATACATACATGAGTTGCTTGGGTGACAGTGAGCCTCCGGGTACCGTCTGCCCATAGCGACCGGTCAGCACATGAGCAGGGGCCTTGACAGTTTCCAAGTATTCGGGAAAGACGGAGTTGGTTCGCTGGGGTTGGGGGTGGGGGGAGAGATTAAAAAAAAAAAAAGGAGAAACAAAACAGAGATTTAGGATAATGACTCCATTTTTTTTCATTAAAATGCTAATGATGACCACAAATTTCCAGATAACCACATTTATGAATTATTCATAGTCACATGCAAGATGAAGTCTCCCTGTCACTGCGGGCTGGCACACAGCTTGCTGATGATGAGCATGTGGCCCCTGTAATAAGTGTGACAGAAGCACAGGTCACTGCAAGTCTATCCGTCAGGGTTGGCCCCCACGGGCCCTCTTCAGAAGACCAGGCAATCCCACCCACATTTCATTGGTGCTCATCTCTCCCCTAAAGTCAAGGAACAGCTCGTGCCTGGTTCTTTGTTGTGATGTCTGAACTAACACCCTGTAAAAACTCTGAAAGCTTAAAAGAAAAAAAAGAAATTTTCTGTAGTGGGTAGTTAAGATATCAGAATGATTTTTTTTTAATTTGAAGTATAATATAAATACAGAAAAGTACACCTACCATAAGTGAAGAGCTCAATGAATTTTCCTAAACTGAACACACCAGATCAAAACCTAGAACATTATCAGCACCCTGGAAGCCCGTTTCATTCCCCCTCCTAAAGGCAGCTATTTTTTAAAATATTTTATGTATTTATTCATGAAAGACACAGAGAGGTAAAGACATAGGCAGAGGGAGAAGCAGGCTCCCTGTGGAGAGCCCGATGCAGGACTCGATCCCAGGACCTCAGGATCACAACCTGAGCCAAAGACAGACACTCAACCACTGAACCACCCAGGTGTTCCCTAAAGGCAGCTATTATGCATAGATTACTTCTGTTCATTTTTTTAGACATTGCACCGATTTGCTGTAATTATTAATTTCTCAGTTAAAAAACATAAACTGAACATCTCCTATATGCCAAGCACTGTGCCAGACACTACAAACGTGAATGAGACACTGTCTCTGCCGTTAGGGAAAGTGAAGTCCAGTGGGGCCAAGAGACACATATAACCCACTCCAGGGCAGCCCAGGTGGCTCAGTAGTTTAGCGCCGCCTTCAGCCCAGGGCCTGGTCTTAGAGATCCAGGATCCAATCCTACGTCAGGCTCCCTGCATGGGGCCTGCTTCTCCCTCTGCCTGTGTCTCTGTCTCTGCTTCTCTCTCTCTCTTTCCCTCTCTCTCCATGAATAAATAAAATCTTTAAAAAAAAAAAAAAACACTCCCAAGGTCAGTGGGATGGATGCGATGTGAGACTCATGTCAAGTTGGGGCACTAGTCATAAATGGAGATGTTAAGGAAGGCTCCCAAGTAAATGAATTGCCTGACTTGTCAGCCTGGGTAGGACTTAGCCAAGCTGGGAATGGGAAACAGGATAATGGAAAAGGCAGAGGTAAGAAACTACACAGTGTAATTCAGTGTTGCTGGACTCTCTTGGGTGAGGTCAGGAAAGAAGCCTGCAGCCAGATCCTAACCTGTCCACATGTTCAAGGACTCTGACTTTATTCTGGTTGCAGACAGTCGCTGATGGGTCAGATCTGGGTTTTGGCTGCATTACTCTTTCTGGATGGGTTCAAAGAGGCAAAGTAGAAGCAAGGAGGCCAGTTAAGCCAGTCTGCTTGTTTGGTATGAGAGGAAGGGTGGGCATTAGGAAAGTGGGGAAGCGGGGAGGAAGAGAAGAATTAGTACTTGGGAAACATCCGGACACTAACAACAGAATAACTTGGTAATTAACTGCATGTACATGGTGGGAGTGATGACTGCATAGAGAATAGAGAAGGATGAACAAGTTTAATCAGGAAGACAAGGGGTTCAGTTTGGGGCATCAGAAATGGAGGTATATAACATTCAGGTGGGGACACTCACATATTCTTGAGTGTGAAGCTTGGGGAAGAAAGCTGAGCAAAACATAAAGCCATCTACATGATCATGACACAAAGCAGAAATTAGGTTTGTGGGTGACAGCCTTGAAGGAATGAGGGTAGAGTGAGAAAATGATAGAATGAGTGTGAGAAAGCAGATCCCTTGAGAGCATGAACAATGATACAAAGGGCAAAAGAAAAAGATTGAAGAGGACAGGCAGATGGGCACCATGGGAAACAACGAGATAAATAAAGATAAGAAATGAAAAATATACCTTTGGATTTGCCACATAAGCAGTCACTGGCTGCCCTGATTGAGTGCAGTTTCAGTGAAGTGTTGGCAGCAGAGACAAGAGAAGAGGATGGAGAATGGATGGTTGTTGGAAAGAGGAAGTGCTAATGGAAGGAAGTGCTGTATGGACAAGCCGAACAAATCAGCAGAGAGAGAAAGGCTGAGAGTGCAAGAGGGAGGAGGGAAAGATGGAGTAAGATCCCTATGGAGGTGGGGAAAAGTCTCAGGAGTACAGATGATGGGGCTGACCTTCAACCTCAAGGGAAATCTACAACACCCCCCCCAATACAATCTAGTATTTGAAGAATACTAGAATCAGAGGAATAAAGACTAATCTAGTTAGAGCAAGTTCATTGATAAGAGCACTGGGATTTTTGGAGGCAACAGGCAAAATGACAACCATATTGCAGACAAAATAGCTGGCGAGGCTCTTGACAGAGAATGGGCTGACATGGAAATGGTGTGACAGCCTAGATCTAGAAGATCTTGGTTTCTTACATGTGCTTCCCTCCAAAATGGAAACAGACCAACCTCGTCCTTTTTAAGGTAAATATCAATCCTGTCCGTTTTAAGGTAAATAAACATATATGCCAGCGCATATCAAGGGGGAAAGAGGCATTTGTGAGGTAAGCATACCCACAGGATAACCTCATGGTATCAAAAGAATATCTTGTAAGTAAAACATTCAGAAAAACACTCTTTTAAAAATGATCTTTCATTTGCAGTGCCAACCTCTCCACAAAGGTTTATGTAAATTATACTTCGCTAACTGAAATGACTCCCCACCATCTCACAAGAGTTCCTAAGATGCTTCCATTCAAAGACCTCTCCCAGCCTGACTAACGTAATAAACATGAAGAGTCAGATGGTTGAAAGTAAAGGTGAGAGGGAGTGGTTGGCTGCAGCCCCTGCCCTGGAGATGGCCCAGCATAATGCCTCTTCACACAGCAGCAATGTCATCCCCCTTAGGCTCCTGTCCCCTCTTCCACCTCAGTTCTGGCAAATCCAGAAGTGGGTGAAGTGACATAGTTCTTGGAAAGCATTCCAATAATGACAAAACAACAAGGCTCATTAGAAAGTCTAATGCAATGGAAAACACATTAGAAAGTAGATTTTATGTTCTCCAGGCCAACTCTGTGATCTCAAAAGCTGGGAGGCTACTGCACAATTTGTCTGTTCTGTTACCATGAACATCTCTAGCCCATCCCTGGAAAACAGTAGAATTTCAGAATTCTAGATAGGATTGAAATGGTTCCAAAAAAGCCATCAGAAACCTACCTGCTAACTGAGCCATTCCTCTTTGCATCCCCAGCACATACGATAAGTAGCAAGCAGTCGATAAATACGGAACAAATCAATAAAGCAATACTTAAATGAAGAGTTCTTACAACTAAGAGGTAAGCAGGCCAATTAAATGGTGAGACTAGAAATAGTCTATTCCTTCATTGCCCAACCTAATCCACTCAAAGCCAAGCTGCAAATCACACTCAACTGCGTTCGCTTTCCTCCTCACAGAAGAAAATCTTTATCAACTCATAAACACATATTGTGCGCTAAGTAAGAGGATTCAGAAATAATGAAATTATAAAAATAATGAAATTATTAAAAAAAAAAAACAGGATGCCTCATAAATGGGAAGATAGGTAGGTGCGAACATTCTGAGTATACAAAGGAATAGAAATTGCCCACTCTACATCTGTCTGCCTTCTTTGTTCTCCTTCTGTGTGAAGGACAGGACGTCATTACTCTGACAGCATGGCGCCTCTCCTCCCAGATGCTCCTTCACACAGCAACCTGTTCAGGTTCAACCCACTGGGGCAACAGATAGTAATGAGATAATCAAGTCTTGCTTCCTTGAAAATTCAGACAATCCACCACTCCCTAAAGGTCTATGTTTCTGTCCTAATATATATTTATATTATTCATCATTTCACTTCTTGTAGAGCACATAAGCTCTGAGGTATCACTGATCCTACGGAACACATTTTACACATGACACCGCAGCACACTTGGTTTTGTCTGGAAATAACTTTAATAATAAAATGTTCCAAAGTGAGGAAGGGTGGGTCATTGCTGTTTTTGGGTTTGGTTTGGCTTTTTTGGTATGTGCTATGTGACATTTTCCTGAACTGTAAAAAAACTCCGTCCTGAAAACATCAAATCTGTATCTGCCCATCTGATCAACAATACCCCGAGGAGGAAATAAATCTTTAAGACTACCATACTTCTTCCTATTTTTGATTAAGAATACTAAGAAACCAAGATGAACAATGCACTATTCATTTGAATGCAGGCCATCAAGAGGAGGAGTGGGATATTTATGCCAGTCCACAAAATGTTTAGTGTGCAACTTTTTAATTACCATATTTATGGAATTATCCATAATATATTCACTAACACAAATGCTCTACAAGGACATTAATCCTCAACAAATACATTAATGCTTCTCTCCTCTCCTACAAATTATTATGCTGATGTGAGGCAAAAATGCCAAGAATTCTCTCCAAAATAAACATTTCAAGTCAACAACCACTTGTTCTACCCTCTCCTTTTTTAACTATTTTATGATATTGTAAAATCTCACTTAAGTCTTTGCTGCTATTGACCTAAAGACAAATTTGTAAATAAAATGTTAAAAAAAAGATTTTTTAATGAACCATTTTTTTTGATACAAAAGCTGGTATAAGCTACTAAAAAATGGGTTATGCTCTTCAAAAATAATATATTCTATCTATAACTCATTGAATTATAATTATGTGCTTCACTATGCCATTGTAATGCTGTAATTTCTGTTTTTTAGAAACCTCAAGGAGTAAGAAGATATTGGAAATGATCAAGATTTTCATAATAGTTGAAGGACTACCCATCTGAGTAATAAAATGGGTTTAATTTCAACCATACTGGATTTTTTTTCCCCTAAAATACAATGCCTTCTCAGAGCATCCAGAATAGAATTAATCTTGGGTAACATGGAATCATTAATATGACTATGAATCATCTCGCTGTGTTGGAATAGAGAACACTGAGGTAAAGGAGCTGGGTCCAGTAGATAGTAGACAGAAGTTGAGTTTCTACCACCATGACCAGAGCTGGCAGGAGTGGAGTTCCTACCAAAGCAACAGAACACTCCAAGAATCAAAAGTAAGAGATGGCCGAGTTTCAAACAGCAAGGAAAGCACAGGTTCAAAAACACTCTGGAGACCTAAAGGTGAAATCCAAGTTACAGATCCAGGTCTAGAGCCAAGCTAAGTCAGGATCCTTGCGGAAGATAAATCAATGGAATAGAGGGACAGGGTGTAAGAGTGGCTTTATGTGTGCACTGCTGGTAACCAGACTAGACCTGCCTATAAAGGCCAGTGGCTAGACAAGCTTTCCAGGCACAGAAGGCTATTTGCTCTTCCACTCAAAGGCCGCTGGGTACTCTAGGAGATATTTTCTCTGCTTTTCATAGTTTATCTCCTTGCCCTTGCCCACAAGAGTCAAATCTCATTATGGTCAGAGTACAAACCTTTCCCTTTCTCAAGTCCACTACAATTTTGGAAACCAAAGAAAATTTAAACGTATAAGAGAACTAAATTAAAAAAAAAAACAAATTCCAGGTAAGTTATGAAGGGTGCAATGCACAGACTCTGAACCTATACCTGGGCAGCTGAGAGGTCTTTTTTGTGTATTCCTTGGTTCTTATAGAATTCAAATAGTAGGGCTCATTTAAAATCATTTAGTACAAATACAGCCAGGCCTAAAACATGTCCTGGGGGTGATATCTGTAAGTTGACCACTGTTATTTAATAAAGATTTCTTTTAGAGAAATCCAATAAGCTGAATATCCAGAAACACAATGGAATCAACTGCTCTGATGTGAAGTATCTGGCAAAGTGGGAATAAACTCAAACTTGGATGAGTGAGGGCTTTGCTACTGGAGACTTAAGTAAGTGGTTGTGGGCAAGTTGATTAGCCTTTGATGCCTCATCTGTAAAATGGGTTAATGATACTTGCCTTCCAAAGGTGTGAATGAGAACAAATGCGTGGCTCAGATGATATCAACAAAATTAAACCTTAATTAAGTGGAAGCACCACACATAAGCCCCTATGACACACAGATCTTTATTTAGAGCTGAGAAAGTCATCCGCCTCGTGCTTTCCACCCAAATCTCGCCAACTCATATGATAAGATTCCTGCCCCAAATTATTTTCGACAGAACTTTCCTTTTGGTTTATAAAATGTTTTTTAACTTAACTACTTAAATAATAAGTACAAGTACTACTGCATTTTCAGATTAAAAAAAAAACAAACTAGGATTTAAAACTCCTCTATTAGGGGGATCCCTGAGTGGCTCAGCGGTTTAGCGCCTGCCTTCAGCCCAGGGCATGATCCTGGAGTCCCAAGATCGAGTCCCACATTGGGCTCCCTGCATGGAGCCTGCTTCTCCCTCCTCCTGTGTCTCTGCCTCTCTCTCTCTCTCTCTCTCTCTCTCTCTCTGTCTCTCATGAATAAATAAATAAAATCTTAAAAAAAGAAAAAACACTCCTCTATTAGGATAGTCTCAATTTGTTTTTTCCTTAATTTTCTCTTACCCAAGTCAGTTCTTCTTTTTCCCATTTTTCTTTTTCAAATCCTAGTGGATCTTTTTTCTCTCTTGAAGTCGAGGTTTGCAACAATAGTAATGAACGTCTTTGTGTTACTTAGAAGTTTTCAAAGCACCTTCATATACATTATTTCCCTTAAATTACTTCTACTTGCTTCTCTTTAGTTTCCTTTGCCCCACTTTCCAAAACACAAGCAGAACTCTCTAAAAGCAGCAAAGAAGCAATTTTTATCCTTCCAACTGCCAACACATTAATAAACAATATTTTGCAGAGTTGTCTAATGGAAGTTAGACTATATACAGTATTCCTAAATCCTAACACATCCAATTCTGCTTGCAAGTAATTTTTTTTCTCACCCGGTGATGATCTTTTAAAGCTAAAATACAGTGAGAAATATATAAACATCTTAAAATAAGACAGGTGAATCCCTTTAGGAACCATCAAAAATAATGAATGAAAAATAAAAGGAAGAAGAGGTGAATAAAATTACAGAAAGAGAAAGAACAAAGTTCTTTCAGCTTTCAGGAAAATTTTCATTATCTATCTTATCAGAGCTATTTATTCTCCATGATCTGCATTAAATAATCTGATCCTTAAATCTATGAAAACCACAAGGGATGCGCCCTCATTAAAAAAGATGATCTTTTGAGTTATGATAATGAGAAAGAGCATCTATTTTTGGTTCTAAGGACAGAAGTATTTCCTGCTTATTGCTCAGAGACAGCAACACTTCTAGTAAGCTTTAGCACAAAACAGATGCCTGGCACTCTTTACCTATCATGATGAAAACAGGAACCTTCAAATAGAAATGTTTCCTCTCTGAACCTCTATATACTCTCAATCTTGATTTATCAACAAAGAACATGAGGTCTGAAACAGAAAAAATATTCATTCTACCACGTGACAGTAAACATAATTTAAAAAATAATAATCTGTAAACTCTAGATTAGTAATCAGATCAGATTCTTCTATATTCCTTCAAATCCTGCAGGATACAAAACCTTTAAAATTTGAATTGGCTTCCTCTTTGTTTTACAGTGGTTGACTAAGGCCCATACTAATTTTACAGTAATCCTTGTTATACCTTCATAATATGTTAAACACTGTAAAAATAAAATCAGCTGTTACTGTTAAAATAGGAGTACTAAAAAAAAAATTTAAGGAAAAAGTTGAAAGAGGGTCATATATAGTCCTGATTCTGCCATAGTATTTACATGTTCAATAATGTAAGCTTTGGCACATTATAAATGTTTCCACATTTTACAAGAGATGCTCTGAGTTATTTTATCCTACAAATGGAGAAGATGTCATGGTCTGACATTGTTCTACAGAATCTATAGAGATACCTCATGGAAACTCCACATCCCACTCAATACAACTGGGACCATGTAGAATGTTTTCCAACCTTGAACACAATTCAAGTCAAACTAGTAGGCAATCTAAGAAAGATTGGTCCATGTGGGATTAAGACCATGAAAAACTCTAGGGGATGGAAGACATTTCTTTGTAACGTTGCAAACTGTATGCTATTCTTGTGACTGGGTTTAAGGTCACACTTGGAATTTATACCTTAGAGAAAATTAACCCTTTATCTGATTATGTACTCAAATCAAGAAAGGGTGACACCCAGGTCACTTTGACAAGGAGAGTAACAATTTTTGAATGAAACTGAAAAGTACGGTAAATGGAATCCATCCTGAAATAACCAAATACATTTTTAATGGACCAGACCACCATGAATCCAAATTGAAAGGTCCAATCTAAAAAGTGCACTAACAGGGATTTTCAGTTGTACGTGATAGATTACAATCACATGTTTAACTCCAATCCCTCCAAAACCCCACTAAATGGCACTAAGCACAAGGCAGAAATAAGCTCACAAAGAGAAAGAGAATGCAAGAGGAGAAAAGTAACAGAAAAAATTTTGGAAAATAGAAATCAGATGAGCCAATGATGAGTAAATTCTCAATGCAGGGACAAATTTTACATGCCTACAGACAGAACTGTCAGGAGGAAGCAAGCCAATATGGGCACAGAACATTAGGGAAGTGCTAATTCAGGCACAGTTACATCAAAAGTTCAGGCTGGGGGCACGTGGGTGGCTCAGTGGTTGAGCATCTGCCTTTAGCTCAGGTTGTGATCCCAGGGTCCTGGGATCGAGTCCTGTGTCAGGCTCCCCATGGGGAGTCTGCTTCTCCCTCTGCCTGTGTTTCTGCCGCTCTGTGTGTGTATGCATGTGTTTGTGTCTCATGAATAAATAAATAATCTTTTTTTTAAGATTTTATTATTTATTCATGAGAAACACACAAGGAGAGAGAGAGAGAGAGAGAGGCAGAGACACAGGCAGAGGGAGAAGCAGGCTCCACGCAGGGAGCCTGATGTGGGACTTGATCCCAGGACTCCAGGATCACACCCTGGGTCAGAGGCAGGCACTAAACCGCTGAGCCACCCAAGGATCCCCCTAAATAAATAATCTTAAAAAAAAAAGTTCAGCCTGAATGGAGAGGGCAGCGTGGAGGTGCCACTAAAAACCAGAGGGCTGTTTACAAGACATCGTAAGGAATAAACTTCCAGATCCTTCCTCAGCCATGAAGTATGTCAACTGTCTCCCATTCCTCCTCAGGTTTGCTCCCAGCAAAGGTTAAACTTGAGAAGGTCTGGACTCAAGGACACTAAGAACAGCGACATAGGTGGAAGTATCACACTGAAGGAGAGGACTGAGTGTACACTTTGAATAAAGAGACCTTTTCTCTGCTGGCCTCCTAAAGCATGGTCACAGGAGATTGCAAGGCTCTTCTAGAGAAACTAACCAGCCCCAAAAAAGAGATCTACAGTTAACTAAAACTATGGAAAAAGGCGGGTTCTGAAAAGAAAAAGTCATCCAATAGTAAGGCCACCAGTTGATGAGAAAGACAGCTTGCCAACTTGCTCATGCAGAGAGTTTCCAATCAGTTTTCAATGTCTCCACATATATCAAACAGACAGCAATCACCAGACATGTGATGAAGAGTCTCACATGACAAACAGAAACTTTAAAAGGAAACAAGAGTCAATGCTGGAAGCAGGATTTAACTTCATATATACATTATTAACTCCAAGGGGTAAAAGATATTGCCTACATAAAGCAAAAAAGAATAGGATGCTATAAAAATAGAAATACTACAAGAGCAAGAGAGAATTCTTAAAAATTAATATTATGATCACAGATAGAAAAAATCCCTAGAACAGTTAAAAGATAATAAAGGTAAATAAAGGTTCCCCAAGAGTAGAAGAAACAGATGTAAGAAGTCAGAAATTTTTTTAACAACAAACTGAAGGACAAATACAAAAGTTCCAGCATTTGACAAATAAGAGTTTGAGAAAAGGAAGAATATGAAAAACAATGGCAAGAAAATTATCCTCCACCGCCCTATAAGAAATTTCACAATGAATGAAAAAAGTTATAAAGAAAGGCACATCATCATGGAATCTGAGAACATGAGGGAATTTTTTTTAAGAGTCTGAAACCTCTCCCCATCCCCTCAAAAAAGTCACATATAAAGTAACCAGAATCAAAAAAGCATCCAACAATTCAATAATAAAATTGGAAGCAGAAGAAAATGGAACGAGGCCTCCAAAACTCTCAGGGAAAATAATTTCCAACTTTAAGTTCCATATCAATCATATGTGAGGAGAGACTAAATGATATTTTCACACATGCCAGTTCTCCAAAAGATATATCATACACACTCTTTCTCAAGAAGCAACTGGGCAAGGTGCCTCCCCGAAAGAGAGACAAAACCAAGAGAGATGCCACCCATCCAGGTCAATCAAGAATTCCCAACATGATAATGAAGGAAAATTCTAGGTCAACAGCTGTGCATAAGGCCTGAAGAGTAAACAGTTCAGAATGGAGTAGGCAAGCAGAAGGCTCTGCAAAAAATGTCACACACACAGACACACACATATAAGAACCAAGAGACAAGCCACTGAGAATTTGGGGATGGGGTGCCTGCGTGGCTCAGTCAGTAAAGTATCCGACTTCAGCTCTGGTCATGATCCTGAGGTCCTGGGATCGAGCCCCCTGGTGGGCTCCCCACTCAGCAGGGAGTCTGCTTGTTCTTCTGCCCCTCCCCTGGCTCATACGCACTCATTCTATCTCCTTCTCAAATAAATAAATAAAATCTTAAAAAAATTTTGGGGGGATGAATAAGTCAATCAAAAAAAAAAAACTTTAGTACGCTATACAAGGAAGAAAATAAAATCATAGTATACTGTATAACTTAGCTGTGAAAAATATTTACAGTGAAAACAAATGGAGATATAATAATCTTAGAGAGCAAAGGGCAGGTATTTCAGGGAGGAAGAATAAAACAGAGTTAACCCCTTTAACTTCCTTCATAGGAATTCAATGTTTAATGTGTAAAATTGAAAAAAAAATTAAGAAATCCTAACATAAACACTTTAAGTTATATGGCAGTAAATACATGGAAAAAAGCTAGCTGAACATAATTACCTCTCAGAAGAGGAAAATGACAATGCAAATAAGCAGGCAGGAATTTATAAGCTATATATGTTATTATTGCAAATAAAAAATAAATTTTAAGAATGGTAGAAATTAATCAATAAATATGTAAACCACCCAACCATATAAGACAAACTGATAATGTGAAATTTCATTCTATGTATAAATTAGCTAACAGATAAATCTAAACCTGTTTCTTCAAGTTAATCAGATTGCTAAAATTCAATTTAATGCATTTTATGTTTAAGCAGCAAGAAATGCACTGAGAGACGCCAATATGCCTAAATCATCAAGTCACACCTCTAGCTTTAATTAGCACATAATGAAAGGGTCCCTGGGCACCAGTGCACAAGGAAGAATCAGCCATCTTTCTTATCACCAAGTTCATTAACTGCAGCTGCTGACGGGTTCATGCGCTGACCACTCCCCTTCTTCCAAAGCCCCTACTGTGGCTTCTTAGAGTAAAGATTTGTCCTTATTGAGAGGTTAAGGATGGATAATATCCAGCATCTGCACCCCTTTCCTGTATTGGAATTCCCCATCATGTGAGTATGGATGAGAGCCACATCTTTCAACATAAAGGCAAAAATGGCTGGACACCCACCTGCCCCAGACCCCCTTACAGCTAAGGCTGGAGACACATAGAGGCAGGAAATTACCATGGGTAGGGGCAACGGCGACAACATCCAGTGCTAGACGTAGCAAAGGCTGAGGTGACAGAGTTGGTAACCAGTGTCTGGTCCCATCGTTGTGGTCAGTGTGACCCAGTATGGTCTCCTGTCCGGTGATAGGGTCCATCCACCCTGCATAGAGCTAATCGTATCATATGACCTTGGCTATGAATCCTACTACAGAGTCTGTATTTGCTCCCATTTTTTTCCAACTTCTAGTAGTTCCAGAAACTACCCAATATCTTCTCAAATTCCTTCTCTGCTTAAATCATTCAGCCAGTCCTCATGGCTTTGAAGAACCCTGCTTGATATCCTGTCCCAGGAGAGCCAGGAAGCAATAGCTAATGGTCTACTGAAGTTAAGAATGAAACATTTATGCTGCGTAAGAACCAAGGACATGTATCCACCAGGAAACACGGGGGAAGGTTAGGTTCTAAGGTACAAAAAGAATGATGCCGCTGGAACGTTGTGGGTTAAAGAAGTTTCAATAGGTCCATCAATCCTTTGAATTGTTTTCTCTCATTAGGAAACACATTCCTAGTTCAAAACCACTAACTGACTTTACAACAAGCCATGAGAATGTAATCAGTTTGTGAATTGGGAGTTGCCACTATGTACATCTGGCAAAAGACTCACACTCATGATTCTTATTGTGAATCTTATTGTGAGTGAGCAGAAGAGCAGTGGGTGAGGAAGAACCATTTTCTTTGTCTTTCTGCTTTGAAACAGAGTTTTCTGAGAGATGAAGCTGTTTGAAAAGCAGCGGTCAAGAACTCCACATGAATATGAAAATGCAAACCAAGGCCCCCGAAGGTTTGTATTCAACTGTAGAAACATCAATATTGCTGAAAAGCTGCATCCATCAGCTGAGCGTACTGCAGCATAGTTAGTCCGAGTCTGGGAGAGCTGAACCCTAGGCAATTTATCTGCATATGTCTCAGGCTAACCACACAAATGTTGCAGACCAAGCTAGAAGTTAAGATAGATAGCTTAGAACAAACTGTTGATGGGACCAAAAGGGCTTTATAAAAGGGTCAAAGGCAGTAATGACGTTAATAGAAATGGGGATGAGAAGAACGAAAGCTTCACCCTGTGGTAGCTGTTGTTTCTGGAAACTGAGGAAGTCTTTCATGACAAAGTAGAGCTACTGTTAAAGTCATGATACAGTACAACTACAGTTTTTGTTAGTTGTACAGAACAAGATTATACACACCCTGGAAAGAAGGCTTTAGAAAATAAATGCGAGGCCGGACGTGTGCATACAATTTCCCTGCCTGTCGTCTTATTTCATAAAGACTTGCCAAGGGATCAATCCCTCAGTCACAGAAGTCGGGCTATAAATCACCTTGGAAGAAATTAATTGTATTTCAGTGGTGATGTAAATGCTACCTCAAATTCTATCACCTGCCAAACCATCTTCACCATATATTCCTCTGTGCAGTCAGTTCCCATGAAATATCTAATGGCCTCTAAAACAAGAGTTTCATTCCACAGTTGTCCAAGTGAATTATACTGTGCTCACATAGTGTTTTGAAAAGCTGAGATAAATTTATCTCAGTCAATCCCAGATCCACAGCCACCCCCCTACTTGTTTCATCTGAGGATCACAACGGACAGTGATTCCACACAGCAATATGTTTGTGTATCAAAGTAAATATATAGTCTAATCACCACAGCTCTGTGAAGAACCAGGCGTAATTCTGCTATTTTGGTTTCAGAAATGAAAAGAGAACAAGAGAGAGAGAGAAAAAAAAAATCCCAAGAAATCAGTCTCAAAAGCTGTTTCCAAGACTACCTTTTTAAGAAATTTAAAAATAAGGGCCAATTTTTATGCACAAGTGTAAAGGAGGCAAATTCATAGCTAGCTAATGAACCTCAAAATGGTGGAACCGTAAACAGCTATTTCCAAAACAGGTTCATTGTATCCAAAGCCTGATCTAATATGTTGGTATATAGAAAGATCCCTTTGTTTTTCCTCCCTCTGCAAAGGCTTAAGAGATCATCCAGTAATTCACACAGAGGGGTTTTATTTTGTCTCCTGTAGGTTCTAGTTCCAACCATTATAACCCGCAGAGTTTTCTAGGTTTACTATAAGAATCTCTATTGTATTATATGATCTTGCAAATATTTTCTTACTCGGAATTTCTTTTACTAAACAAATACAACAAGATGTAATTAATTAACACAGCATTGATTTCACCAACATCACGGAACGTACACTGACAGCTATGAAGTTGTAAGGCAAGTATAACATGGTGGGAAAAAGTGATGTATGAAAGTGTGTCAGATGAACCACTAATCCTTCAACACTTACTGCAAACACAGCAGTTTGTAGCAGGCGTGGAAAGGACCTAGGCGTGTGACACAGTCACTGGCAGTCGGGAGCTCAGCATACTCGAGCAACATGATACATGGAACTGTGAACAAACACTGATTCAGACACATCCTAGAAAGATTTATACTTTAAGGAAAAGAGGCTGGGTAAGTCATATGGGTTCCTATTCTGTCAGATTATGAAGCCTATTATACATATTATTTTTTTTTAAGTTTTACGTGACATGGATAGGTCCACACCTCTTGTATTATAAAGGATACCAGTCAACAATGCTGTCAAAGTCAATGTCATGCATTTAAGGAACTTTACCATATCTTGCCAGCATCACTCATCATACTGCAACATTTATTTTTAACTAAAGTTAGAATGTTTTTAACTAAATATTTTTAACTGGGGCAGCCCAGGTGGCTCAGCAGTTTAGTGCTGCCTTCGGCCCAGGGCCTGACCCTGGAGACCCGGAATCAAATCCCACGTCAGGCTCCCTGCATGGAGCCTGCTTCTCCCTCTGCCTGTGTCTCTGCCATTCTCTCTCTCTCTCTCTCTCTCTCTCTCTCAATCTCTCTGTGTGTGTCTCATGAATAAATAAATAAAATCTTTTTTAAAAATAAATATTTTTAACTGAGTCTCCTACTAGATCATGAAATATTAGAGGCCAGAGGGGTATCCTACTGAACTTTTACTGCTTATCTCTTGGCACCTACTGAACACATACCAATCCATTATACTGTTGATGATGAAAGAATGAATGAATGGTGCTACATGAGAAGTTGTTTATTTGATGATTTGTCCAAATGCAAAGATTCATTTTTTAAAAAAATATTTATTCATTTATTTATTTGAGAGAGAGAGAGTGTGTGCACACACATGAGCGAGCACACAGGAGAAGAGGGAGAAGGAAAAGTAGACTCCCCGCTGAGTAGGGAGCTCAATGCAGGGCTCAATTCCAGGACCCCAGGATCATGACTTGAGCTAAAGGCGGACACTTAACCAACTGAGCCACCCAGGCACCCCCAAAGATGGATTCTTGACAACAAAATAGTTCAGGAGGCTTCCACAAAGTTACATTTCATTAAGAAAATGGCAAAATTAATATTTAAAAGTATGCAAGAGAGGTATTCATTGAAGCATTATTCATAATAGGAAAAATGACATTCTGAATTTTCAAAAATTGGGTAACATGTTTTTCTATTATGGCCAGTCACTTGACAGATTATGGAACTATTAAAAATGACAAATATGAAGGCCTATAACAGAGGAAAAATTAAAATCCAATCCATAAAATAAAAATGTTTAATGGTGAAAGGCTGAAAGATTTTCCTTTAAGATCACAAGGATGCCTGCTCTTGCCACTTCTGTTCAATATAGTACTGGCAGTCCTAACCAGAGCAATTAGGCAAGAGAAAGAAATTAAAAGCATTCAAATTGAAAAGGATTTAATAAAAATATCTCTATTCACAGATGACCTGAAAACCTGTCACAGATGTAGAATACCCTAAAGATTCTACAAGAAATAATTCAAACTAATAACTGAATTCAGCAAAGTCGCAAGGTATGAAATCAACACACAAAAATAATTTATTTCTATGTACTAATAATGAACAATCCAAAATGGAAATTAAGACAGCAATTCTACTTAGAATAGCATCAAAAAGAATAAAATACTCAGAAATAAACTTAACCAAGGCAAACGATATATACGCTGAGAACTACAAATGTAGTTAAAAGAAATTTAAAAAGAATCAAATAAATAGAAAGACATCCTGTATTCATAGGTTGGAAGACTTAAAATTGGCAAGATCTCAATACTACCCAAAGCGATACACAAATTCAATGCAATCCTCATCAAAACCCCAACAACATTTTTGCAGAAATAGAAAAATCTGCACATATTCTCTCTTTTAATAAACTTTAAGGGCGAATTACTCCAACTTACCAACAAACACTTATAATTAAACTATGAAGTAATATATTGAACATTGCAAACTGGATGCTACCTTTCGGACACACAGAGGATCCAACATTTAAAATAGAGTGGTATCGGGTTACTGCAGAAGGAGATGGGCAGGCAGAGGGGGTGGGTTAAATAGGTGATGGGCACTTGTGATAAGCACAGGGTATTATAGGTAAGTGATGAATCACTAAATTCTACACCTGAAACTAGTTTTATACTGTATGTTAACTGATATTTAAAAACTTGAAAAAAAATACAATACTTGCTTTAAAATGCAAAATAAAATAGAATGGCATCATCACCAACATTCAGTCTGACAATGGACCACATTCATGACTGTTTGCATGAAGTGATCACAGGGGAGACTTGGTAAGTCTGCCCTGTCAGAAAACAAGTCTGCCATTGTACTTAAAAAGCACACCAAGAGGGGTGCCTGGGTGGCTCAAACAGCTGAACAGCTGGCTCTTGATTTGAGCTCAGGTCATGACCTCAGGGTCCTGGGATCAAGCCCTGTGTCAGGCTCCACGCTCAGCACAGAGTCCACTTGAGAATTCTCTCTCTCTCTGCCCCTCCCCAACATGTTCATTCTCTCTCTCTCTAATAAATAAATATTTTTTTTTAAAAAGGCACACCAAGAGGATAGTATGTTATCAAAATGATGGGAGGAATGGCCTTCTCCAGCAACAGATGGCTGGGTCTCCACAAAACAGTTATAATCACAAACCAGAGTGGTGTTAAGAATGGGAACTACCATCATTAGAAACTGACAGCTTGAATCTGTTCAAAACCTGTACTGTGTACTTTTAGGAGATATTATAGATTCATAGAATTTATGGTTGACAAGGACCTTAAAAATCATATTACATATGAAAATCATTTTACGGATAAGAAAACGAGTAACCCAGGAAGTAGTCATAGTACCTTAGATACCTCAAGGTCACATAACTAGCAGGTGGCAAAACCAGGACTGGAATGTTGGTTTCCATTGTTTCTCCATTTTCCCTAATGAAACTCCTGTGCTTGATGTTGGAAGTACCACCTTAGTCTGCTAGCAGAAAAGGTTTCTACACAAAACAATTTTCTTTTCTCCCCCAGATTTCATTGAGATATAATTAACATATAACATTGTATTAATCTAAAGTCTACAACATAATGACTTGATACATGCATATATTATAAAATGATCACTGCAATAAATTTAGTTACTCATCCATCCATCCATCCACCACACATTTACAAATTCTTTTTGTTGTGATGGGAACTTATAAGATCTATTATCTTAGCAACTTTCAGACATACAATACAGTTTTGTTAAGTACAGTCACCAAACTGTATGTTACATCCCCAGAACTTATTTGTATTATAATTGAAAGCTGGTAACCTTTTGACCACTTTTCCCCATCTCCCCCATCTCCCCCATCCCGAACCCTTCACCTAAGGCAACCATCATATCTGATCTCTGTTTCTGTAAGTTTTTGGGGAAGGGGTTTAGATTCCTTATAGAATACCATATAGTATTTGTCTTTTTTCCGTCTGACTTACTTCACTCCGCATAATGCCCTCAAGGTCCACCGCTGTAAATGACACAATTTCCTTCTTTTTTATGGCTTAATAGTATTCCATTGTGTATATATGCCATTGTTTATCGCTCAGCCACTGATGGGCACTTAGGTAGCTTCTATATCTTGGCCATTGTAAAGAACACAATGAACGTGGGAGTGCAGATACCTCTTCTAGGTAGCGACTTCATTTCCTTTGAATATATGCCTACAAATGGGATTGCTTGATCATGTGGTAGTTCCATTTTTAATTTTTTGAGGCACCTCCATACTGTTTTCCACAGTGGCTGCACCACTACATTTATATTAATTTAATTACATTCCCACCAACAGTGCCCAAGGACCTCTTTTCTCCACATCCTCACCAACACTTGTTATCTCTTTTTGATAACAGTCATCCAAACACATATGAGGTAAGCACAAAACAATTTCTTGACAACTCTTAATTACATCAATATATATAAACCAGCTCACTCCTACTCGAAGCAAGGAACCTCCTAGGATTGCATGGAAGCTTCTAAATGACACCAGATTTTTTGATAGCTGGCTACCACCATCCCATTCCTAGAAAAAGGGGTTAGGCCTGCCCTACCCCGTGCAAGGGAGACTTCCCAGCATCAATTATCCTTGGAAGAGGTAGAGCCTGAGATAAGAAATAGGACTGAGTGAGGAAAGACTTGGCAGAAAGAAAATGGAAGCCCTCCGTCTTCCATTCTGGGCTCATTCTCTTTGATGCCCAGACTCTATATTCAGATGTGTTGACAGTCATCTCTTGGGGTGGGAAGTGGTGGCCTGCACAGAAAGCTGGCCTTGTAGGAGGCCTGGGAAGGCTGCATCTAGACCTATATCTGATAGCCAATTTTATGGGATTCTCTGGGGTTTGTTAAAAGTCATAAATTCAACTTTTATCTGTTGTAGATAATCATAGTAGACTAGGAATGGAGTGAAAAATGGGAGGCGGAATTTCCAAAGAACTTCCACAGTGCTGGCCGGCAGCACTGAGGAGCAAGGTCCTCAAAGAAAATCGGAACCTTTAAGACAGGGATCCAAGCATGAATGCTAGGCTCACCCATCAAATGAAGATGGTATCCTTTCTTGATCATGGGAACTCAGAGGAGGCAGCATTAATTTATAACTAGGAGACACAACGGGTTTGCTTGCAAATCATCACAGATTAAACACAGATTTCTCAATACCAACAATACAGGCTAATATTCACTGGCTGAGCACTGTGACAACCACCCAGAATGTGTAAGTCAGCATCCATTCTGATTGGCCAAAAGCTGGGTGTTAACTGGTTTGAGTCTCACCCTTCCAACAATAATTTTAATGCCTCGTCTCCCCACCCCCGGCATCTCCTATGATTCCTTAGCCTGGGAGAAAATTGCCTTTGTGTTATATGGTTACAGTTTATCACAGATTCAGGAATGAATAAATATCCTGTTAATAAACACTAAGCAATAAAGATCATTATTCCTATTTTATAGGCTAGAAAATTGAGGTTCAGAGAAAGAAATCACCCACAGGTAGCTAGTGGTAGAGTCCAAATTTAATTCTGAAACAAATGAGTTTCAGAATTATAGAGGAGCAATCCCTCTACTTTGGAAATCTACCCTCCTACAAAAGATAACACTGTAGGGAACAGGAAACTATGGGCCTTGAAGGCAGATGCATTGCTGTGTCTTAAAATATTAATATGGAAAAGACTGGTCATCGTATGATTTTAATCCTCCACCCAACTCGCATCCTGCAATCATTGTCAAGAATTACCTGAATATCTCAAACTTTTACTATAGCTGCGTGTGACAAAATATTAGTCTGTTTCTTCAAAGTCATCTATGTGAACTATAAACCAATTTAGCCCTATTTATCAAAAGAAAAACCTCAACATACATTCTATTAAAGCTTTGGGAGTCCCTCTGTAAATGTCTCATTTGATTAAAATATTACCATCAATTTCAACAAAAGACACAATTTAACAGCAGATTTAAGGGGAAAAGATCTGAATTTAACAATTTTCCCTCCAGCCATTTCTTTAAACCTCCGACAAAAAATTCTGTTCTCAGAAATTATTTCTTTTACTCTCTAGTCAAAGAAGAAATGAAAATGCATCTGAATGAAATTACCAGTGCTGTGGAAATGCTGAGATGCTAAATCAAAACTAGTGACAATAACAAGATGTTCTCCAATGATGCCAGATTCCCTAAACCTACCCATCATCGTGATAACCTTTAAATGCCCTTTCTCATAAGGCTATGCCAGTCATTAGTTGTAATTAAAGTTCATTTTGTCAAAATCAGCTTAGTTTGCTCAACATCTGATTCTTTTCAGGCACCACTCACTGGCTACCCTTTCTACTTATTTATAAGAGATCAGACACTAGTCTAACATGTAATTTTACTGATACTACATCCACATTTGGTGAATTCATCAAAGTAGTCTGAATGCTGTAAAGGTTTCTGTTTAAAGATCCAGACTGTGGGGCATCTGGGTGGCTCAGTGGTTGAGCATCTGCCTTTGGCTCAGGTCATGATACCAGGTTACTGGGATCAAATCCCACATCAGGCTCCCCATAGGAAGCCTGCTTCTCCCTCTGCCTATGTCTCTGCCTCTCTCTGTGTCTCTCATGAATAAATAAATAAAATCTTTAAAAAAAAAAAAAAAAAAACAGAATGTCACCAATTTTCCCTAGTAAGGTGGCCACTGAATTTATCATCCAAACCAGGACACGTGACAGTGAAAAGGGGCATTATCAAAAACAGTAAAGAGGAAATAGGCAGAGTCAGGACTGTCCCAGCAAGCTGACACATAATGGTCACTGAACTTATTAAAGAACGAACTACTAGACTTAAAACCCTAAAGACTCAAAAACTGAAATCAAGATCATGGTGGGATAGGGGGCATAGCAGGTTTATGTGTGAAAAGAAGGCCAGAAGCACCAAATAAGATCAAAAGAAGGATGCGGTTTTTCTCAAGCATCCAAGTCCAATGGCATTTCCAGATTCCCCAAACATAGCTCCTCCCACCTTGACTATTCAGTTTGTACAGGTGGATTAAGTCCATTACATGTCATGTGCTCTCTTTGCCTATTTATTGGTTTATTTTATTGCCACCCTCACTGTCCTCCTTGATATTACCATAACTTATCCCCCATTTCCTAGGAGATGCCTGTCCCCTCTCCTCCCTAATTTATTCCCCATCAATGGGCCAATCAACCAGAGTTACTGGGTACTCACTCCATACCAGGTACTGTGCTAAGTACCTCCTACAGTAAAAGGGAAATTCAAAGGTGGATGAGATATAGTCCTTGCCAGGTTATTGTTCACATCTTATTTTAAATACATTGTTTAAAATTCAATACGGTTTCTCCAACTTCCTTTTCTGCACTTCCTAAGCAGCTCAAGCAAGGAGTACAATTCCAAAGTAGTCTACTAAAGTCACTTCTCTATTTATAGACAATTTAATATATGTACTGATGTAAAAGAATAATAAATTATTTTGTTAAGGTGTCAACATTCCTACATCTTTTTTAAAGTTATTTATTTATTTATTTATTTATGAGACAGTGAGAGCACAAGTGGGGGGAACAGAAGAGGGAGAAGGACAAGCAGACTCCATGCTGAGCAAAGAGCCCAATGTGGGGCTTGATCCCAGGATCCCGAGATCATGACCTGAGCCAAAACCAAGAGTCAGATACTCAATGGACTGAGCCCCCGAGGTGCCAGCAAAATTTCTACATCTTAAAAAAAATCTTACAAAAGCTCTCCCAGCCAAGACACTGCTCTTGGGGAGAGCAAACATTCTTGTATCCCTATTTCCTCCATAAACCTAGTGATGAACTGATTCTGTCTGCCTACAGAATTTCCAGCACCCTGCAAAGTATCTAATACAAAACAGGCTCTCAGTAAATGTTTATTGAGTAAATGATGAGGGGCTCAGGGTTAACTGTTTTTTTTCCTGATTCCAGCTCCTCAACATTTTTGCTCCACTGATTATTTCCTCTTAAAAAAGCAGCTCCTCTGAGTAACAGCTTTGAGATTAGCCAAAATCCCCAGATCAAATTCCTAGCCACTTAATAGCAACGTAACCCTGAGCAAGGCTTCTAGTCATTCTCTATGCCTTATTCTACTTACATATAAAATAGTCCTAATCATGCTTATACCTTATTTTTCTTATCTATTAAATAGAGATAGCACCATCTAGTTGGCAGGGTTTTTGTGGTGTTTGCGAAATTTGAAAACAATTTATATCCAGGGCCCAGGCGGAACACGAGAAATGTGTACTGAATGGAAGACTAAATTGCCATCCCGTTCTGCGGCTCCAGATCAAAATATAACCATCAAAATCTAATTTGCCAAAGCCGATCTTCATTCAAACAACAGATATGCATCAAGAGCTATAATGCACAACTGGAGTCTGTCTGCTGTTGAACAGCAAAGGAGGAGTTTAACATCTGCATTTAAATGTAGGAAACACCAATTAGCTCACGAGTAAAAGGGGACGGTGTACAATCCGATTTTATTTTCCCCACCAAAGCATCCAAGTATGAAGGGCTTACAGGCTTAAAGCAGGCTGAAGCTTTTTTGCAGGACCTCGTACAGTGGGGGCAGGTAACCCTGGGGATGGTTTTTAAATTCAGCATTTAGCTTTTCCCCAGCAAGAACGTATAGGCCCAGTTTGCCCTTAAAGTGCAAAGCTAAGCAGTCAGAAACCACAAGAATAAGATTGGGTCTGAAGAATATTTTTATCCAGCTCGCTGGCCCATCCAGCTATCTCACATATAAAACCTCAAAGGAGAATAACATCATGAGTCTTTGTGCCAATTCACATTTATGAAAGAAAATAAACGCTGTGACAGACAGGCGCACACTTGTTTTTGCCATGCAGCAATGTTCTGAGACCCATTCTGCTATTTCGCTTCCCCTCCGGCTAAGCTGTGGCCACTGGGAATAAGAAGCTCCCCTTGGGCTGAATTTCCAGCACACCTGAACTTATTGCCTCCGGAGGCCAGGAGAGCTATTTCCAGGCCATTACTTCTTCTTCACCAGTAACAGGGGTAGAAACAAGCTATGAAACTTCCCTGGGGTTTGGTTTCCTTCCTCCCTGCTCACTTATGCTACTCTCCTGGAAGATGAAAGAAACTCCAGAGTTTTTCAGAGCCCAAAGGCAATGTTGATCTCAAACAACATTTTCCTTTTTTTTTTTTTTTAAGCCACCATTTCCTACTCTCCTCGGGCATATAGAGCATGAAGCAAAGCCTAAACTCCCTCCTTAGAGTTCACATAAACAAATGCAGTAGTTGCAAAGGGTCACCCTGGGGTAAACATGGCCTATAATAATGAAATGTCCAATGCTATCCCACAAGCTCACAATTTTGCCCTTCCTTAAAGAATACCTAAGCAAAAGTGGCTCTCATCTGAATGCAGATTTTTCCCCACTAGATTCCCAATGAACCAGGTACATGAACCTATTATCACATAGCCATCTTCATTTATAGATGCTTTCTTGCCAAGGGCCATGGAGTTCATAAACCAAGAAAGCAGGATGCAAACCTAAGTAATCTGACCCCAGGACCTCTGATAATCAGCCCTGTACTAGGAAAGCCCTTCTATTTGTTGTCTGAGTCCAGCTGGGACCAAGCAAGAGTGACCATCAGCATAAGGGTTTCATGTGTTTTTGCAAAATGAGGTCCTTACCTGCATGAATGGCAGTGTAACATTTTTTATGGACTCATAAATATCATTTAAGACATTTGAGTATTAGAGCTGCCACAGCAGTGAAGTGGCAAGCACAGCTCTTAAGCTTCGAAATAGGACTCGCGAGAAGTCCATTTTAGTCTTGGCTTCAGTCGTTGACAGTAAGTCACAAATTATTTTTCAGATAAAAATGGCAATTAGGAATTTCCTGAAACTTTAGCAATTAATCTAGACATCAAATTAAAATTCAAGGACTCCTTTTAAAGTTCTACTTAACTATAAATGCAACTGAAGCTTTACATATATAATAAAAAATTACTGAATTTTAAGAGACAGAAAAGTCTTAAAAGATTATTCATCCTTTTTTCTTTTTTAAAGTAGGCTCCATGTCCAGCACAGAGCCCAACACAGAGCCCAACACAGGGCTTGAACTCAGGACCCTGAGATCAAGACCTGAGCTGTGATCAAGTCAGACACCCAACTGACTGAGTCACCCAGGAGCCCCAAAAGATTATTCATCTTACCAGTGCATATTTTGTTGAGCAAAGAGCTATGAAAGACAAAGACAAAAAATAAATGAGACTGGATCCCAATCCTCAGAATCTTCCCATCTAGTACATTAAATAAAACACTATGTAAATAACTATGACCCAAGTTAAAAACAATAAAAGATAAAATCAGAATATGTTATCAGAGAGATTCAGGTAGCCTATTAAGAGGGTTCAACATATAGAAAAGATTATTTCTAGGGAAGCCCCGGTGGCCCAGCGGTTTAGCGCTGCCTTCAGCCCAGGGCGTGATCCTGGAGACCTGGGATCGAGTCCCACGTCAGGCTCCCTGCATGGAGCCTGCTTGTCCCTCTGCCTGTGTCTCTGCCTCTCTCTCTCTCTCTCATGAATAAATAAAAATCTTAAAAAAAAAAAAAAAGAAAGAAAGAAAAGATCACCTCTAAGCATAGCACAGTCATTAAAAGCATAAACAAGAGAGTCACAGAGACCCAGGTATGAGTATTAGCTATAGCACTCCCTAACTGTGTGACATTAGACAAGTTATATAATCTCCCTGAGTCTCACTTTCAAAATCTTTAAAATGGGATAATAACATCTACCACTCAGAACTGATATAGGATTAAGGAAAATAAAGCGTATAAAACCCTTACTACAGTTCCTCATACACTCTCAGGGTTAACTGCTAGCAGTGGCTGCCAGTCCCAGACCTACTATTTCTCCAACCTCTGTGTCTAGTTCTTACCCTTATCAATGCCCTTATCCGGTCTGTCCAGGCCCCTGCTAGATCCTATTATCAACTCTTCGAGAGAGACAGAGAGAGAGAGAGAAGAGGGAGAGAGAGAATCCCAAGCAGGCTCCATGCCCAGCACAGAGCCCGATGTGGGGCTCAATCTCACAACCCTGAGATCATGACCTGAGCCAAAATCAAGAGCCAGACGCTTAACTGACCAAGCCACCAGGCACTGAGTTGAGTGCCTGCCTTTTGCCCAGGGTGTGATCCTGGAGTCTTGGGATCGAGTCCCACATCAGGCTCCCTGTGTGGAGCCTGCTTCTCTCTCTGCTTATGTCTCTGCCTCTCTCTCTTTGTGTGTGGCTCAGCGGTTGAGTGCCTGCCTTTTGCCCAGGGTGTGATCCTGGAGTCCAGGGATCGAGTCCCACATCAGGCTCCCTGTGTGGAGCCTGCTTCTCTCTCTGCTTATGTCTCTGCCTCTCTCTCTTTGTGTGTGTCTCTCATGAATAAATAAATGAAATCTTTTAAAAAAATGCTTTTAAAATTATTGCTCAAAGTTTATCAACTAAATGCTTCAAACCTTTTCTTTCTCCCAATGTGTTAACTTCATAAGTAGTAGCAGATACCAAAAATTTAAGAAAATAGAATAGAAGAAAAACATTTAGGGCAGCCTGGGTGGCTCAGTGGTTTAGCGCCGCCTTCAGCCCAGGGCATGATGCTGGAGACCCAGGATCGAGTCCCTGAATGGAGCCTGCTTCTCCTTCTGCCTGTGTCTCTGCTTCTCTCTCTCTCTCTCTCCCTCTCTCTCATGAATAAATAAATAAAATCTTTAAAAAAAGAAGAAAAACACTTAAAGATTAGAGAATTCTATTTATAACTTATTTCGGAGGGAATGGGCCAGTAAGTATCATTACTAGATTTTAGTAATCAAATACCTCATCTAAGAGGATCCACCCCACTGCTTATCACATAGTATAGGCTGAATTAATTGATACTTGACTTTGAATTTGAAAATCAAATTAAATTCCTTGAAAGCAAGGGCCTATCTCCATCACCTCTGAATAATGAGTCCCTAGCACAGTGGCTGGTGCAGAGTAGTTACACAACAAATGTCGATTTAGTAAATGAACTTCAAACCGAGAAAGTATGCAAAGGTCTATATAACATTTTGCATCTCCAATTAATTTGGATTGCGATTTACTCCAATAAATTCTAGTCCAAAGTCTATGATTTGCTCCCTTTGTACCCATTACCTCATCTGAGATGTTTAGAATTTCTTGGGAGGGAGAGATATGTAGGGAGAATCCCTCCTTTGGCACAGAAATATTGATGAAGACAGCAAAGCAGAAGGTACGTGTCACCTGCACTCTTGTAATATAACGAAGGGACCAAAGAAGACACAGTGCTTTATACAGAGTACCTGTCAGACAGTGACACTTACAGTTCTGAATACCCATTTAGTCCCATGAGCCTCCTATTCAGAACATGTCTGGTTACAGTAAACACTTGCAGAGATTATAGAAGGAGAATCCTAGTCTATTCTGTTTGTAGGTGGAAAACCCACACTATATATTTCACATATTTATTTCTCCTCTGTAACCGAAAGCCAAGATGGCCTCAAATTAAACAAAAAGCTAAGATCCAACTGTTTTACTTTCACTAAAAAATGATGTTGTAGCTAAATATTTATTAGCATGGGGATCCATTATTTATCATTAAGTGGAAAAGACAGGATACCAAACAATTTGAAGAACAGAATCCTCTTTCAGTACTGACATAAAAAGAAACACAGGCATGTGTTAAGTAGAACAGTAAAACAGAAGCTATTTTTTAGTTCCTGTAAAATAATCCATGGCTAATTTTTCAAAAGCACATCTACACTTTATAAACATTACAGACTCAAGGTGTCCAGAAATCTTCCTTAAATAACTCAATAAAATGCTTTTCCAAATGCAAATGCAATCAAGAAAACATAAGATTAGAGGATGAAAAGCTGCTGAAAGTGTAGAGGTTGTTTTGGGTTCTGGCTTTTTCCTAAAACAGTGTTTGCTTCCCCCCAGAAGAAATCACTGATACATTTCAGCACCCCTTACAGTTTTCAAAGTATAGTCAGGAACATTCTCCTATGATATTTGTCACTGTCAGGAAGGAAGGACTTCCTTCTCCCACTCTGTCCCTTCCTAATGCTGCCTTCCACCTAACAATTCTTCAGGACAGGATTTGTACAGAGCACACTTATATGTTATAACCTCCTTCTTCCCTTTTTTTTTTTTTAACCTAAAGGTAAACTTATGAACAGCCCTCTGTGCACATAAATATCCACCTATAACATCAGTTTTAGGAAGCAGGGATCTTTTTGCCCTGGTCCCTCTGGTAACACAGGGGCTGTCTTTAGCTTATTACTGTGACCAGAGGTCCCACAGATGCCTTGCCTCTACAAAATGGAAATAGAACTTTTACAGCAATGGTGCAAAGGGAGTATTTTGGTATAATGGAAGGAAAATACCTCATATATTAAATTTTAAAGCGATGCTAAATTATTTGAAAGGCACTTTATAAGTAGCTTACTTTCTGGGGCTAAGTTATATTTCCAATCTAATCATCAAATATCTGGATCTTGATGCCCACAATCTTTTGCCCTTTTCATTCCACTTCTATGGACAGACTGATGACTTCCAACATAATCCTCTTTCAAATAGCGTTCCAAGAAGGAATAATAACTATATCTCATAGGATTTCCTTTACGTTAAGGTTAATATGTGAATATAAAATTCAACTAGATAAATTGCTATCATTTTTAAAAATGCCACTGACAATAGTAGTTCACTATTGCAAATATTTCACTGTACCATTAAAAAACTGTCTTTGGAGAAAATTTTCAAGGTCCTTGTTCTCAATGAATTTATATGGACAGCCCTCAGAAATTATATTTGTGGTGTATGTATACTCTGTCTATGTGTATGTGTGTGTATGTTTAATATTCTCTCAGTACAAATATCTTATTTAATCTAAACAGGCTTCATAATTAATGGCCCTTACCTTATTATATAATAATACACAATTTAATTATAAGTATATTTATAGTGTGTAAATATAACAAGAAAACCTGATCTTACTATTTGATACCTCTATGGAACTTCTAAAACAGAGTTCTCTTCTGTCTTGTTTTGTTTTAAACACATTTTAACTAGCTTATATGTACTGTCAAAAATGTAGAGGAACCATAAGACACAAGATGGAAAAAGTTAGGAACCTACTTAGTAATTTAGTGCACAAACAGTCCCTATAATCCATGACACTATTTCTGGAACATGCCAGAAAAAAGATTTGTGCATGAATGTGCATATAAATGTTTATGATGCGTTGTTTTGCTTACATTCTTATGGCCATTCATACTTCTGCATAAATCCTACAATAAAGCAGACTGACTTTATTATCTTCAAGGCCCTTTTTACCTTTTCAAAAAGATCTGGGAATAAAACAGAACTCTATGGTCCCAAGCAATTTTTTCTAAAAGATAGCAAAACTATTTACACAGTCTTAATTAGAATATTTCAGGCTGGGATCCCTGGGTGGCGCAGCGGTTTAGCGCTTGCCTTTGGCCCAGGGCACGATCCTGGAGACCCGGGATCGAATCCCACGTCGGGCTCCCGGCGCATGGAGCCTGCTTCTCCCTCTGCCTATGTCTCTGCCTCTCTCTCTCTCTCTGTGACTATCATAAATAAATAAAAATTTTTAAAAAAAGAATACTTCAGGGTACTCCAAAAAGCTATAAAACAAGAAAACTGACAGGCACACCAATTCTTCTAAGACTAAGCTACATGAGGGACTTATTGAACAAATGATTACACATTTTGTTTTCCTTTCCAGACAAGAAAAGAGCCAAATGGATTTCATTCTCATTCTTAAAATTCAGAACCAAAGAACCTATCTAAAAGTCTAAAACACCTGAAGCTCAGAAAACTGGACTCACTTTTCTGGCACACCATATTATAATGCTTTGCCTTTAAAGTTTGTCTACTGCACAACTGATAAAAGATTTATCACAAGTGTGAGGACTCAGTTTATGAAACCTAAAAAACTTGGCACAAAGCAGAAAGTCACCCTAATCTCTTGGAAAGTTTATTCGTGTTTTGTTTTTTTTTTTTTAAAAGGTCTCTCAAGTCCCTTTCAATGTTTCAAATTCATAAGAGCACATAAAACTTACAAAGCCAGGAAAGAATGAAAGTAGAAAAGCCATAGATCCACTGTTATCTTTCTGAGAGAAGTATAACAAGATTTTTTTTTTTAAAGTTAGAAAATTACTTACTTTTTTCCCAGGTCTTTGGTACAGAGCTCAAAAGGCAAATTCCCTTTTCCCACAAAGTCTTGTTAATTAATAGCAATCATTCAATGAGGTCAAGCAGCCCAAATATCTAAAAATTGTGCAGAGACAAAAAGTTAAAATTCAAAGTCAGATGAGAAATTAAAAATCAAGACACCCCATTGGTATTCAGTCTCTCTGCATAATTACAATACAGATTTCATTGGAATATCTAAATGATGAGCTATGTTAGCTGCTTTTCTTTCAGAACAATACAAACAAGGCCTGCTAAATCAAGATGGTATTTTGATCTGTCGTCTTATTAAAATCACGAAAGGAGGATCCGGCAAGGCTTCTTGGCAACCATTCACGGTAAAAATGTCCTTCTCGAGGAGTCATAAAAAAAATAACTGAGGGAGGATCTGGGCTTCTAATTATACTGTGACTTGGGAGGGAAGGTCTCCTGAAGTCACACTTGTCTGTTCCACCTTCCAAAGATGAGCTCATCTCACAAGCACAGAAACGGTTGTAAATAGAAATGAACAGTAACAACCTAAAGAAAATCGTCAACAACTTGTAAACACCCTTCTCATGGATTCATTTAAGCACCCTACACTTCTGCAGGTGGCAATGAGAAGTGAGTTGCTTTTTCCCTCATCAAAGAGAAAATCTGAAAATTTTGTATGATGATATGCTCTTTTGAAACAGACGCTTCTTCCCCAACAATCTCACAAATGAGTACATAGGTAATAACTCCTAAAAGTTTGAGTAGGTAAAACAGGGGCCACGGGTAAGCCTAACTGAAAGTCAGCACAGGCCCCACCCTCCTGCTTTTCCCATTCTGGGCCTTAGGCTAGATGTGATTCTAAACACTAACTCATTTAAAAGCCACAAGAGAGTCAATGGGAAGGAGGCAGGAAGCACTGCTACAGGAGACGGGCCATAACTGAAAACCAGAATCCCACAAACATCGATAGGCATCACTCATTATTACTATCGTCACTGTTCCTGCCAACACTCACACAGTGCTCACTCGTATGCTGGATTCTTCTCGTAAGTGTTTCACACGTAGTAATTCTATTGGGGATAGAGACAAGGAGAATATGCCTCGACATCACTGTCTTACACTCAGTACGCTCAGTTCTGCTATAATGTTTGTGTTTGTTCCAAGTTTGCTATGTGAGGGAACAATTTGAGCATAACTTGAATTTCACATTTGTTTATGCATGATGTCATCGCAGGAAACCCTAGGTAATAGCAGAAGATTGCACCCAGGCAGGATGCAGCTGCATAGAGATACTCAGAACGCCCAAAGCCCGTGCCTCTAACACCTACAAGCGATCCTAGTTTCCACCAGTGTTATGAGCCACACCCATTCACATCGGGTGCTCCAACTTCCCTTCTGATTTTAGGGAAACCTCCTTCTACCACCTCAAATATCTCACCACCTGCAACCTTTCGAAGGCCTGTCTGAAGATGCCACCAGGATTTTGTCAAGGTAAAGTATCATGCTGATTGTATAATTTATTTACTTTAACCACCTAATATGTGCAAAATTGTGCTACAATTTTTATTCAATTCCTCTCCTATTTTTTTAATGTGTCACTGATAAAGATTTTTGAGTGTTGTACCCTGATCAGGTTTTTCCCATCAGTGCTATGGGTTTTACTGCATTATTTTGCATAGCATGGTGGTTTTTAGAAACACCTGTCATGCATTTTAGCAGAACTGCCGATATGGTAACTACTGTTTATAAAGATGCTTGTGGGGGATCCCTGGGTGGCCCAGCGGTTTAGCACCTGCCTTCGGCCCAGGGCGTCCAGATGCTGGAGACCCGGGACTGAGTCCCACATCAGGCTTGCATGGAGCCTGCTTCTCCCTCTGCCTGTGTCTCTGCCCCTCTCTCTGTGTGTGTGTTTCTCATGAATAAATAAATAAAATTTAAAAAAAAAAGATGGTTGTGATTTGAACCAGAAGGGGGGTAAATTGTGATTTTTTTAATCTTTTCATTATGTTAAAGATTAGATTTCATTATGTTAAATTGTAATACAATTTTAGAAAGATTCTTATTCACAATGTTTATAATGATCAACTATAGACACATAAGGGTCAGTCTGAATTAACTAAAAACTTTATTCATGAGAAGTTCCCTAATGGTGTTAGATAAATAAGGTGCTATCACACCATTCTGAACAGATCAAGATGATGGGGTTATAGAGATAGATCCTGGCAGGCAGGAGGACTTAAATGTAATTACTGGAAATGACAAACTGAACTGAATAAGTTTTTATGCCTTGAAACCAGTAAATTGAAAAAAGATTCTGAATTTATCCTTTAAAAAGTCTAAGATATGCATAAAAAGTATGTGTATGTACAAGGAAGTTTTCCTATGATAAGTAATATTATTTTAAGCAATTTAAAAAATATAAATACCCCAACAGTATTACCCCAACTGGGTAAACAGTTTTTTCTATTATCTGTAAATCATTTTTTTAAAATGGGAAAATGTTTTTAAGTAGTGTTCATTGGCAACGCAGACTATAAAATAGCATGTTCAGTCGAGTCCCAATTTTGTTTAAAAGTATCTATAACTAGAAAAAAGAGGGGGAAGTCAACATTTATATAGCTGCTAATTAGAGATAATGAAATTAGAGCAAAATGATTTTTAGTTTCTTTGCATTTTCTTGTGGTACCCAAATTTCTCACAATAACCTCATCTGCTTTTACAATTACAAATAACAATATGCTAGGAGGTGCCTTGGTGGCTCTGTCCAAAAAGCATCTGCCTTCAGCTCCCGTCATGATCCCGGGGTTCTGGGATTGTGCCTGCTTTGCGCTCAATGAGGAGTCTGAATCTCCTTCTTCTCCTACCTCTCCCCCTGCTTGCATTCTGTCTCTCTCTCAAATAAATAAATAAAATCTTAAAACCCCAAATAACAATATGCTTAATAAAAATAGAACTAAGGCATTTGATGAAAAAACCTTTTATCCCCACTTTAAATTCACATGTGAATCCAGCCAATGAGGCCAGCCCAAGAACAAGGACACCAGCAGCTTCCTTCAAAAGCATTAACAGATCCGGTCTCATGACTGAATCCTTCAAAGTATTTTCTATCTCACAACTCAAGGCAAACACAGTCCCAATAGAGACATTTAAAGTATAGAAAACCATTACAGAGTCCAAAATACAAATTTGCTTTTGCTGGCTAAAACTGTCATGGATTTAGTAAAATCCAGATGAAAGAAGATGGTTTTTAACATATAATTGTATACAAGCTGTCTTAATGTCTGAATGAAATTTCATTCTGAAAGAAGAAATTGTGTTCTGGATAAAGCGCCTTTCAACAAGATCAAGATTAAAGAAATACAAGGGGCAATGGATTTGGGAGTAGGAATAAACACTCCAGTTGGTGAGTTTTAAATAGAATGTAAGAAGAGACAGAGGCTGATCTTTATGACTTCCAAAAGAATTCAGTTATATTAAAATCTTCCCAATGACACCAAAACTTGACTTTAAAACTGTCCATTTGCCAAAAATGGGGACTCCTTAGTCATGAATGCACTTAGTTTGATCTCATACACTGGCATCACAAAAGAACTGAATGGTGAAGGTACTCAGGACTCAGAGGACAATCTGGGACAATGTGGCCACCACACATCTAAGTTCATTCACCTATGCTTGGCTAGCAGCACATTTAAATAATGTGTTCCCTTCCATTTTCAGTTTGACTTTCCTGGTGTGTGGCACACCCAGGAACTAGGAAGAGCAGTTGCTTTAAGAGGACTCTCCATTGTCAAGAACATACTGAGAATTAAAAGTCAGTGAGTGTGGATGTGTGCTTTTATTTCATTAAATTACAAAGTATCTGTAATATTCGGTGTACAGGTTGGAATAAAAATTATATTCCTGCTGGACAAAGTATACATGTAGTAGTCTTTGTATTTTTGTTTGGTTCCCCCCTTCCAAAAATGCTGACTTTGATAAAAACCAAACAAAAACAAAACCTTTATGTTTTAAATTTGCTTTTAGATTTTTAAGCATTTTCATAGGTTCCCTGTCAAACAGAAACAAAAGCTACTGCCTTACTGTTTTGTTTTAAAGAATAGAAAAGGCAAAAGAACATCTAAATTATGCGATTATGTATAAAAAGAGATCACAGAGGACATACTGAGTTCCAAAAAAAAAATCAGTTGATTCAAGATACCTCTCAGAGGCTCTATCATCTTATCAAATTCATGCTGATTACTTTAAAAAATAACTGAAATCCTTGGCTTCTGAGTCTCACAAGTTGCTGCCTGAGATGCTGCACATATGCACCTCCAATAATTTGCAACCAGATATTATAATCAGTATGTAAAATCATATTATATTCAATTGCGAGTATCCAAAATAAAAAATATTAATTTTAATTTTTAGAGGCCATGCTGAAATATACATCCATCTATATATACCACATGCTGACCCTGAAAATAATAGAGCACTTAGAACTCCCAGAATGGAAACTATATTTCTTAAATTGCTCTAAGAATTAGCACATGTATAGCTCAGGGGAATATACTCTCTTACAATTACCGGATATAAAAAAAGGGCAACCAATTTTCAGAGTCTACTTGGGAAACAAGCAGGAATTATTTCCTGGGGTCTCTCTAGTCACTCCCTGGGCAGAATTCCAACATAATTTAAATTGGTCTTTGGTACCATCTCACTTCCCTTTCCACCTTACTGCACCAGAAGACCTTCACTTTTGATGGCCTCCTCCTCTCAACTGGTTCTTTCCTTCCAACTTCTAAACAACCAGTGGCTCCATGGGAATATTTTAGCAGAAAGTAGAGGATGGGAGAGCTTAAACAAAAGACTGTTGATGTTTAACTTTCTGTAGATCCATATTCATTTTTAAAGCAAAGCTTGAGCACCCACATCTTGGCTTCTAAATACCTTAGTTCATTCCAGAAATAGTTGGGTCCAGGCCTGGGGTAAGGATAGCACAAAATTGCCTAGAACATCTTATTATGCTAGAGACTAAGGAAATGCCCGAATATTAATGCAGACATGACAAAAGGACACAGGAGCTACCTCAAAGGGACTTTCACTGGCCAAATGTGGGACAGTTTAAACAATAAAAAAAGAATGATACAGATGAATTAGAATATATTGAATTAAAAAAGGAACCATAAATCCAGAGGCATTCATGAAATAGGGGATAGCAGGAAGCTCTTCTTTATGAAGAATGCCAGCTAATAAAACACCAAAGGAATAGCAGAAATAGAAAATCCCACTTCGCAACCACCCAGGCAATAATTGATTCAGTCAAGGATCATTAATGGATGCTAAAACCATTAGGGAAGGGGTTTTGTGGATCAGGATACTCCTACAGTCTCAGAGTATCACCCCACAGATTACTTATCACTTACCTAGGGGAAAAGGTATCTTTATAATGGATAATTCTGGCAGACGACTTTACCCAAGTGATGATTAGCATAATCAATTATGGGACAATTAAATGTCATGTGTCTCCACAAACACTGTGTCATATGTTTGCCAAAATGCTTAACCTATATCTATCTAATCATAAAGGAACAATCAAACAAATCCAGATTGTGGTACTTTCCATTAGACAACTGTCTTGAAATCTTCTAAGAAAAAAAAAAAAAAAAAGAAATCTTCTAAGATATCAGTGCCATGAATGATTAAAAAAAAAAAAAAAACCACTGAGTGACTGCTCTAAATTAAAGGAAACTAAAGATATAAAACTCAATGAATGACTGCTGACGATTCTTAGATGAGGAAAGGAATAGTTATAAAAGACATTAGTGAAATGACTGGGGAAAGTTAAATAAGTATTCATACATTATCTATGTATTAGATAATATTTCTTGGTGATAATAGTATAATGGGTTATGTGGAAGAGTATTCTTGTACTTGGTAGACACATGTTAAAGTGTTTAGAATGAAAAGGTCAAGATCTCTACAACCAACTCAAATGGTTCAATAAAAATTATTTAAAGTGTGTGCATGTGTAGAGAGCCAGGCAGACAGACACAGAAAACAGAGATAGAGCAAATATGGCAAAATGTTAGCATTTTATATGGCAGACTAGCAGTGACCTATAAAACTAGTAACCATGATAACTTGTGGGCTCTATCTATTCTGTTTAAAGACAGACCATAAAGGAGCTCATGGTTGAAAGGAAAAGGACACTATCTTTCAAAAACCTTTTTCCCAGTTCATTTCTCTTCTGTAGCAATTATTTAATGGTCACTAGTTGGGAGGAAGAAGATTGAAAATGAAACACAAGGAAGAGGATGACAATGGATGAAAATTAGCAATAGGCATCCCAGAACCACAGCTCTCAGCACCTGCCTCAAGTTTAATGGGTTTGAAAGAGAATTCTCCCCACCAAACTTGATCCCTCATGTCTATGACCCTTCTATCCAGGCTCAAAATTACAGCTTCATCTTTCACTTTGGGTCCCGTGGCCCATCCTTCACACCCACTCTTACTTTTTGCTTGTTCACATCCTCAAGCCATGGTGGCCACAGTCTCTCATATTCCAGGCAAATGGCCTCTCTTTCCTATGTTCTTTCTCAATATTTCTGTAGATGGTGCTTACTTGGCACTTTTTAAATATCTTTGTTACACAACATCAATTCTACGCCCACTGAAGGTAAGTGCTTTGCTACGTTATCTCACTTTAAAAAATCACTGTAAGTCTGTTAAATATTCCTTTATGCCGACTTTACAGAAGAAATGGATGTTCAGGGGCACCTGGGTGGCTCAGTCAGCCAAGCAGTCTGCCTTCAGCTCAGGTCACAACCCCGGGGTCCTGGGATGGAGACCCACATTGGGCTCTCTGCTCAGCAGGGAGCCTGCTTCTCTCTCTCTCTCCCTCTCTCTCTATCTCTCCCTCTCTAGCTATTTCTGTTTCTTTCTCTCAAATAAAATCTGAAAGAAAGAAAGAAAGAAAGAAAGAAAGAAAGAAAGAAAGAAAGAAAGAAAAGAAAGAAAGAAAGAAAGAAATGTTCAGATGAGACAATTTGTCCAAGCTCACAGAGTTGTAGTGCTGACATTCAAGACTTGGTCTTGAACTTTTACCCTAAAACCAAGTGGCTTACCCTAAGACCAAGTGTTAGTTACAGCTTTAAACACCATGTCCCAGCCTTAAATCAAGCATATGATCTTTGAAGGAAAGGATCCATTTCATCCACCTTTGTGCTCTCTCTAGAAGCTGGCAATACTCATAACTCGTGTTCACGGATTTATATTTCAAGCCTCAGCTCAGAGACCATTTTTCTTAGTGACTTCCACCCCTGCAGAACCAACCACTCGATCCTTGCCCTCTCTATGCTTCTGCTACAGGACATGTAAGCTTTAATGCAGGACTAGGACTGCTACATGTGTGCCCAGAACACAGAAGGCATTTCACGAATGTTCACTGAATGAAATGTTTATGTGTGAGACAGTTAGGTTTCCCGACAGGGTTGCTACGCCTTACTAAAAAAAAAAAGAAAGAAAGAAAGAATTGACCTCATTTTTAGCTTTCTCACATACTGAGGATAATTCTTTTAGGAAAGTGTGATAGACGGAGAAGAACGGAAAGCACAGGTCTTGGCTCTTTGAGCCAGAACCATTGCAGCTGCTGCCCTGGGTATACTGGGTTCTAGAGCCTTCCACATTTTAATGTATATGTAACATCATTCAATACAAATTATGATTCAGTATGTCTGGGGTAGAGCCCAAGATTCTGCCTTAATAAGCTCCCAAGAGATGTTGATGACGCTGAATCTACGGTCCACACATCTGAGTAGCAAAAAGTTCTAGACAGTTATAGTGAACGCCTGCCCATTTAGAGACATGTAGCACGTAGATTAAAATAGCGAGACATAAATTTACAGAGTGTTAATGCTAGTTATCTCTGGATTTCTCCTTTCCACTTTTCTATAATTTCCAAGAATTTTATCATGATTCTTGCTGATGGAAATGAAATGTTAAATACTATATATACAATTGCACTGAAAAACTGTACATTTGGACATTTCCACTCTGCCTGGCTACGTAGTCATTTAAGCAACAAATATACGTAAAAGGACTCGGGCTGGGAGAGAACAGGTTGGTGAATTTAGCAATTCCCCATCTACGCATTTTAACACTTAGATTAACATAAAATGGCCATTATCCTTAACAAACAGTCGCCACCAGCAGCATTGTTTTTCTCAGGTTCCTCTCCCTTAAAAGAAAGAGAAGGAATCCATTCAGTTGGAAGACAATGAAAGGCAAACCAAATTAAGGCCAGAAGGGAAAACCAGCAGGCACTAGGTACTGAATCTCTTCCAAGTGGGCCAATGGAACAGCATGAAAGTCCAAACAGAGGTGGAAACGCGGTTCTCCAAGAAGAGGCACGGTGAGCTGGTATCCACTACAAGGATAAATGGAATCAATTCGAGTAGCACTCCCTGTGCACCTGCAAGTGAGGCGGGAAAAAATGATCCCCAGAGGAGCCCCACTTCCACAGGGTAACAAGGCGATGTCATGAGGAAAAGGCAGTGACAGGGGTGTCCCTTTGGAGGAAAACTTCCCCTGACACACATCTCCTTCTCTTTCAAAGGAGTTTCCGTGCTTGCCAGGTTGGATTTTGTGAGTCACAGAAGTGCACCAGTGGCAGGGATGCGTTTTGCATACCCACCCCAGCCCCTGCAGCAGTTCCAGACACTTAGGTGTCTGTGCCTGGGGGTGAGCCAGAACCAAAGAAGGAGGCCAAGCACCCTGTGGTGACAGTAGCGTTCCCAGGGCCAGCGTCAGGTGCTCGTACCACCGTTCCACCCATGGGCCTACTGACTTTTTGCCTTCAAGAAATATTGTGAAACTCACTGTGAAATCACCCACAGGGATTGGAACCGAGTGCCCAAAAGGCTTATCTAGACAATGGAAACAAAAATCACTCCTGAGTGTCTACGCACAACCACTCAGGATGTCTTTTCACATCTGGAAATTTCGACGCTGCACTCAACCGAGATCAATGTGTCACTGTTATCTCTATTGAATCCCATGACTAGCGATGGTCTACTCAAGGCAAGCAGGCAGGTGCCATGTTATTTAAAAATGTGATCACTTGAGATTTCAAAACTAACATCAAAGTCATCATCTTGATGGGTGGACACCTGAGTCTACTGGGCTTAGACTGATTTACTGATATTCTGTAAGGCAGTTTCCTTATTTCTTGGGAGATGCATGCTAAAGTACTTTGGGGTAAAATGTCATGATATCTAGAATTTATTTTTTAAATTGTTCAGCAAAAGATAACCTATGAAAATGTATACAGATGAAGTACATAGGGAAGAATGTTAGTAATTCTTAAAATTAGATGGAAGTTCATTGGATGTTCATTGTGGCATTCATTCTGCATTTTTCTATACTTGAAAACGTTTAAAAGTTTAAATTTATATCAGCCAAAAATATTTATGATCTTACAGTTTTATCTCCTTTGTCCTATTATCGTCCTACCACCCTACACTTCGGTCCATCTACAGTAAATAATTTTCTTTCCAACAGAAGACATTTCCTCAAGCCTTCCCACTCTCTGAACCTTTGTGTATTCTATTTTCTCAACCTGGCATTTTTCTCTCACCAGTCACTGTGCCTCTGGTTAGAGCAGACTCCAACCTTTTAGGTCAATCTCAAACGCTGCCTTCCCCAGGAAAGTGTTCCTACCCACGTCCCCCACTCCACATCATCCTTTGCTGACTCTTCATCACACTTAGCACAGTCTATCCTGCATGGTAAAACTTGAAGCTGACATTTACCGACAGCTCTCCATGTGTGAGGCCCTGCTCTACTCACTGTCACATGCATTCTTCCATTTACTCATTTTATTCCTACCCCCTGAGGCAGGAAGTGCTATCATCCTCTTCTCACAGGTGAGAAAACAGGCTTTGAGAGGCTGGGTGACCTGTCCAGTCACAAGCATAGTAAATGGCAGTGCCAGGATTCATCCAAATGTAGCCCTATCTGCCACCAAACTCTCAAACACTAAGGTGCGTGTCAGGTGCACAGTGGCTGGATCCTTCCCTCCTAAACTCTAACAACTTAAGGGCAAGCAGAGCATCTTATTTGTTTATTCACTCAACAGACAAAACTAGTAGAGAGCCACTATTGTCAGAAACAACTGCTCTATCTGATGGGATAAAGCAGTTGGTAAAACAGGACACTTTATGGTCCAGGTAAAAACTATGAAAATCTGAACAAACTATGGGCTTTGGTTTCATCACTATTCGTTGATTCCTTTTAACAAATGCACCATATTAACATAAGATGTTAGTAATGGGGAAACGGGGTGAGAGGGTACAGAACTGGGTAACTATCTTCTCAATTTTTCTGTAAATCTAAAGATGTTCTAAAAAAAATAAAGTCTGCTTTAAGGAAAAAAGACAATGACTATGAGGTTGTTGTTCTTGATTGCCTCATAAACTACCTCTTACACCAATTCCAAAGAGTGGTCCAGTCTTCTTTAGCAAAGGGGGTAGTGCTGAACACATGCATGGGGCCTATTTGGGGATTGAAGTGGAACTAGAATCTCTGACTGAATGTGTGGCATATGCTGTTTAAACCAAATCCCATACATTTATAACCCTCCCCTCATACAACCCTAATATGTTGCAGGCTCCAAGTTCTGCAGCTTCATTCATGACATTTTAATCATTCCCAGGAAAAAATTTACCACATCTCCTACTTCTCTAAGTCAGTTCAAAGTTCTTAAGGTCTCAGAAAGACTCCAGGAGTTCAAAAAAATTAGAAAAAAAAAAAAAAAAAGCATTGGTATTTATTTTCTTTAAAAAATCAGAACTCAAACCCAGAACTTCAGGCATCTGCACACTGACATATCAACCACACCATGCATGATTCTTCCCTCGGAATGGGAACTCGGCCCTTCTCTGTGCAGGGACCTCTCCCCACTATAATAGCTGACTCTCTTCACTCCATTTATGAGGTTTGCTAGACTCCCACACATAATGACCTTCCTAAGTAGAGCCAGCCTAATAACTCGCCATGAGTAACAGTAACTCTTTGTGAGATCATACTCCTGGAGAACCTCAGAAGAGCATCACAGATGTACATATTTAACATAAATGCTAAGTAATAACATTGAAAGTATTTTACTGTTTGTAGTGCATTTTATAAATGCACAGTCTCATAAAAGTACGGCTATATGGACAGTGAAGATATCACCATTTTCTAGATGGAAAATTGAAGCTTATAATTGAAGTCAGAACTCCTTCACATGCACGTCTGTGGATCTGTTCTACTCAGGATCCTTCAAGGCCTGGCTCGGTGCCAGCTGTGTTTTGCTCTCTCCAACCAGAAAGACAGGACATCTCCTGCCTTGTAATGTTGCACAGTACTCCCCTCAACCTGGAGGCAGTCTTTCTTTCTCTGCAGGTCATGTATCTGTTCATGCATCCAATCTTCCAGCAGAATTATACAAACCAACTCAGGACTAGGGCAGTGCCTCACTCATGCTTACCACCCCTAAATGTTAACACAATGCCTCACACAGTGGCGGTTCCCCAAAACCAGCGGCCCATGACCACACGAATGATTCTCTGCTGCAAAGCTTACCCATGGGCAAAAGCCATGAAACAAAAACATATGCTGTTCTGGTTCTCAAAAACTAATGGGAAGTTCAAGAGGACTTTTTTTCCTTGACCTTAAGGCAAAATAAATTACATTTATGTTTCACAACATGGCGATACCCATAAACAGAAAATAGAATTTTGTTTCCCCCACGAGTCCTCAGCTAGGCCTCCAATTTGGGGCCAAGAACATTCAGGAATGTGCCACCAGTCTCAGTTTTCATCCAGATTCCAGAAAAGGGAGAGAGGAAAATTCATTTTACCATCCATATAGCTTGAGCTCCTCTTACAGGAATGCTGCTAGAGAAAATAACACCTAAAATTGGCTTGTGCATATTTTTCTTCCTATAGACTTGTTGGCCATATTGACCACTTTATGAGAACCCTTGATTCTCAGAACCTAAATCAAGTGAAAAGTCAAATATTTTTAAAAGATCAAATCATTTAAAAAATTCTTCTATCCTCCTTGATATGAAATAAAAAGCATCTGACCTTGCACAGAGGTCAGTTAACTCAGAGTTAACTGCTCCTGCCTGAAAGGAAACCCAGGCTTCTAGTACGCCAGGACATCACAGAAGTTGCTGAAAGAAGCAGTTTACTGAATGGTACTTCTGTGTCTTCAAAGTTTTCATATGTCCAATGGTGGAAAACTAAAACCATCTGGATCAAAGAGGCTAAAAGTCAATGCTTGCTTTGTTTGTTTTTAACCAGAATAACCAAAATTGAATATAGCTCACCAGGGTTTTAAATTTCTGCCTTGGTATTTTTCCTTCTGTGTCCAACTATAAAAGAGACTTTAAAAAAAAATAAAATGTTTAATTCTCCCATCAGTAACACATGTGCTTTGAGTTTTTTTTTAATCAGGAATGAAAGATGGGACGTACAGAGTTATCCAAACCTTTCCCTGTATATCCAATGGCATATGCTGTACACCCAAACACCACAGAAATAGTTAGAAATGTCCTCAGACTTCAGTTAATGGACTGCTTCTCTGCCCTCCCAGAAAAGTGATCACCAAATACCAGAGGGGATCTGAGGATATGAGTGTGTATGTTTGTGTATACACGTTTGCATGTGCTCCTCTGTGGTGTGTCTGGACAGCGTTGGGGTGGAGGAGAGCAAGCAAGAGAGAGTTGGAACTCATAAAAAATATCTTAAGTATCTCCTAAAACCTAAGATTCCACTCCTTCCTTTTTTTTTTTTTTTAAGATTTTATTTATTTATTCATGAGAGACACAGAGAGAGGGAAAGAAACATAGGCAGAGGAAGAAGCAGGTTCCTCGTAGGGAGTCTGACGCAGGACTTGATCCCCGGACCTGGGATCACAAACAGAACCAAAGGCAGATGCTCAACCATTGAGCTACCCAGGCTTCTCTCTTTCCTTTGTTTTCCAGTCTGTTCTTTGCTCCAGGACATTGATCTACTTAATAACAGGCTCCCTTACCCTCTGGCTCCTGGTTGGCTTTGCCCAGTGGAAAGGTTCCCACAGGAGTGTCAGCACCCACAGGAGAGCAGAGGAAGAATGATTCCCTCCCTGCAGGGTCCCTTCAAGTCATAGGTCCTGTCAGGTGGCCCACTACACAGAGCTGTTCCTTAGAATTCTCCCTCCATCCCCCTCAGGCCCCGACTGGGAAGAGTTTGGCAGCTACTACCCCCAGGGCACTACACTATCCTAGTATTTCCCCGATACCCTGCCCAAGCTTCCAATTTGAATGTGCCATCTGTTTCCTGATGGGACCTAGGCTGATATGGAGGCCTAAAACCTTTGAATACTCACCTAACAAGATAATGCCCTGTAATTACTACTGTTTTGATCCAACTTTTATTTATTTTTTAAAAATTCTTATTATTTATTTAACAGAGAGAGAGTGTGTGCATAAGCACAAGTGGGGGGAGTGGCAGGCAGAGGGAGAGGGAGAAGCAGACTCCCCATGGAGCAGGGAGCCTGATGCAGAGCTTGATCCCAAGACCCTGGGATCATGACCTGAGCTGAAGGCAGACACTTAATGGACGGAGCCACCCAGGCGTCCCTTGATCCCACTTTTATAACAGCCTTACGTTGATGATGTCAGAGAAGAGGCACCCTACTATATTTCAGGATCTTTTATAGCGAATTGTTTTGGCTGCTATGCTGACATGTTATTTTTAATCCCCATATTGCATCATGAGCAATAAACCACATAGTAAATATCCTTATAGTTTAAGTGATCCCTTTTTTCAGCCTTATTGAGATATAACTGACACCTCGAATTGTAAGATATTGAAAGTGTACATCATGCTGATTTGGTGTGCGTATTCATTGTGAAAGAATTTCCCCATCTAGTTAATCAGATTCCATCTCTCACATATTTTAACACCCCCTACCCCATTTTTTTGGTGAGAACATTTCAGTCTTACTCTCTTAGCAAATTTCAATTATATAGTACAGTATTATCAACTACAGTCCCCATATTTTACATTCAATTTTCATACTTTATTCACCTGATAGCTGCAAGTTTGTACCCTTTCACCAACCTCTCCCTATCTATTCCCCACCCCCTGCAACCACTTTTTCACCGACTGTTTCTGAGTTTGACTTTTCTAAAAAAAACAGATTCCATATGAGTGATACTACATGGTCTATGTCTTTCTCTGTATGACTCAACTTCATTTAGCATCCGTCATGCCCTCAAGGTGTATTCATGTTGTTGTAAATGACAGGATTTCCTTCTTTCTCATGGCTAATATTCCATTGTATATACAGAGACTGCATCTTTTTTCTCCATTCACCCATCAATGAACACTTAGGTTGTTTCCATGTCTTGGCTACAGTGAATAATGCCACAATCAACATGGCAGTGCATGTATTTCGAGATCCTGCTTTTCTTTAGATAAACAGCCAGAGGTAACACTGCTGGATGATAGGGTAGTATTTCTATGTTTAATTTTTTGAGGAACCTCCATACTGTTGTCCATAGTGGCTGTACCAATTCCCACAAACAATGCACAAAGAGTTATCTTTACTCCCTTGCCAGCATTTATTATCCCTTGTCTTTTGATAAAAGTCATCCTAACAGATGGGATATCTCATTTTGCTTTTGATTTGCATTTCCCTGATGATCCGTGATGTTGAGCATCTTTTCATGTACCTGTTGGCCATCTGTGTGCCCTCTTTGGGAAACCATCTATTCAGTTCCTCTGCCCACTTTTTATTGGGATTGTTTGATTTTTGGCTATTGAGTTATAGGAGTTCTTTATATATTTTGGATATTAACCTTTTCATCAGACACATGATATGCAAATATTTTCTCCCATTCAGTAGGTTGCCTTTTCATTTTGTGGATGGTTTTCTTTGCTGTGCAGAAGCTTTTTAGATTGAGGTGGTCCCACTTGTTTAAGTGATCCTTTTAAAAACATAAGTCAGATCAAGTCAGATCTCTGCTCAAAACCCTGTCATCTCTCTTAGAATTGAATATTTTTAAGTCCTCATTCTGCCCTGAAGCACCCATAGTAACCTCTCACTCCACCCCATATTATTTTTTTTTTGCTTCGCCTCTGCATCACCCTTTCCTTTGTTTGCTCTGCTTCTGCCCAGAGGGCAGCTTTACTGTTTCTTGAACACGCCAAGTCCTTTCCCACCGGAGGGCCTTTGCCCTTGCAGTTGCCTCCACCTAGAATGCCACCTCCTGGGTCTTCACGTCGTCGCTGCATGTCACTGATTCCTGCTCACCTGGAACTACCCCAGAGGGCCCATGGCCACCTCTCAAGCAGCCCTCTCTTGCCTCTCTCTCTCTCCCTCCCCTTGATTGGTCTTCACTGTGCTTATTATCCTGATACATTACATATTTATGTGCTTATAGTCCATCTCCTCCTATGAGAACACATGGTCCCAGAGAGACAGGCCCTGTCTGTTAGGATTACCGCTCACGCTGACTGCCTCGAAAGTGGGTGACATACAGTCAGTGCTCACTAAATGCACGTTGACCAAATGAGTGATTTGGCCAGGAAAACATTTTTTAAGCTACCAGTCGGCTTTCTTCCTGAATGCAGTAAAACAATTAGTGGCCATCTTTCGGAAATGCTACCAAAGGGATTCTGCATAAATTAAAGAGATGAGTTTATGGAGTAATCTGCCATCCTAATGAGGTTTTCCACACTGCATATCAAAACCCACAGTAAAGGGCAGCCTGGTGGCTCAGCGGTTTAGCGCCACCTTCAGCCCAGGGTGTGATCCTGGGGACCCGGGATTGAGTCCCACGTCGTTGGGCTCCCTGCATGGAGCCTGCTTCTCCCTCTGCCTGTGTCTCTGCCTCTGTGTGTGTGTGTGTGTGTGTATGTGTGTCACTCATGAATAAATAAATAAAATCTTTTTAAAAATCACAGTAAACAACACCAAAATATGAATAAATTTAAACAACTGTTTAAACCAGGACAGCAAAGATTTTATATAAAGAAGCGGACAGTAAATAACTTGTACTTTGCAGGCCACAGAATCTCTGTCACAACTACTCAATTCTGCTGCCACAGCATGATAGCGACACAATACATAAATGAATACAGATAGCTGTGTTCTAATAACCCTTTATTTATAGACACTGAGAGATGAATTTTGTATAATTTTCAGCTATCAAAAAATAGTCTTAATTTTTTTTTTCCATTTAAACATATGAAAAGTATTCTAAGGCTCTTGAGCCATATAAAAACAGGCAGAAGGCTGGATCTGGCCTCTGAGCTGTAGTTTGCACCCCTGATTTAAGTCATTCCTAAGGGTGGATTTCTTCTAGAGATAAAATGCATTCGGATTTCTTCTACAGATAATATACATTCTGGTCCATGAATCTGCTGGATATTCTACAATTAATTAAGCATAAAACAACCACATTTCTTAAAGAGTAGTAAGATGGATAAAGCTTTTTGGGTGAGTAAACATTACTAATTCACTCTTCTAGGTCTGTTTTCCTACCCAGATTTTGGTTATCTTTAAACACAAGCTTTGTTAGCATTTTTTCCACAATTAAGTATTTTCACTTTCCATCCTCATTGAAGAAATCGCATCCAGCTTCTTCCTTTACAGGAAGGGGAACTGTAACAAAATATTTTTTTAAGATTTTATTTATTTATTTATGAGAGAGAGAGAGAGAGAGAGAAGCAGGTTCCATGCAGGGAGACTGATGCAGGGAGACTGATGCAGGACTCGATCCCGGATCTCCAGGGTCACACCCTGGGCCAAAGGCAGGCACTAAACCACTGAGCCACCCAGGGATCCCCCAAAATCTTAAAATAAAATGAAGAGGGTGGTTTCCCAGACTTTGGGGCAAGGCAGATTTCACATAAAGTTTTATGATTAAGTATATGTGTTCCTTACACTTTGCTTTCAAATACTTTCAAACACACCCTATTGTGTGGGCCCTGGAATGAGAACTATTTGGATTGCAGGTGCTGCTAGAATCTAGGGTCATCTATCCCCACAAGCCACAAATTTGCTGAAAAGGCCAGGATGGAAGATGGCATGGCTAAAACATGTTATTTCAACTAGGAGACACTGTATGATAACTAACTGGAATGAAAACTTATAAAGAAAAAAAAGGAAAGACACACATAAACACAGTCTATTAAAATTTTTTGAAGAGAAAAACATTTTTTTTCTTTTAAAGATTTTATTTATTCATGATAGACATAGACAGACAGAGAGAGAGAGAGAGAGAGAGAGAGAGAGGCAGAGACACAGGCAGAGGGAGAAACAGGCTCCATACTGGGAGCCCGACGTGGGACTCGATCCCGGGACTCCAGGATCATGCCCTGGGCCAAAGGCAGATGCTAAACCGCTGAGCCACCCAGGGATCCCCGAGAAAAAAAAATTTTAATAAAAATTTTTTAAAGAGACAAAGGTGAAAACATGTTATTTCATGACTTGAAGCAGAAGATTTTAAATTTCACTCAATTATCATGACACTCTCCTCTCTCTCATATCTGATAGCAATATATGAAAATAAGGAATTTGAAGAAGCGCTCTTCATACTATAACTTAGAAGCGTTGATCAAACATAGGAAAGAGAAGTAATTTTAACATTAAACAGGTCTGTCTGACCCTAGATACATAATAGAGAACACCTAGATACATAATAGAGAACAGAACACTTCACCTCAGGTGCTTGAATGTTTTGTGTATCCTGATGTCGGGTGTCCCAGAAACCTGAACAAGAAAGTATTCAAAAGGAAAGTTCTCAACATTAACACCCTTTATGTTCTCCAAGCTTAGGAGACATGGAACAAAACCAGTCCAAACTCATTATCACCTAATTAATTACAGACTCTGTTTGCCCTGCCCAGTTTGAAAACAGATCTACTGAAATGTGAAATGAAAAATTCTAAAATTCATTGAAAGACCTCTAGTGCTCTGCTTCTTGAAGAGTTTGTTTTCCAATTCCGTAAGTAACGCAGCCTACAAACTGACCGTGAAAACCAGGGATTAAATTAGGCTTTAGTAAAATTCCAAGCTTCATGTTCTCAGTCTCCTGAGAACGAGGACATGGATTGAAACGCCAGCATCTCACATACATGGTCCAATTCACACCAGAGACAGCCATCCACCAAGCCACCCCGTCTCCTATGCTGCCTCCATTCTGCTGAACCGGGTTCTACCCAAATAAATGAAAGCTGATACATCCTATCACAGAAAGCTGTAAGAGAAGTGCCTCTGCTTCATCTCACACTCTTAATTCAGTTTCTGAGGGAGATGAAAATGCTGACAAGGCATGCAGCTTCAAACAAAAATGGTCAGAAATGAATGAATATGCCAAGGAATCACCACTGTCTTTGCCTGGAAGCCAGAGAGCATTCAAACAGACATTCTTTTGGGAATACCCAGGGCACCACTATATCACCCTCCTTCCAAACATCCAGGGAGACTGGGAGGCTAACATTAGGTGGGAGACGAAGTCTCCTTGAACAGCCTTGGCTTCTGCTTGTGTTAGTTTGCTAGGGCTACCATAACCAACTACCACAGGCTGTGTGGCCTACACATGGAGATTTTTAAGTCCAAGATGCTGTCAATATCAAGGTTTGGCAGAGTTGTTTTTTTCTGAGGCCTCTCTCCTTGGCTTATAGATGTTGTTGCATTCTAACTGTGTCTTCACATGGCCTTTCTACTGTCTATAGGAGTCCAAATTTCCTCATCTTACAAGGATACCAGTAATATTGGTTAAGGTCCACTTAAATGACTTCATTTTAATTTAATTGCCTCTTTAAAGATCCTATCTCCAAATACACAGTCACATTCCATTCTAAGATACTAAGGGTTAGGACTTCAACATAAGAATTTTCAGAGGGATCCCTGGGTGGCACAGTGGTTTACCGCCTGCCTTTGGCCCAGGACGCGATCCTGGAGACCTGGGATCGAATCCCACGTCGGGCTCCCGGTGCATGGAGCCTGCTTCTCCCTCTGCCTATGTCTCTGCCTCTCTCTCTCTCTCTCTCTCTGTGACTATCATAAATAAATAAAAATAAAAAAGAATTTTCAGAGAACAGGGCACCTGGGTGGCTTAGTGGTTGTGCATCTGCCTTTGGCTCAGGTCGTGATCCTGGATCCTGGGATGGAGTCCTACATTAGGCTCCCCACAGGGAGTCTGCTTCTCCCTCTGCCTATGTCTCTCATTTATAAATAAATAAAATCTTTAAAAATTTTTTTAAATTTTTTAAATTAAAGAAAAATAATTTTAAGAGAACGCCATTCAGCCCTGTACTCTACCAGAACAACTGCCATGGCAAAGCTCTATTTCTGTGGGTTCTTACCAGTGCCAGAGGTAGACTTAATAGACAGATAATTCTTTTTTTTTTAATTAACTACATTTCTTAAGGAAAGAATATTACATTCAACAATGTCCCAACACCATTCTGGTTTTGATTATCAAAAGAGCAATGTGTCATTTTTAATGCCTTTATGAAACAATTCATTATATACCAAATCTAATCATAAAGTGGGGGTAGGGGCATATCCAGAAGATTTCAAAGCACCAGCTGCCAGTCCACATTTTATAAGCAATTTGCACTGCAACAAAGATCCAAACATGGAAAAATCAGGACATTTACTTGACATTCATCATAATGAAAGGCAAGTGTAAAAAAAAATACATTTTCACTCATTTCACGTGTGCCTTTTCCCATAGGCATTCACGTCTTTGCATGAAGGATTACCTATTGCTGTGTTAATCTGTACTGCCGGCTCCTGATATCAAAATGGGTTTAAAATATAACACTGAGATCAAGACTTCTATTCAAACCAGGTGCATAGCCAGGAATATCATCAGCTACATGTAATATTGTAAAGTCCTGTATCTAAAGATCACCAAAGTCCTTTTTAAAAGAAATACCAAAAACAATATCATGTATATGATTTTAAACTCAGTTTAAGCCTCCTAACAATTTATGGCCTTATAGTTACTTTTGTCCTACAAGTTTGACTATATTAACTCATTAATACCATAAACATTTACTGAGATTGTACTATGTAGTAGGCCACATGCTAGGTGCTGGAGACAGATTATTAAATAAACAAAATCCATACCACCTCACACCTGTCAGAATGGCTAAAATTAACTCAGGAAACAACAGATGTTGGCAAGGATGTGGAGAAAGAGGAACCCTCTTACACTGTTGGTGGGAGTGCAAGTTGGTACAGCCACTCAAGAAAATAGCATGGAGGTTCTTCAAAAAGTTAAAAATAGAGCTACCCTATGACCTAGCAATTGCACTACTAGATGTTCACCCAAAGAATACAAAAATACTAATTCCAAAGAGATACATGCACCCTTATGTTTATAGCAGCAATGTCCACAATAGCCAAAATATGGAAAGAACCCAGATGTCCACTGATAGATAAATGGATAAAGAAGATGTGTGTGTGTGTGTGTGTGTGTGTGTGACTTAATGTAGTCAAACTTGTAGGTCAAAAGTAACTATAAGGCCATAAATTGTTAGGAGGCTTAAATTGAGTTTAAATTCATATACATGTGAATAAATAAATAAAATCTTTTTTAAAAAATCTGTCTCTCTCATGAATAAATAAAAAAATCTTTTAAAAATAAACATATACGTGATATTGTTTTTGTATAAACACACACACGTGTATATACACAATGGGATACTATTCAACCATCAAAAAGAATGAAATCTTGCCATTTGCAACGACCTAGATGGAACTAAAGGGTATTACGCTGAGCGAAATAAGTCAGAGAAAGACAAATACCATCTGATTTCACTCATATGTGGAATTTAAGAAACAAAACAGATGAACATAGAGGAAGAGAAGGAAAAATGTTAGATAAGATGAAAAAATGAGAGGGATGCAAACCATAGAGATGTTGAACTCTAGGAAACAAACTGAGGGTCACTGGAAGGGAGGTGGGTGGTGGGATGGGGTAACTGGGTGATGGCCATTAAGAAGGGCACTGGATGTAATAAGAACTGAGTGTTATATGCAAATGATGAATCACTACATTCTATCTCTGAAACTAATTTTAAAAAGGAATAAAAAAGTTTTAACCGACTGGGTTAACGCTAACTTATTCCATCTGCCTGAAACAATTTGGATTTGGTTGTTCTTTTGTAAACTACTAAGTGTAAGATTTCTGTTTGCATTTGCCTGTATGTTTATGTATGTCTATATATGTATGTTCTGAATATGTGATATTTTTCTACCTCTAGATGGTATTGCCAAAATTACTCTGGTAAAAGAGCTCTACTTAATTAGCTTTAAAAAAAAAAAGTGCTCATATAAATTAAGTATTCCTCAAACTCAGAAATAAAGAAACTAACCCCAAATAATTAAACAAACAAAATTCCTGCCCTCGTGGAACTCACATCACTTCCTCTACTGTCCTACAAACATCTTTCTCCTCCCAACATCGCTGACTGGGACACTGGGACCTCCAGCCTCCTTGCTTCCCAAAGACAAAACTCATGAGCTATTTTATATTTTTCATTCTCCTTCACATCCCGTCTGGGGCCTCTAATGGCTATTTCTACCCCTGTTTCCTCCACCTGCCTCTCTTAATACAGATAACATCATCACCATCCACCCACAAGCGCCAGCCATGAATCAGAGGACCCTTCTTCCTCCCCATGCTCCCTGTCACTCGTCATTTGCCAAATTCATTAACCCCATGCCTGGATTCCCTCCCTCATCTCTTCTGGCATCTCCATTCCCTCCACCACAATCCTGGTCATTTTTCTTCTCAACTAACACAATATCTGCTCTAGAAGACAGAACCTATAATGCAGAAACAGTGGTCTACTCACCTTTGTGTTGGCACAGAACTTTGGACATACTGTAAATCGGTCAATACACTGTTTTCCTGGCTGTTTCCCCACTCGACCATGCACTCTGAGGGCAGGGCTGTGTCTTTTTTTTTTCTTAATTCTCAGTGACTGACACATAGTAGATATTGTGTGTCTTTTGAAAACCACTTAATCATTCATGCAACAAATATTTATCAAGCACTCCTGCCCCTCAAGCACTATTCCAGATGATGGGGATGTATCAGTCACAGAAACAAAGAAAAATCCCTGCCTTTTAGAATTTGTATTTATAAATTCATGTTTACATCAATCCCTCTTGAAATGTATATTATCATGAGAGAGAGATAACTTAAAACATAAGTCAAGTCCGTAGTGTATTTGAAAGGTTTAAATTCTATAGGAAAAGAATAAAGAAGAGGGAGTTGGAGAGGAGGGCAAAAGAGTTTATAACTATCAATGCATCAATTAGGATCAATAGAGTAGCTTTCAGGGAGAGGGTTACCTTTGAGCAAAGATCTAATTAAGAGAGGAAGGATGCCATGTGAATATCTGGAGAAAGGCACACAGGAAGAAAACACAGCAGATGTAAAGGCCCTGAGGCAGAAATAAGTCCAATGCATTCAACAACTAGAGTAGCTAGAAGGAAGTTAGCTTGGGGGAGGATGTGGGCAGATGAGATCAGAGAGGAGAGGAGGGGGCATCATATGGACCCTTCCAAGTAATCATGAAGACTTCATTTTTTACTGTGAGGACAGAGAAGTTTTGAGCAGAGGAGTACCACGGTGTGACAATGATTGTTAACAGTATCACTATTTTGAAAACAGAGTATAAAGAGGCAAAGCTGGAATGAAGGAAGCAGCTAGGAGGTCTCTGGAATAATCCAGACAAGACAGAATGGTGGCTTGTGTCAAGGTGGCAACAATGGATATGTTCTAAAGGTCAAGTTTTCCTGGTGGACTAGAAAATATGTCTACATTTCTCCCTTTTCACTGATAATAACTAAGTCCCAAACCAGACCCTCTCCTCATTCCCAGATGGCTGGGAACATTTGGAATTTGTTGTCCCTGTCCTCAATGCTTCCCCCTTCTCCCTCTCTCTCTCTTTATCCTACACACCTCAGCAGGGCTGGTGTTCAGAACACCCTCCCATCATAGCATCCCTTGCTCCCCGTGGGTCTTTCTCCAGAGCACAGACCTGCTCCGAAGCCCTCCTCATCAAGTGCCCTCTGCCTGCCCAAGGCCTCAGACACCTTCCCATCACTCCGCCTTGGCTCTCCATCGCCCTCAATCTTAAGACCCAGGCCCTTAGAGGTTCACTGCAGATGCCACCTCCTTTTCAAAGTCTTCCCAAGATGGTCTAGCTTATACTGACTTACCACCCGCTCAGGGTTCCTGTGGCCTTTACCACCTGTACCAAATCTTCCACATCATGCTGGCCCAGCCCAGACTGTGTATCCCCAGAAAGCAAGAAGCATGCCATAGACTTTTCAGTGCCATGCTACCTACTATAGAGAAAGCAATTATAATACTTGCTGAAAAGAACAACATAGCGAAGAATGAAAGACTACATTTTAATTATTATAAATGTATTTTCAATACTTAAAAATTGGTAGCAGTCACCTAAAAACCAAACTTCTGCCTTCTTTTGAAATACTGGAAAGTCAGGCAACACTAGACTCTTATTCTTGAATAGCCAGCCACGTGGTAACTGTGCCCTTCCCCTCCCTCCCTTATGCTCCAGTTCACTTGTTTACTTTTCTCTCAGGTCCTGGTAGGTATTTGAGTTTGTAATCCCCATATTAGACACTGGTGATCATGAGTTCTTAAATTATCAGGTTCTTGTGGGAACTAAGTATTTACTGAAGGTAATACCAGTTTTTCTCTTTCATAATATGCAGTGTCAATGGTATTGTTTCAGACATTTTGATATTATCAACATAGTTAGCTGCATACATATACACACATATACCTATACAAATAGAGACATATAGATGGATTTTGGGCCACTCTCCTAAATCTCCCTAATAGATTAGAGTTCCTACATATGGTCCAAGTACTTTGAAACATGGGGATTATATTTCCTGACATGGCTTAGCAGAAAAGGGTCAAATATCTATACATAAACTATATAGAAAGAAAGGAAGACAAGGTGAAAACAAATAATACTGATTCTGATGAGCTATTCATCAAACCATTTTAGGAAAACAGAAATTATTAAAATTCTTCTGAACCTAGAAAAAGATACATGGCTTTGTTGATTTTTTCAACTGCAACATCAAGTATTAGAGATTGAAATACATATAGATAAGGGGTATTACCATGAGCTTATTCTCCAGAACACTACTGCCTACATTCTAAAATAATAATAATAATAATAATTGTCATCTTCCTAATTATTATTAAATTTCAGCAAACTGTTTTCAGACAAGCTGATCAAGAACTGAAAACATAAGCAGTAATTGGGGTGCCTGGGTGGCTCATTTGGTTAAGCATCTGCCTTCAGCTCAGGTCATGATCCCGGGATCCTATTCAATGGGGAGTCTGCTTCTCCCTTTCCCTCTGCCACCCTCCACCCCCGCTCATGCTCACCCTCTCATAAATAAATAAATAAATAAATAAATAAATAAATAAATAAATAAACTAACTGACTAACTTAAAAAAAAAAAAAAGAAAGAAAGAAAACTTAAGCAGTAATTGTTATTGTAAGACTATAGGGGAGTCATCTCCTTTGACCTATGGCCCGTGTCTAGGGGTTTTAATTAAGAGAAAAGCACAATTTAGACACGGAAGTCCAAAGACATTTAAGAAGCACACTGGCTTTAATCTGTGCATCAGTCATGACTTCTACTCCAAGCAGGCGGGCCTTTCTTAGCAAACAGTTTTCCTGATTAGCAATCAGATCTGAGAGACTTTCATGACCACCTCCAGCCTTGTGGTCTGAAAAGTAAATACAGTTCAGTCCAAAGCCCATATCTAAAGCAAACAAACTGAGCATAAAGGTACACTTTCAGACACACTCCAGTAAGATGGGATTCTTTGTCCTTCAAATCACATTTGGTAAATATCTTTTACCTTTCTCCTGCTCAACTCAATGTTTTAACTAATAAGCCTTCAAGGGAATGTTTGCTGGCTTAGCACATACTTTACCATTCTTCCCACAAAGATCACCCCCTTCCTCTGCACGCAAAGAGGGTAAGAAAGTCTAACAAATGAATATTAGAGAAAAATTTAGTGTTTTAAAAAATACTTAGTAGGGTTTTATGAACTACATTCAAACAACATGAGGAAAACAGTCCACGATCATACTGCTCAGTTAGCTCCTGATTCTTTTTTAAAAGGAAAGAAAAGGAATAAATGAACATGGTTACAAAACTCAAATACAGAAAAGTGAGGAAAAATAAAAATTTGCCAGTGTATTTTCATATCTTTTTAGAGAAAAAGATAATGTGTGTGTATATATATGTATACTATATTATATATATTTTTATATATAAGATAATTTCAAATTAGCACACATCATTCTATACAAACATATTATAAAGTACCTTATACAAATATCTTGGCATAGTTTTAAGTGAGCCTATTTATGAAATTGCTGGTGATTTTAAATTTTGAAACGTATTGCCAAATTGCTCTTCACTGGTATCTATTTTAGAAGATAATTTAATCTCAAACAGTAGTCTCTTTGCTGTATGGTTATGAGTATCAAAACTGATCTGCTTTGTCTCAAACTGTTCCACAGGTCGGACAACCAACCCATCACAGACTAAGCCAAGCTCTTCTAGATAACAGAGAATACATGAGCCAAACCAGAAACATATAAAAGCAAAGATTAAGGTTGGGGATCACAGTTTTGTAAAGGGTTCTGTGTGGCTGACCTTTTACTTTTTTCTACATTCTTTGTCTAAGACACAATCTCAGGAAAAGAAAGGGGCTAAGCGTGGGGATTAGCTTCTCATAGGTACTTGTCTTAGTCCTTCTGGGCTGCCATAACAAAATACCACAGACTAGATGGATTAGAAATAACAGAAATTTATTTCTCACAGTTCTGGAGACTGGGAAGTCCCAGAATGAGATGTCAGCACAGTTGCCTTTTGGTGAGGGCCCTCTTCCTGGTTCATAGTTGGCCTTCTCACTGTGTCTTCACATGGCAGAAAGGGCTAAGGGCCTTCTCACTGTGTCTTCACATGGCAGAAAGGGCTAGGGATCTCTCTGGAACCTCTCTTGTCAGTCACTACTTCCATTCATGAGGGCTGTATCCTTATGGCTTAAGTACCTCCCAAAGTCAACTCCTCTTTATACCATCATCTTTGGGATTTCAACATATGAATTTGTGGGATGGTGAGAGACCCATCCGTTTAGACCATAGCAGTATTTAACTATGAATGCCAGCAGTTGAAAATACTAAGAAAGCAGTAGATAGACTGGAGTCTCAAACCATCCGCTGATGGTTTGAACAATTTTTAAACACTCTGTTGGTTCTTTACCATTGTCAAATTCTAGGGGAGCTCCCATAATAGCACAAAGAAGTTTGAAGTTCTCAAACAATGAGTACAGAGTGGGGATGTGGGATAGTTAGGAATGTCCAGGGCTTACCTTATTACTTCCTTCTCTAAGTAGTTGCCTGGGAGTGTCTGGTTCCCCTCACAGCCAGATCCCTCTGGGTAACTCTCAGCAAGATTAGAGTGTGGCTGGGCCACACCCCTTGGCTATAAACCCATGACTTCCCAAATATGCTCTGCATTTTTATTTCTGCCTCTGAGAGTCTGATTGGATATTTCCCTCAGGTAAAAGGGCTTGAAAACGCGCACCCACTGACAATTTCCAACCTTCTAATTTATCAAAAATCACAAAAGGCTCTTTCTCCAAATTAATGTACATCCATATTAACCACCCTCTCCTTGGAAATTCCAGAACATTCTATTCATCTAGTTGTCTGGGCCTTTATTATCTCATTCATATAAAAACAATGAACATTATATAAAGAAAGAGATATATATATATATGTATATGTATATGTATATGTGTGTGTGTGTGTGTGTGAGAGAGAGAGAGAGTGAGTTTTCCATAGGTCAGTCACTTTATAGGCAGTGCTTTCATTTATGTAAGTATACAGTGGAGCTCAAGAAAAAAAAAATCATTCAAATTTAAATTAGGACATGTGACACTTCCATAAAACCATTTGGTCTCACCGATCATAAGCTTCTTTATCTATAAAATAGAGTAATACTGCCTCTCTGTCATAGGATTGTTGTGAGGATCAAATGAAGTCCCCCACCCACCTCACCAAAAGCTGAGCAAGTGCCTGAGTACTTAGCATACTGGACACGCTCAATAAAATGTTAGTTCTCCCAGAAGGGCTTCTATTCTGGCTCTCCTTCCCCCAGGATATTTCATTTTATTCCCTCCAGCAACTACCAAAGTAACCTTCCATTTAGATACTTGTAACACGTTCATTTGGAATTTAACTGAATTGTTCCGAACTAAGTAAAATTAATTCAGTATTTCTTATTACTCATAAATTAATGCCCACTCAAGAGCAGCAGTCATTTTGTACCCAACGTTAGGGCCACTTAGGGCCAAACATCATTGTTGGAACTCTCTATATTTCTGAGGCAAGTCTTTGGTAAAATCATTTAGTTATCCTCTTACTTTCCTAGGCACCACCAACCTTTTGCCAGACACCAGAAATGAAGCAGCATTAACAAACTCTCTGCAAACTTATATCTTCAAAAGAATCGCCCTTATGAAATCAAACACAAAATAGTTACTAGTTACTAAGATTCTAAAATCTGTCCTCAAAGGGCCTAAGCTGCATGATGATTGCAGGGACAACTATTTTCTTTAATTCTTACAAAGGGGTACACTAACAAATTACACAGAGCAATTTCCCAATGCTAGCTACAATGATGTTGATACTCATTTTTAAAATAAATTACTGGCTTGGATTTAGTCTATGTAAAAACATCCAGTAGACTATTTTTGTTTATGAATGAAGCGGAAGATCAATTCTTATTTGAGCAGAAAATAATCAGTTTGGAAATTTCAGAAGTTATGAACAGTTACTGTGTCATGAATATAGATCTTATTCAGACAGTATAATCAAATTAAATGTTTTATTCATTACATGTCAATATAGGACTGAGAAACTACTGCTTGTTCTTATATTAGTAATTAGATTAAAATAAATAACAATTGATTACATGTCACTCAAGTATGGTACCTTTGAAGGCTTTTAAAGGAAACCTAATAATTCACAGATTATTTCACTTAAATACTATAAAGACAAGCAAAAAATCAACAGATGTAATATGCCAAACTCTATTAACATATTTATCATAAACATCTCCACTACAGATTTACACAAAAATGTGGTTTCTCCTAATGAAAGCAAGTTCCAGGTATTCTCTCCATTCTCATATTGGTTCACTGCATGTGACTAAATTGATCCGCTTTTGTTTCATCTGCAACCAAATGATAATAAGAAGGCAGAAGCCTTCACAGAATCATTCAAACCCTGAGCACCAGTCAACACAAGGCTCTCTCTATAAAGTCAAGGGCAGTTAAGAAGTTAATATCACCCAGATATGTTTTGTTTCAGCTCCCTAAGAAAAATAGGACCAAGACCATATTTCCCTAGAACATTTTATGTACTACAAGCCTCATAGGGTCCATTCATCATTCTGCAAATAGGTCACAAAGATTTTTAAAAGGTATCAAAGAGAAAGAAAAGATTTAAAGAATGGCAGGGTTAAAAAATCCACCATACCCAGTTCCCAGGCCCTGGAATTATAAGTAAAAGCTTACTATCTACGGCTTTTTCTTTTATTATTTTAAGAGAGTTTGTTTATTCATTCATTCATTCATTCATTCATTGGAGCAGAGGGAGAGAGACAAGCAGACTCCATGCTAACCACAGAGCCTGATGCGGGGCTCAATCCCACAACCCTGAGATCTTGACCCGAGCCGAAATTAAGAGTCCCATGCTTAACCGACTAAGTCACCCATGTGCCCCTGACTTTTCCTTTTAAGTGAACAATAAAAAGAATAATGCTACGTTGCTCTATGGATGCATGTTTATGCAGTGACATCAGCCAAAGGACAGCCAAAGAAAGCAAAGGAGAAGGTAACAAACATGTCAGTTCCCATCAATGTGGTCTACCTAGGTTGAAATAAGATTGCAAAGAAAGAGCAAGAAGCAGAGAAGCCATCCTGAGCTGAACCCTCTGGAAACTGGGAAGGATGGCTTGACCTACTAATGGAACTGCAAAAAATACATTCTAGATCTAATTTTGATTTTAATACTCAATTAAAGCCCAGTGGCAGAAGTCAGCTTTCAGCTGTATGTCAGAGAAAGGAAATGCCTCTGAATTTCTCCAAGACCAAATCTTTATATTTTTTCACATTAAAAATAAGTCATTCCCCAAACAAAATTATAACTTAATGACAAAACAAAATAAAAGGAAATGACCAACTAGAATCCAAACATCACCCAAAAAAGCACTTTTTTTCCCTTCTAAATCACATGCATTCACAATTTTTACAGAATTGTAATAAGGAAGAGATATATATTTGCAGTCTTTATATTTCCTATACAATTATTTTATGTCTAAACAGTTGCACAAGAACTATATTAACATAAGGACACAAATAGCACAGGTAAATATTTTAAAAATACAGACAGTAATTTTTTTTCTTTTTTTTTTTTTAGGCAGAGGGAGAAGCAAACTCCATGCAGGAAGCCCGATGTGGGACTCAATCCCGGAACTCCGGGATCACGCCCTGAGCCAAAGGCAGACACTCAACCACTGAGCCACGAAGGCATCCCCATACAGACAGTAATTTTAATTGTAATATGAAAAATATTCAGTTTTTAAGAAACATAAAACCGTACTATATTTCCAAAACCCAAAACATTTTAATTCATAGATTTTCCATTTAGCAAAATTGTAGTTTTGTGATTTATCATTTTATGTAAAAAAAAAAAGAGCCAATTCATATTATCATTAATGTAAACTCTTCAAATTCTTGAGATGATGTATCAAACCTGCAGATCCTTCAGTCAGTAGTTATTGGTAACGATTAAGATAGAAGTAATGGAAATTTTAATCTGTTTTATTCGAATGGATAATGGGTGCTAGGATGCTTACCATCTTTTTGAAAAACAAAGCATTTTTTTAATTTAAAGTAATGCATACAATAATCTAGAAAATCCATCTAAACTGGTTTGCATTCTCTTCTACCGTTTCAGATTTCCACATTTATCCCCCCAAAAAATAACCAGAGACTAGTAGTTTTAAGAGAATGACTCAAATAGGAATGGAAAGGAAAAGTAGCAAAGATATGATAGTAAAAATAAATAGAGACATATTGCGACTTAACCCTGTTTCTTGAACAAAACTTCTTCACAGAAAAACTGCATTGCAAACCTAAGTATAATATGGAACAAGCATAAGGACAGGCATAAATAATCAAAGAAATAGAACTGAGTGTTCTGAGATAAACTCTTACATTTATGGTCAATTGATTTTCTACAGAAGTGCTAAGATACAACAAGAGGTAAAAGATAGTCTTTTCAGCCAATAGTTTTGAGATAACTGGATATCAATGGGAGGGGAAAAAAATTAACCTATACCTGAACCTCACACCATACACAAAACTTAACCCTAAAGGGACCAAAGACCTAAGTGAGGACTAAGATCAGAAACACAGGGAAAAAATCTCAGTGATCTTCAGTTACACAGAGAATATTTAGAAACACCAAAATCATGAACATCAGAAGAAAAAACTGAATAACTGAACTTCATTACAGTTAAAAACTTGTAAAACTCAACACCCCCAAAATTAATAATCTCATTAAAAAATAGGCAGAAGACATGAAAAGACATCTTTCCAAAGAAAACATGCAAATAGCCAACAGACACATAAAAGATGCTTGACATCACTCATCATCAGGGAAATACAAATCAAAACTACAATGAGATATCACCTCACACCAGCCAGAATGGCTAAAATCAACAACACAAGAAACTAAAGGTGCTGGCAAGGATGTGGAAAAAGAGGAACCCTCATGTCTGCTGGTAGGAATGCAAACTGATATAGCCACCATGGAAAAGAGTATGGAGGCTCCTCAAAAAGTTAAAAATAGAACTATCCTATGATCCAGCAATTGCACTACTAGGTATTCACCCAAAGAATGCAAAAATACTAAATCAAAGGAATACGTGTACCCTAATGTCTATAGAACTATTATCTACAATAGCCAAATTATGGAAATAGTCCAAGGGTCCATGAACTGGTGAATGGATAAGGAAGATGTGATATATATAGATGATGGAATAGTCCTCAGCCATAAAAAAGAATGAGCTCTTGCCATTTGCAATGACATGGATGGAGCTAGAAGAGTATTATGCTAAGAGAAATAAGTCAGAGAAAGACAAGTACCATGTGAATTCATGAATATGGGAATTTAAGAAAGAAAATAAATGAGCAAATGGAAAAAAGAGAAAGAGGCAAACTCAGAAACAGACTTTTTTTTTTTTTTTAAAGATTTTATTTATTTATTCATGACAGAGAGAGAGGCAGAGACACAGGCAGAGGGAGAAGCAGAGGGAGAAGCAGGCTCCATGCAGGGAGCCCGATGTGGGACTCGATCCCAGGCCTCCAGGATCAGGCCCTGGCTGAAGGCAGCGCTAAACCGCTGAGCCACCGGGGCTGCCCTCAGAAACAGACTCTAACTATAAGAGCAGAGCAATGGTTACCAGAGAGGAAGTGGGTAGAGGAATGGGTTAAATAGGTGACAGAGATTAGAGGTGCACTTGCTGTGATAAGCACCAGGTGTTGTATGGAAGTGTTGAATCACTATATTATATACCTGAAACCAATATCACACTGTATGTTAACTAACTGGAATTTGAATAAAAACTTTAAAAAGAAAAGAAACTTAAAAAAGCAAAAGAAAACTTATGAGCTTCAAGGACAGCATTAGGAAAATGAAAAGAAAAGCCACAGACTGGGAGAAGAATACATGCACATCATATATTTGATAAGGGGCTTACAGACAAATAACTCAGCATGAAAATACACAAAGAATTTAAATAGGCATTTCCCTAAAGAGGATACAGGAGTAGCTAAGAAGCTCACTGACTGTATAACTAGCTCAATAATAAGGAGATAAATTTCATAATTATCATCTTTTGTTCTTTTCAAAAACTACATAATAGGATGATTTCATTAGTAACTCTAAAGCATGTTACTTTGTGCTTCTTATATCACAGTCAAGTTTTCAAATCACTGTAAAAAATAATGGTAATAAGGGATCCCTGGGTGGCGCAGCAGTTTGGCGCCTGTCTTTGGCCCAGGGCGCGATCCTGGAGACCTGGGATCGAATCCCACATCGGGCTCCCAGTGCATGGAGCCTGCTTCTCTCTCTGCCTATGTCTCTGCCTCTCTCTCTTTCTCTCTCTGTGACTATCATAAATAAATAAAAATTTAAAAAAATTAAAAAAAAATAATGGTAATAAAATCCAGATTGAAGAAGAAATGAAACTATCTCTATTTGCAGATGACATAATCTGGTATGTAGAAAACCTTACGTAAGTCACAGCACAATAAAAAACTACCAACACTAATAAACCAGTTCAAGGTTTAAGGAAACAAGATTAATATATATATATAATATATATTAATTTTATATTTTATATAATATATAAAAATCAATTTTATATATTTCTATATACTGGCAATGAATACTCTGAAAATGAAATTTTAAAAATGATTCCATCTATAAAGGTATCAAAGGAAAAAATACTTAGGAATAAGTTTAATAGCAAAGTATAAGATCTATCCCTAAAAACAACAAAATACTGTTGAAGAAATTTTAAAAGATCTAGGTGCATCTGGGTAACTCAGTCGGTGGAGCATCTGACTCTTGGTTTCAGCTCAGGTCATGATCTTGGGGTCATGGGATGGGCCCACATCAGGCTCCCTGCTCAGTGAAGAATCTGCTTAGGATTCTCTACCTCTCCTTCTGCCTCTTCTCCTACTCTATCTCTCTTTCAAATAAATAAGTAAATCTTTTTTAAAAAGAATCTAAATCAAAGGAAACATATCCCATGGTAATGAATTAGAACTCTTTTTTCCAGTGTTTTCTGTTTTTTGTTTTTTGTTTTTTTCTGAAGAGAGAGAGCTCATTCGCACACAGTCTGGGATGGCACAGAAAGATAATCTTAAGTAGGTTCCATGCAAAGAGCTGGACATGGGCCTCAACCTCACAACCCTGAAATTGTGACCTGATCCAACATCAATAGTTAGATGCTTAACTGACTGAGCCACCCAGGCGCCCTGGATCAGAACTCTTAATATACATAAGATAGCAATACTCCTCAAATTGGTCTAGAGATTCAACACAATCCCCATCAAAAAGCTCATTCAATATTCAAAAATCAATTAATATAACCCATCATATTAATAAGCTAAAAAAGAAAAAATCATATGATCATATCAATAGATGTAGAAAAAGCATCTGATAAAAATCCGATACCTGTTCATGATAAAAATTCTCAGCAATCTAGGGTTAGAGGGGGAGATTTCCTCAACTTGATAAAGAACAACTACGAAAAATCTATAGCCAAATATTATATTTAAATGGTAAGAAACTAGATGCTTTCCCATGAAGAGCAAAAATACGGCAAGATACCTTCCATCATTCCTATTCAACATCATAGAGATAAGACAAGAAAATAAAAGGCAGACAGATTGAGAAGGACAAATAAAACTGTCTTTGTGTTACAGATGACATGACTATCTATGCAGACAATCCCAAAGAACCAATAAAAACACTCCTGGATCTAATCAGCAATTATAGCAAGTTTGCAGAATGCAAAGTTAATATACAAAAGTCACTCACTTTCTTACACACCAGCAATAAACAATTGGTATTTGAAATAAAAAACAATACTATTTATTCTAGCATCAAAATAAATGAAATGCTTAGATATAAATCTAAAAAAAATATGTACAAGATCTATATAAGAAAAACTATAAAACTCTGCTGAAAGAAATCAAAGAAGTTCTAAATAAATGGAGTTATTCCACATACAATGGTAGGAAGAAGACTCAATATTGTCAAGATGTCAATTCTTCTCAACTTGACCTATAGATTCAACACAGTCTCAATCAAAATCCTGGCAAGTTATTTTATTTTATTGATAAACTGATTCTAAAGTTTACAAGGAGAAGCAAAAAGTCCAGAATAGCCAATACAATATTGAGGGAGAAGAACAAAGTCAGAAGACTAACACTATCTGAATTGAAGATTTATTATAAGCTATAGTAATCAAGATAGTGGTACTGGTGAAAGAATAAATGAATAGATCAAAACACAAGTACAGTTAACTGATCCTTGACAAGGGAGCCAACATCATTCAATAAATAAAAGATATTCTTTTCAACAAATTGTGCTAGAATAACTATAATTTCACATACAAACTAGGAATCTAGAAAAAGATCTTAACAGTTTTCATAAAAATTAACTCAAAATACCTATAGATCATAGACCTAAATGTAAAACATAAAATTATAAAACTCTAGAAAATAAAGAGAAAACCTGGATGACCTCGGGTTGGCAGTGACTTTTAGACATGATAGCAAGAATTCATGAAAGAATTAATAATTGATAAGTTGGACTTTATTAAAACTAAAAACTTCAGCTATGAGAAAGACACTGTCAATAGAATGAAAAAAAAAAAAAAAAAGACAAGCCACAGAACCAGGAGAAAATATCCACAAAAGACTTACCTAATAAGGGCCTGGTATCCAAAACATACAAAGAACTCTTAGAATTCAACAATAAGAAAATGAACCATCTGATTTACAAATGCGCAAAAGACCTGAACAGATACCTCACCAAAGAAGATATACAGATGGCAAACAAGCATATGTAAAGAGGCTCAAAATCATACATCATTAGAGAACTGCAAATAAAAGTAACAATGAATGTCACATACATCTTTTAAAATGGTTAAAATCCATAACACTAACAACATTAAATGCTGGCAAAGATGTGGAGAAACAAAGTCTCATTCATTGCTGCTGGGAATGCAAAATGGTACAGGGACTATGAAAGAGTTTTGCAGTTTCTTACAAAACTAAACATACTTTTTACCACTCAATCTAGCAAACATGCTCCTTGGTATTTACTCAAAGAAACTGAAAATTTATGTCCACACAAAAACCTGCACATGAATGTTCATAGCAGCTTTATTCACAATTACCAAACCTTAGGAAAACCCAAGATATCTTTCAAATAGGTAAATGGATAAATGAACCATGGCACATCCAGACAACAGAATATTATTCAACACTAAAAAGAAATAAGCTATCAAGCAACAGAAAAAGATGGAGGAATCTTAAATGCATATTTCTAAGTGAAAGAAGCCAATCTAAAAAGACTATATATGTATATATGTATCTCTAAAAAATATGACATTTTGCAAAAAGTAAGACAATGGAGATTGGAAAAAGATCAGTAGTTGTCAGAAATTCAGAAGGATGGGAGGAAGGATGAATAATTAGAACACGGGATTTTTAGGGCACTGAAACTATTCTGTGTGACTCTATAATGGTACATACATATTATTGTATATTTGTCAAAGCCCATATAATGTACAACACAAAGGGTAAACCCTAATGTAGACTATGGGCTTTAGTTAATAATATTGTATCATTATTGGCTCAACAGTTTAACAAATGTACCAAACTAATGCAAGATTTTAATAGGGGGGCAGGCCCGGTGGCGCAGCGGTTTAGCGCCGCCTACAGCCCAGGGTGTGATCCCGGCGACCCGGGATCGAGTCCCACGTCAGGCTCCCTGCATGGAGCCTTCTTCTCCCTCTGCCTGTGTCTCTGCCTCTCTCTCTCTCTCTCTCTCTCTCTCTCTCTCTCTCTCTGTCACTCATGAATAATAAATAAAATCTTTAAAAAAATGTTAATAGGGAAAACTCTTGAGTGGTAGTGGGGATATGTGGGAACTCTCTATACTTTCTGCTCAATTTTTCTGTAACCTAAAATTGACCCCCCAAAATAAAATCTGTTAATTTAAAAAAGCAAACAGGGGTGCTTGTTGGTTAAGCATCTGACTCTTAATTTTGGCTCAGGTCATAATCTTAGGGTCCTGAGATCAAGCCCTGGGTCAGACTCCACACTGGACGTGGAGTAAGTCTGCTTAAGATTCTCTCATTCTCTCTCTCCCTCCCTCCCTCTCTCTCTCTCTCTCTCTCTCTCTGGTCCTCCCTGCCCATCCCTAACCCCAAGCACACACTCTCTCTCTAAAAAAAAAATAGTAATAAAAATTAAAAAGCAAACGGTTTCAATTACAAAAAATAAAATAATAATAAAGTCTAACAATAAGAATAAGAAATAAATCTTTAAAATTCATGATGTGCTTGGAATTCTGCTTGAACAGAAAGCCAACCGAGGTTTTAGTGAGAAGAGCAGCTGTTACTCTGTGGTGTTAAAATAAACTCTGGACAGCTTTATGATAACCTCTCATTTGGCTGCTCCCAAAACAATTGTGTTTACAGTAAACACCAGGATTCTACTACCAGTGAAGCTCTGAAATTATCTTCCTTATCTACTATTACTTTAACTATAAGCTCTGGAAAGCCTCTCTTTCAGACTCAAAAAGCAAGTAATTGAATTAAATGTATTTTTTTTAAATGTTCCTGAAGACTAAATTCTACTTCTCCTTTGTTAAAATAACAGCTCTCTGCCAGTTTCTCCAACACCCAGCAGAATTCATAATTGCATCTCTACTCCCACAGAACTTAGCTTTTACCTCTACTGATACATTCTTCACGTTGTGTGTCAGAATACCGATCTGGCCCAACCCCTACACTGTGAGCCCCTGAAGACAGGGAGGGCCCATCACCTCACCCTAAGACCTCATATCTAGAAGGCATTCCCAGTCAGGACCTTTGTGGATCGAAGTGATGGATTACGTTTTTCAAACTAAGTACCAAACCTGCCAGGAAAGTGAAACTAGAGTTGCTGACTTGAAATGATGCTGCATCTGGGGTCCTGAGTTTTGTGTGGGGTGCACTTCCTGTATCTCTCTGCTCTGATCTACTTCATGCTAACAACTTTAGTCTCAGAAAAGGCTTTCCTTAAGTGGTGGCAAAGAAGGAAACAAGCAGCTCCAGCTTAACAAACCCATGAAAAGGGAAAACCTCTTTGCAACAGGGTCAGTGAAAATCCCAGGTCCTCCATGAGCCAATTCTTGTGACCCCGAGTAGCCAAGCTCATGTCACATGCCCATAACAGAGGCAGTGAGGTCACCGCCTCCGACTATACAGGCTGACAACAAAGGAAGGGTGACTGACTGCCCAAGGAAAATCTGGGTGATTTACTGAAAGGAGGAAGGGCACGCTGGATGGGAGAAGTCAAGCAGACGTTCACTACTTTACAGGTTCTCAAGACTGCTGACTTGCTCCTGCCCAGCGACTATTTATTACCTGTTTATTATGTATACTGCTGAGTTACCCCTGAATATCCAACAGGAATTGTTTGTAGTCCCTCTACCTGTGTACCTGTGTGTACAGAACCCGTTCACAAAGTGAATTAGCCCCGCCTTACTGCACCATGTGAGGCTGTTTTGTTTCATGCTCCTGGTCCATGGTTAGGCTATTTTGCATTTATCCAGGTTCCTATTATTTTCAGGACGCCTCTTTTCTTCTGTGCTATGGAGTATCTTCATGCCAAATGTACACTCTGCCAAAAATGAACATGTTGCTAGCTTTTGTCTGAGGGGAGATAAGAGTAAGTAAAATCTTGCCAGGCAAACCAGGGACGGAAGCGCCCCAACAGAAATGGCAGGTCTCCACCTCCACGATCCCCCCTTCCCAGTGGGCAAGTCTGAAAGCACCAGTGCAAGCCCCTGCTTTCTCAAGGACAGGGTTTCTCCCCAAAAGCCCGCCAAGATCACTGCGGTTGTTATGGGTGGCCTCTGCTGTGGCCTCCTACATACGTTGTGCTGAAGACTTTCTCTCCTCTGAAAGGGGAGTGGAATAGATGAGCAAGAGGATGGGGAGAGGAGACGCAGAAGGAAGACAACAATGGACTGCACACGGCTGTATGTCAGGATCTATCCGCCATCTCTGCAATGCTAGGAATCTCTCAAATAACTGGGGAGGACTATTTGGGGCTGTTTCAGAAACACTTTGTGGAATAAACAAAAGAGCTTTTCCCTAGCGGGCCCACTCCGCTTCATCCAGCCTCTCTGATACTAACCTGATTTTACTTAGTTAGCGTCTGTCTCCGGCTTTCACAGGAGCTTTCTTTTATGGATTTTCCATCCAGCAAATGTTTCTGTTCCACGGCTGGGCAGATCCGACCACAGCATGCTTGGCTACAGACCACAGCAGCTCACCCACAGCAGCTCCGACCTGCAGGGGAAAAGCCAGAGCCATTGGAGGGATTCGTATTCACAAACACACTCTCTCTCTCTCTCTCTCTCTCTCTCTCTCTCTCTCTCTCTCTCTCTCCCAAGAGTCTATGTTCAGCAGGATAACACCAAATGTTTTCCAACTTTTTAAAATCATTAATGAACAGAGACAACAGCCATAAGGTGTCCAAAAGACAAGTTTGGGTTATCCTAAAGGAGGACTGGGGTATTTAATCATTATTGAAAAGCTTCGGCCAAACGATTATACTCTGTTTGTGGAAAATGCAAAAGCCAGATGTTTTAATTAGCCACAGAAAACACAAGCTACAACTAAAATTTCATGAACACAGTGATCTGCCCTGTGGAAAACCACAGGAATGTTCTGGCAAGGCCCAGTCTGAATTCTTGGGACACAGAGGGCTAGAATCATTCCCCTTAGGAACTCGAACAGAAAATTAACTTGCTCAATATGTTTTAAAAGTAAAATGAAACCCAGATTTAATCTCAATCAAATACAAAAACATTTCAGGACTTCAAAGGGCACCACCAAAAGACACATAAGGAGAAGGTCATAAAGAATTCCGATGTGGCTCAGGCTTTAGAATGCATTTCCAATGCATTAACAGAAAAGTTTTATAGGCTAAATAATCCAAAGGAAAAACTAATCATCTTTCATTTCCTAATAGAGAAAAATGATATATGAAACCAATATTCAACAAGTGAATCATAAATATTATCAAATGCATAATATATTTGGGCAAAAGGAATCTCTTAACTATCCTTCTTCATGCCAAACTTGTGGCCTGGCCCACGCCAGCTACCACGCTTCAGCTTGAGGAATCAAGGCATCCAAAAGAATAGTGTTAAAATAGCTTATGCTCACTGATATTACAGCTCACAATTTTGGTACAGAAAACTAAAGTTAGGAAACCTTAGAAAAGCAATAAGTGAACAACTAGGGACTAATAAATTAAGAAGTCTTCATTTCTTAATTAATGTATTAGTTATGACAGCATCTATATATGCTAAGTATCAAAAGCCTGCTCAAGAGGGAAGAGGACAAATGTTATTTTCAGATACTAGGTCTACAATTCTATTTCTGTAAGGCAAAACAGACCCTGTCACAAGTGTGCCAAGCATAATATTACATTAATCTCTACCTTCATTTGAAAGCTCAGTCCTGAAAATCATCTCAAAAGGAACACAGGAAAGTTATAGATGTATGGTATGATCCCAATTTTGTTCTACAAACTGAGTGTGTATAATTTAAAGACACCAAAGTATGAAAAAAGAGCTATTTCTGGGTCATGGAATTAGAAGCTATTTGTCTTTCCTTCTTGGTGTTTTCCAAATTTCTCACAACTAATATGGATTACTTGTAGAACTAGAATATTTTTAAATAAGATTTTTATTAAGCAGTATGGAAATAGAAATCCGCAATTGGATGTCTATCTTATATTACCTTGATCGGTGAGTTTGCTCTTATCTGAACATTAAGAGTTAGTAAATTAAGAAATCCTCATTTATCTGAACTCAATAATTCTTAATTTAGAAGTTCAAAACCCAAGTGTCCTATAACATTTTCAGGGCTGAATAACACTACTTTTCTTAGAAACAAGAAATTTGTGTTAGTTTTCTGCAAACTTGCCATGAAGAGACAAGAAGACCATAGTTATTTCCCTCCTTTAATTAATGCATCCAAACCTATCACTGGCCATGCCATATAAATTTTGCTTAGTTTAAATGAGCACCTACTGTGCATTCCTTATGGTCTCACAGGAGCTCAGCCCTCGTGAACACTTGACACACTCCATTTTTGATACTCTTAGCATCCCAGAAAACACAAAACACGGTGGTGGAATCTTAACACTGGGTGACTTGGCAATCATTCACCCCAAGAACCCCAAAACTCCCTCAGGTTACAAATGAAGACATCGATGCCCAGAGACTTCAAATGTCCTTCCTGAGGCCACATGGCAGGGATGAGATCAGGGATAAAAGTCCAGATCACCTGCCTCCACTCCGACCCAGCACTCTTTCTACCACTACGATATCTTAGCACGCACTCTTCAGAATACAAGTTTGTATCACACACACAAACACATACACACACGTTAAATTCGTACCAGCAAAGCCAGAAGAACAAGACAGACATTTGTTCCACCAAAAATGAAATGCATGCAGGAAAAAAAACCTCAAAGACTCAACTGCAGGCTAAAAAAGATGTGGTGGCTGTGCACAGAACATGTTCAATCAGAGAAACAATGGTCGCAGTGTGCTCGGGCAGCAGGTGTCCTGACCAGAAACTGCCTATCACACCGAAAGCTTTCTGGTCCTAGTATTTGCCCTGTCGACAACAGCACATACCCACTGCTCAAAGCAGGACAAAAGGTTGTCAACAAGATAATACTATACTCACCCTGAACCACCCATAAGAAGTAAGAAGGATGCAGGCTCACCCCACTAGTTCAAAACCAGTGATTTAGGGCATCAGGTCCCAGCCTCCTCCTAACAAAATGACCCAAAACTTAGGGGAGAGACATCAGTGGTTTCAAAAATTAAGTAAACAGCAATCGCTGAGAAATCACATAAAATGAAATAATCCTAATACTTCCTAGCTTATATCTGATACAAACCACAGAGAACAAGCAAGGTTCTTCTCTTTTCTTCCAAGTTATTTAATTTGAAATACTGCTCACCTCCACTTCTTTCTTAGAATCCACCTACAGCATCCTCGCCACACCAATCAGAAACCTAAGATTCGCACAAAATGTGAATAGTCTGAAAAGCAAGGGGAGAGAAGAGGACAGATGGCAATGACAAACTCAGAAACGCTCCCTGAAAAGCCTTTATTGAGCGCACTGCTCGTCAGCCTGTCCTACTGTGCAGCAGGACTACAAAGGCATGGGCTGTGAAGCTGCTAATAAAAAAAGCCGCATCGAGGGATGATGTGATCTCGCTTTGTAAGAGCCAGAACAAACACAATAGCTTGTCCCGCCTCATTTGAGAAGCCAGGCACCCAGGGAAAAAAGAAAATGCATTTTTTTCCCACCCAAAACCGCTCCTCAAGTCCCTACCATATATTTCCACGGCTGGATCCGGGAGGAAACACAATACTGGCAGTTTATTTATTCCCCTCGATGCCTCTGTTCTAATACTAAAGGTCAATGTCCACAGCAGGCAAAGGGAATTAGATTCTTGTTGCCATTTCACAATGAAATCAAAGCTTTGTGGTATTGTTCAAGTAACTCTGTAAAGTTATTTGTAAGGTAATGAGGCGAAGTTCAAATTTAGTGGTCTGGGAGAGCCAACTCTGACCCACTAATCAAATTGGATAAAATCTTGCTGGAGCCAACAAATTATCTTTCTCAACAGAGACAAAACACAAAATTAGAATTAGATCAGATTCATAGATTTCCAAATCCTTTCTTGGAACCTCGGCTGTGTGTTGTTTGGTCTTTAGCTTCAGTGAATGCCTTTGGCAAAATGTGAAACCAGATGTTTGCCACCATTTGAGAATCTTAAATGTTTGGCCAGCATTTTATTTTTTCTATTCTAATATCACAGGGGAGAGTTCTCCTTCTTGAGTCCGAGTCCAGCAATACTAGCCAAGCCAATTCAACACTTCAGAAATTTCTATCTCAAAATGACTGGGAGGACCAGGCAATATATTGGAGAACATTCCTCTCAGCACTTTGGAAATTTGATTTTAAGGATTTATTTATTGATTTGAGGGGGAGGTGGGGAGCAGAAGGAGAGGGACAAGCAGACTCTGCTGAGCTCTGAGCCCGATGCAGGACTGGATCCCATGACTGAAATCACCACCTGAGCTGAAACCAAGAGTCGGATGCTTACCTGACTAAGCCAGCACCCAGGCACCCTTGGAAGTTTGATTTTAAAAACTTAGATTCACAGTATTAATAAATTTATATCTTAAAATGTTTGGGAGAAAAGAATATAGCATTAAAATTGTTTTGTTTTGTTTCGTTTTTCAAAAAGAATGCACCCATCACAGGCAATTTAAAAGAATCTATTATGAATAACCCAAACTGGCACCCAACAAAGATTATACCTGATGGGGAAGACATTAGGCAATTTGGAAGAGGTTTCATATGGTAACTTCCTCTGTTATGCTCTCAAGAGGGTTTCAACTGGGGGAATTTGTGCTTATTAATGTTTTAAAGGCTGTCCTGGAAAGAAAAGGGGGTGAAAAAATGGGCAGATTTATAGCCTGTAGTCCTAGCTCTGCTACTTAGGACCTAAAGGCTTTCTGGGATAACTAATTAATTCTCTTTAACCTTTGTTCCACCATTTGGACTGAGATGATATGATCAGCCACCTTCATGAGAGTGCCAACTGATAAAACCAAATATGAAAGCGTCAGAGAAATTTTAACACTGTGTCCACCCAACAAATATTCACTAAGAAACTGCAATGCTGCCGGATAAGGTACTAAGGACACAACCATGGACAAGACACCTAGTCCCTTCCTGTGAAGATTCAGGTTAAGGAATGCAGTGTGATTTATATGAGGCCCAGGGAACACTGGGAGCATGTGGGTATAGCCTCTAATCCGAATATCAGACAAATCTTGGGTATTATTACCTTTATGAGTTCTTTTGTTGTTGTTGTTATGTTTGTTTATTTATTTATTTATGAGAAAAAGAGAGAGCAGAGGGAGGAGCAGAGAAGAAGGGAAGGACAAGCAAACTCTGCACTGAGCTTGGAACTCAAATGCAGGCTTGATCTCAGGAACCTGAGATCATGAGCTGAGCCAAAATCAAGAGTTGGACACTCAACTTACTTGACCCCATCTTTACCGAGTTCTTGAGGAAGTTCCACAGCAAAAAGTGGTCGATGTGGACGTTAGTTTGGGTGGTCTGATTGTTCTTCATTTATGTATTTTTCTTGAGCACTCACTATGTGCCAGGCACTATCTAAGTGCTGGGGATTTAGCACTGACCATAATTTCCACCCTGATAAAGCTGACATTTCAGGCATTCCTCATTCACATGAAATGTAAAATATATTAACTAAATAGGGTAAGCAGCAAGACTGGTTGCAGTACAGTGATTCTTTTAACCAAAATACCTACACACTAAAATTAAAAGGAATATTCTAATTCATCTAGATACAATAAACACTTCCCTTATTTTAATCTCCAGACCACATTTTACAATGTAACAAATAACTACCAGTATATGAACTCTAAGGTTTGAGGGACTACAATTTGTGTGTGTTAGCATGCAGTAGGGCACTCTCCCCACACTGTCCCGGGCCTCCCCGCCCCCAGCCAGGAAAAAGAACACATGCTGGAACCCATCCAATAACAACCCTGGTTTTAACAAGGGGAATATCAGTTATTTTAGAAGCATTTCCTGGAGCAGTCATTTTTTAAAGAATAAAAAAAGTTGAATTATTTATTTTAGAAACTAAACTGAAGTTCAATTTTAACATGCCAAATGTCTGCCTTAGCAAAGTTTCTTTTTTAAATCTGTTTCACTACAAAAATAAATAAAAAGGGCCTGAGAACTAGGCTGTCCAGGACACTATCAACCCAACTGTCTGAAAATTCAGTATGGGATAGAGGAGAAGAGAATGAGGAAAGAGGGAAAAAGAGAAAAGAAGGTAGGAAGTAAAGATCCACATAATGACCAATAACCTGAGAGCTCACACACTCAACACGAAGAGTCAGTGTTCAAAATATGGCATAGCAAGGAAGAAAGTAAATATCCAAATAAAAATGACCAAATGGATACCCAACTCCAGAGGAAGGCTTCCTAAACCTGAAGTCTGTACAAAAAATACAAAGTCCAAAGCCCAAGGACTCTGACATACATACCAGGGCTGGGGTGGTATCCAGGAAATCTTAATTTTTTTTTTTTAACTATCCCTGCATGATGCTTGATCCACAGCCATGACTGGGAATCACTGGTTTTACTCTATTTCCTTATAGAAAAAAGTATTGGAATACTTATTTTTGTAAGACTTTATTTATTTGAGAGAGATAGAGCATGTGCACATGTACGCGTAGTGGGGACGGGCAGAGGGAGAGAATCTCCAGCAGACTCCATGCTGAGCACAGAGCCCAACCCCGGGGCTCAATCCCAGGACCCAGAGATCAGGAGCTGAGCTGAAACCAAAAGTCAGACGCTGAACCCAGTGTGCCACCCAGGCGCCCCAGAATACCTTTATCATCATAACGGGTAACTGTTTTTGCTAAGGGCTTTCCATTACTCTTTACATCCATCCTGAAGGAGGAACTCTTACTCTGCCTATTTTTAAATAGTGAAACTTGAGGCGTAATGGGGTCAAGTAACAGGTCTGATGTTACTACCTAGCTTTTAAATCAAAGACCTGGGATTTTCCACCCAAGTCTGCCCTATATTTTCCTAGCATCTGGTGAATGTCAGCAAGCTGTCTCTTTCTGCTCTGTCGGGTAAGGATGTCCTATGACTACCTAATCTATAATATGACATAGGCATTACAGTTTTTCCTACAGAGCTTAAAACCCAAAATTCAGTACTAAACTCTGTGCTGAAAAGAATGTTCTGAAAATCATGCATAAAGTATGGTCTATTTAGAGCACTGGGAGCTATCTGGCCAGGTCTGCAGAGCTATTTTAATTATCTTCCAACTGAAGATTAGTAAAAGGTGTGCTTCTGATCTTAGGGAATGTAGGCTCCTTCCTCAACATGAGACTTTACCTAGAATGAACGAAGCTGGACACAGTGAAGTCCAGCTCATTAGGAATTACTTTACTGCCAAGGGCTTCACACCTTTTCACAGCTTCAGGCTTCTCTTTGTGTTACACCATCTGCCCAGACTCCCCTGCCCAACCGCTCAGATGTGCCAAGTATTCATCCTCAAGCCCAGCCCAGATACTACCTCTTTCTTAAAGTCTTCTCAGATGCCCTGGCAGAAATAATGGCTGCCGTCTTTGTGGTTGCCAATGCTCCCCCTACTACACAGAGCAGGCTGACGCTTCAGGAATACATAGGCCTTACCTGGTCAGGGTCTAGGCAACATCTTACCTCTGCACCCTTTAGTCCCAGGTGGTCCAGAGCCTGCCCTGGTTCTTCCCCCACCTCTCTCAAGGCTCCTTCTTAGGCTCCTCCTTACACTCCTCCCTGAATACCAACATGTTCATAAAGCCTTCATCCTGACTCTCGTCATGCTTCACCCAAATCTTTGGGTGACTTCAACCACATTGCCAGCCCAGCTACAGGGTATTATGATGATTCCCGTATACCCATTCAGTACATCACCCATTCATTCATCAAAAATTCATCAAGACATATGCTATGCCAAGTACACACCACACTTTGTCTCCAGGCCAGACTTCTCCCTTGACTACTCTATGTCCAACCTACTTGGATCACCACTCCTGGATGCCCACACCATTACTACTCTAACCCCAAATGGCAACCATCCTAAGAGGCCCATGTCTTCACATGTTCACACAGATAATACTGAGAAGTGTCTTTTAAAAACGGCACTTTAAAAAATTTTGGCAGTAGGGGTGTCTGGTGGAGCATGTAACTCTTGATCTCAGGGTTATAAGTCTGAGCCTCACCTTGGGTGTAGATATTACTTAAAATCTTTAAAAAAAAATTTTGGCAATGTTTTTCCTAAAATTTTTTACATGTAGCATAATGGTGGCTCTTACATACAATGGCATCTTAAAATGAACTGCAGAGATTATCTTAATTTATTTCCCTTCCATTGTTGTACAACAGTGCTGTTCACCAGAACTTTCAATGATGGAATTGTTCTGTATCTGCGTGATTCAATACAGTAACAGCCACGAGCCACATGTGCCCTGAATTGTGGTTAGTATAGGAAAATTTTTCATTTTTCATTTTTAAATTTAAAAAACTTTTTTAAAACTTTTAATTTTATTTAATTTTGATGATTTTTATTAATTACTTTATCACTCTTTTTTGCATCTCAGTCCTTCCTCCTAGAACTTTCTTCTTTCTGAAGTATATCCTTTAAGAAGTTTCTTAGTAAAGGTCTTCTGTGGCAAGTTTTAGATTTTTGAAAAGCATATTTTGCCTTTTTCTTGAATGACAGTTTTGCTGGGATACAACCAACAGTATTTTCTTTTAGTATTTTGAAGATATTTTCCAGCCTCCATTATTGCTGTTAAAAAGTCAGCTCTTTACTTCCTTGATGAACAATCAGGCTTTTCTTTCTGGGTGTTTTTAAGATCATCTTTTTTATTTTGTTGTATTGAAGTTTTCCCATGTGGAGACATGGATTTCTTTTTATTTATCCTTATTAGTTTGTTGTGCTTCCCTTATCTGTCCATAAATTACTTGAATTTAAGGAACACTGATCATTTATGGACTTCAGAAACTCTCTCTGAAACTATACACCAGATCTTCAAATATAACTCCCCTCCATTTGTTCTATTTTCTAGGGGCTCTGAACAGATCTCCATATAGCCTTTATACCCTTCACTACGCTTTCATGTTTTCTTCTCATTTCTATGTCACATTCTGGTTAATTCCTTCAAACTTTTTTTCTAGTTCATTGTTCCTTCAGCTGTTTCTAATTATTGAGTTATTATTTCAACAGTTAAAATTTTTTCCTTAGGTATTGCTTTCGTTCGTATCTTTCCAAATCTGCCTGGTCAATTCTCTTTTCAGCAATAACAAAAACACCTAGATCTATGCTGCCCTTGTACACACTCTTTTCCTTTCCCCCATTTTACTGAGATATAATTGACATACAACACTGTATTCATTTAAGGTGTTTAAGGTACAACATAATTTGATATTTGTATATATTGCAAAATGGTTACTACAATAAGTTTAATTAACATCAATTGTGTCACATAGTTACCAATTTTTTTCTTATGAGAACTTTTTTTTTTAAAGATTTTATTTATCTCAAAAAAAATAAAATAAAAAAATAAAAGATTTTATTTATTTGAGAGAGAGGGAGAGAGCATGTGCATGGATGGGGCGAGGAGCAGACAGAGAGTGAGAAGCAGATTCCCCCCTGAGCAGGAACCCAGAGGTAAGCTCCATCTCAAGACCCCGAGATCATAACCTGAGCCAAAGACACTTAACTGACTGAGCCACCCAGGTGCCCCCTGATGAGAACTTTTAAGATCTATTCTCTTAGCAGCTCTAATCACCATGCTGTACATAATATCCCCAGAACTTATTTATAACTAGAAGTTTGTACCTTGACCACCTTCCCCATCTCCCCCACCCCTCTTCTCTGGCAACCACCAGTCTTGTTCTCTGTTTCTATGAGTTTGGGGTTTTTTTTAGTTCCACATAGAAGTAAGATCATACAATAGTCATCTTTCTCTAACGTAATTCACTTAACATAAAGCCCTCATGATCCATCCAAGTTGTCACAAATGGTAAGCCTTCCTTATTTTTATGGCTAATATTCCTGGGTCAATTCTTTTTTTTTTTTTTTAATTTTTATTTATTTATGATAGTCACACACACAGAGAGAGAGAGAGAGAGAGAGAGGCAGAGACACCGGCAGAAGGAGAAGCAGGCTCCATGCACCGGGAGCCTGATGTGGGATTCGATCCCGGGTCTCCAGGATCGCGCCCTGGGCCAAAGGCAGGCGCCAAACCGCTGCGCCACCCAGGGATCCCTCCTGGGTCAATTCTTATCTCAGCTCTTTGCACCTATTTGTGATTAACTATTTTATGTCTTAAAATTTTTCAAACATAGTTATTTTATACTATGTACACTCGGTATCATAATTTTAATATCTAAAGTTCTCAGGGGAAAAAAATAAAAAATAAATAAATAAAGTTCTCAGGGTTCCAAATTTATTTTTTTATTTTTTTATTTTTTTGTTTCTGGTGACTCTCACTCTTGGTGGTTTGTTTTCTAGAAGAACTGGAGATCTTTTACTCTGAACTCGTATTTGGTTGATTTTAGGAGAAATCCTAAAGTCCAAAGAAGGGATGCCTTCCTCCAGAAAGGATCTGCATTTCCTTCTGCCAAAAGCCAATGGGCACTACCTACCCAGGCCACCTTAGGTTCTTTTGTAGGTCCTAGTGGAATGCAGGCTATTGCACCTTGCCACTGACCAAAGGCTTAGTCTCCAACCACAGCTCTGATATCAGCATTTACCCCTGCAGTAACCTATCTTTTGTGGCTGTTTATACACAAAGTTCTCTGCTTTGATTTAATTTTCCCTTTGATGGTTGATCTGAGGTAGGAGATTCTGAAAATGTCTTAGCTCCTATGATTCCAGAAGCATATTAAAAAATATTTTACCCAGATTACAGTGGGGAAGTGTGTTAGAGTATCCAATCCACTATACTGCTGGAAACCTAAAACCCCCACCAAGATCTTCTCTCAAAACCTACTTTTCATCCTTTGTCCTACATTTTGCTCAGTGGCACCATTCACTCTCATCCAAATCTGAAACTCAATTTAGCAGGTACCAATGACCCCTCTCTTTTCTCCCCTACCCCCATGTGCAACTAGGTACCAAGTCTCAACCTCCTGATCAAAAGTGAGCTTGCATTTATATTTCTGATTGGCATGGAATCTAGTAGTATAATTTTAATCATCAAGGACAAGAAAGAAAAATAAATGAAACTAAATTAAAACCTAAATCATGCATTCCTGCCAAAAGACGGTGCTTTATATGAAGGAAGCTTCAAATAAAATACAGGGAAGTGGAAGGATAATTGAGTTTCTTACAGATCCCAAAAGAACTGGAACTTTGGTGTCAGAACGATAATCACATTTCCAAGGGGAGGTTTAATTTTAGTCAAACAAAATTATCTGTCACAATAAATTAATGTTAATTTGCATTTATTGGTTTTGTAGTTCGGCTTGAATTTACTCTATAAATTTGTCATTGTTTTGTAGTTATATAAGAGAGCTGAAGCATAAGGGTTTATACCTACTTTTATGTTCAAGCATATTTCAACTACTTCATAATAAAAATATTTATCTCAGTACTGGAGACTTGTGAAAAAATTTTTCATATAAACAAAGAGGTCCATAAATTATTGAGATTTAAGGAACACTGGTCTTTATATACTTTGTCACCTTTTATGTTCATCATTCTCTCCGTAAATGAATATAGAAAAATGGAATACAACAGCACAATACAGATATCACTTACTTAACTCCAATTTCTCCCCAATTCTCCAGCTGTTTGAATTAGCTTTTTTTTTAAAAAAGATTTTATTTATTTATCCATGAGAGACACAGAGAGAGAGAGAGAGAGAGAGAGAGGCAGAGACACAGGCAGAGTGAGAAGCAGGCTCCATGCAGGGAGCCTGACGTGGAACTCAATTCCGGGTCTCCAGGATCACACCCTGGGCCGAAGGCAGGTGCTAAACTGCTGAGCCACCCAAGGATCCCCTGAATTAGCTTAATACGGATGAATCTTTTAAGGCAGGATGCTTGGTGTCTTTCCTCCAACAGTGGCAGTTTCTAGTATACAAGGCTCTCCCCAGGTCCTACCATCACCCACTTCCACTAGAATCTATAAAATGGCACAAATGTACCTGGCAACAGTACAACAATGAACTGTGTCAAACAAAGGACGGTCCTCGCCTTAAGGAAGTCCATTTCCTGATTGGGTTTCAATAACCGGGAATTTGGGTGCGTATGGCATTGTTGCTCTGAGTGAGTACAAGAAATTCCCAATCATTTCTTTTTTAACTTCAATATTCTTTTTTTTTTAAGATTTTATATATTTATTCATGAGAGACACAGAAAGAGAGGCAGAGACACGGGCAGAGAGAGAAGCAGGCTCCATGCAGGGAGCCTGATGTGGGACTCGATCCCAGGGCCCCGGGATCATGCCCTGGGCCGAAGGCAGATGCTCATCCGCTGAGCCACCCAGACATCCCTTAACTCCAATATTCTTATTCTTTATGGACTGATGGACAATAGGCCCTTCAACCTTTACGCATTTCATGTTAGAAGTCCCTCCTACCAAGATAAAACTTTATCTCCGACATACTGGCTTACCTGTCAACATTTTCTATTTCTCTTCCCACAGGGTCCCACCCCATCAGAACCAGAAGGGAAGTGCCAGCACACCCGTGCCATCTATTACTGAACAGAGAATACTGGGGCCCAGAATGCTGAAAAGGCTGATGGGCACAGTTCAGAACCGGGTTCTACAGAGTCTTGCTACCCTACCTACCCCACAGAGTCCAACCTCATTTTAAACCATGAACAGCAGGGCACCTGGGTGGCTCAGTCAGTTAAGCAGCTGCCTTCAGCTCAGGTCATGATCTGGGGTCCTAGGATGGAGCCCCATGTCAGGCTCCCTGCTCAGTGGGGAGTCTGCTTCTCCCTCTCCCTCTGTTGCTCCCCATGCTTGTGCTCATGTGCTCTATTTTTCTGTGTCAAATAAATAAATGAAATCTTTTAGAAATAAACCATCAGTAGCTTGAACTAGGACTTCAAATTAATGACTTTGGTCATTCATTGTGCTTTCATTGTTGTTGTTTTTTAAAAGATTTTATTTATTTATTTGATAAAGAGCACAAGCAGGGGGAGCAGCAGAGGAAGGAGCAGGCTCTTCACTGAGCAGGGAGCCCAATGTAGGGCTCAATACCAGGACTCTGGGATCATGACCTGAGCTGAAGGCAGATGCTTAATTGACTGAGCCACCAAGGTGTCCTGAACTTATGTTTTTAAAAAGTCAAAGAATTAGAGAGCTTACTAGTAATAGTAATTTGTGGATATCCATAGTATGAAGAACAACCTGAGTTTCAGTAAAAATCTAAAGAAAGTCTCTCAAATTCTGAAACCTAATCCAGAATTCTTTTTGGAAGTTTTTTTTTTTTTTTTCATCTTTGATTTTTAATCAAAGCACATTAACTCAGGGGGAGAACAAGATTATCTTTTTATTCAAAGAAAGAAATAAAACATTCTACTGCCAGTTTAAAAACAACATAGGGACTACATGTAACTCTTAATTCAGCAGTTCTTGCACTCAGATCTGCATCTGGGCACAAGAATATGCATTTTTAATTGAATTATAGTTGACACACAATGTCACATTAGTTTCATGTGTACAACCAGTGATTGGACAAAGCTGTACCCCATGGTGTGCTCACAAGTGTAGCTCCCATCTGTCACCACACAACACCACTAACAATATCATTGACTGTATTCCCTATGCTGTACCTTTCATCCCTGTGACTTACTTATTCCGTAACTGGAAGCCTTTATCTCCCACACCCCTTCACCTGTTTTTGCCCATCCTCACGCCCTGCCCCTCTGGAAACCTTCAGTTTGTTCTTTGTATTTATGGGTCTGTTTCTGCTTTTTGTTTATTCACTTTTTTTAATTTTTAGATTCCACATACAAGTGAAATCATATGGCATTTGTCTTTCTCTGACTTAATACATTTAGCAGTAAGAGCTTCTAGGTCCATCCATGTTATTGCAAGAATACACATTTTTTTGAAGATTTATTTATTTATTGGGGGTGGGAGACAGAGGGAGAGTCTTCAGCACTCTCCACACTGAGCACAGAGCCCTATTTGAGGCTCAATCTCACAACACGGAGATCACAACCTGAGCCAAAACCAAGAGTTGGTTGCTTAACCAACTGAGCCATGAGCCCCACAAGAATATACATTTTTAACAAGCACAAATGATGATAATGCTGGTGGTCTGAAGGCCACCCAATAGGAAACACAGATCTACACAATTTAATTTTGGTAACTCCACCTAATCAAGAAAGGAAGGCAAGGAAAGGAAGGAGCAGAGTGAGAGAATCCAAGAGACACGGTACAGCCAGATAGGCAGACACGGTGTTACCCTTCAAGCACGTGAAAAGTGGCTTTCATGGAATAACATTCCTAAACTCTGACCTAGTAAATTATGCAGAGAGCTGCTGCAAAGAATTTTTAAAGCCAACTCAGAGCAGAAATGGCATTCTCACCCAACGAACAGGTGAAATCAAAGGCCAGTACAGGGTTTGGCAGATTTCAGGCCCTCACGAAATATTTGCTTAATTAAGAAGCAACTCTGGCTCTAGCTGGAAATCTATTTAACCACAGAAGTGAAATCATAATTAATATGATCACATCTTATTTTCCCCCTGTGTCTGTTTCCTCAGGGCATCTATGATGTCTGAACCGGAAATCGAGCAGTAAGTATTAGAATAACAACATTTGTTGGAAAGCTCAGCCTAATTTTCGTAGTTCATAAATTGCAGGATATGCCTTTATTAATTCTTTTCAGATTTTTTTCAAAGAAATCTGAACTTTTAAAATGACGTGTTATCCACCTTTAACCAAATAATTCTGGCAAGCAAAACCTTCTACTGGAAAAGACAGTTGAAGAAAGGAAAGGAAAGGAATAGGAGGAACAATTAATTAAAGGTAAAAAATCAAGGGTAAGGAAGTCAGGAATTAAATGTAGCTAAAAATACAAATTGTTGCTTCAAGCTCCAGATATCATATCATTTTTAACCGGGGGACAGGGGGGATCCCCAACAGACTTGTTTAAAAGAAGATGATCAAACCTCCTGCGTATCCTGGGACAGGGGGTCCCCTGTGCTCAACATACCATCACCAGTCCAACTCATTCATTCATTCACTCCTTTTTACTTCCTTCACTTCAGGACAATGTTTAGCAGTTGTTTATTTTACTCCTTATATTCAAAAGAAATGCCTGAGGGATCCCTGGGTGGCTCAGTGGTTTAGCGCCTGCCTTCAGCCCAGGGCCTGATCCTAGAGTCTCAGGATCAAGTCCCACATCGGGTTACCTGCATGGAGCCTGCTTCTCCCTCTGCCTATATCTCTGCCTCTCTCTCTCTGTGTCTCTCATGAATAAATAAATAAAATAGAAAGAAAAAGAAAGAAAGAAAGAAAGAAAGAAAGAAAGAAAGAAAGAAAGAAAGAAGAAAGAAAGAAAGAAAGAAAAGAAAAGAAAGAAAAGAAAAGAAAGAAGAGAAAAGAGAAAAAAGAAAAGAAAAGAAGAAAAGAAAAGAAAAGAAAAGAAAAGAAAAGAAAAGAAAAGAAAAGAAAAGAAAAGAAAAGAAAAGAAAAGAAACGCCTGATGTTAAATCAGGAAAGAAAATCTTTCTTTACAAATTAGTGTCTGCTGTGAAGCTGAGTGCACAGTTTTCTTTCACAGAAGTGGGAGTGAAGTCCTGCAGAGGGACTAGGGACTAGTCCCAGGTTTGGGACTCTGAGGGAAATAGGTTCAAATCTTGACTGCGTCACTTGTCTGTGTGACCATGAGACTCATCGTTCAACTTTCTGAGCTCGTTACCTCCTCCAAAAATGGAACCATTTATGCACCTTCTGGGTGGAGTGAGAATCAGGGACAAAGTGTCCGAAGAGATCGAGCACAGTATCTGGCACACAGCAAGTGACTGCTCTTACTGTTATTTCACACTGGCTGCCTTTACTTGGGGCCTGCACAATCTTCTGTCCAGGCAGGTGAGTCTAAAGCAAGTATTCCCCAGTCTATTTTCCCCAGGCTGCAAAGAGCTCCCACATGAAGCCCTTCTCATATGACTATTCATCACCAGACCCTTGGGAACTGTGTTCTGTTCTCTCCCGAGTACAGAGGAAATGAAAGTCATTCTCCTCAGGCTCTCTCAAAGGGACATTCACCCTCAAAAAGCAATTATTCTATCATTTTCGCTATAGTAAAAGAAGCCAAAGAACTGACTCCCAAATTGTCACTCTTGGAGCGACCTAATCCCCAAACACTTGAATAATGAGTGGGAGAGTGGAAAGAGCAAATATGGGAGGTGGGGTTGTAAATGTGCTCTACCCCTCCCATAGCCACCTGCCTGCACACACAACTGCTCTGATATATAATTCTTTGAAATCTGGACTCAGCTAGGAGTATGCCAAGAAACAATATAAAGTCAGATGAGAAGAGGCTACTGGTGCTTACCCAATTTAGCCCTTGGGTAACAGCTACATGTTCCAAAGCCCTTTTCGATGACAGTCCTTCCTATTTGTGATTAAGAGAGATGGATAACATGAGGGACTACGGTATTGACTCCAAAGCCAGGTTGACTGGGTTTGATACTTGGCTCCATCTCAGCCTAGCTATAGGACTTTAGACATGTCATGCCAAAGGGGCACAATGATAGCCCCCAACTTGTAGGGCTGCAGCAAGAACTGAATGGGTTAATATATATAAAGCGCCTAAGTTAGCTATTATCACTGCTATGAAAGCATTACACCCAATCAACAAGGCCAGGAGTACATACACTCTCTCCTCAGAAAAGGACTGCCGTATTTCTCCAGAAAGCTACACTTAACTCAAGTTCTCTAAATTGAATTGTATTTTAGATACACTAGAAAGTCATTCTGATTTGTCTACAGCAGTGGCTCTAAGCCAGAGTGGCACCAGGAGCACCTGGAAAGCTTTTCCAAAAGGTGCGTGTCTGGGCAGTAAATCTGGTTTGGAGCCCAGAATGTGTATTCTGACAAAGCAATGTCACTCTCATGCCCACCTGGAGGTGAGAAACATTGGCTGAAAGCAAGTCTCAACTCTACAAGACCGGCCTTTCCTGGCAGGTTGGGGATAGTTCAGGGGTGTTTCAAGGATACCACTGCCCACAAAAATGTCTCAGGAACCAGTCTACTGTTCCTTGAAATTCCTTTAGCAGGAGGTTCCCATTGCATAAATCAGAAATACATTTTAAACTAGAAAAGGAACTAACATTGGCTGATCATCTATAGCATGTCAGGTCCTTTATGTGTATGTGCTGTTCCTCAAGATCACCTTGAGGCACTTACTGTACAAAGGAAGAAACTAAGGAGCAAGGAGGTTTTATAGCAGAGCCAAGATTCAACCCCAGGTGTGTCTGTCCACTACTCCACACCACCTCCTGGCCTGTCACCTGCACATAGAGGAACCCTGGCCACAATTTTAAATCAAAGACAATGAAACAGGACTAGAGGAGGAGATTCACATATACCCCACACACTCCACCACACTCCACCCTACCCTGGTCTTTTTAGGTTGTACTGAACCAGGTATAAGTTGAATCTAAAGATGCAGGAAGGAATCTCCCACTCAACCCTCGCCTCTTCTTCCAGGAGAAGATTTTAGGGCAAATCTCAAACTCACCAAGTCTTAATGCTACATCTGTACAACTGAAAGGTGTTAGCTTTAAATCTCTCTTTTATCTTCATAGGCAAAAGGAAAGAAATAGATGAATTAATGGAAATAGATAAAAATGGGGGAAATTGCCCAGTATACCTCAAAAAAACTACCATGAAGCTTAAATAAGATCACAATATCCACAGTAACATGAGCTAGGACTTATTGACCTTGATCAATGCCAAGAATATATCATTTTCTTTTTTTTTTTTAAGATTTTATTTATTTATTCACGAGAGACACAGAGAGAGAGAGAGAGAGGCAGAGACACAGGCAGAGGGAGAAGCAGGCTCCATGCAGGGAGACTCGATCCCGGGTCTCCAGGATCAGGCTCTGGGCCGAAGGCAGCGCTAAACCACTGAGCCACCCGGGCTGCCCATCATTTTCTGACAACCCCTAGAGACTCCCATTTTTCAGACGAGAAAACAGAAGTAGGAAAAGGTTATAAATGTGTCTGAAAACTTGGTTTGTAAATGGAAATTAAAACCCAGGATAAAATCTAGCCTTTTCAACTCTAAGTCCAGTACATTATTTTGTGTATAAAGTCATTATGTGATCTGTCAAGTCTAATAAAGATAGTACTTTCCTCATTATTAGGAAATTTTCATGAGCCACCAAGTGCCTCAAAGCTACAGAAAAAGCAAAAGGAGCAGATAATCTATAAACTGGAATCTCATCCCTGAAATAAATAAGAGAAGTTTATAAATCTATTTTCAGCTTAATGAATAGAAAATAAATAGAAGCATCCAAAGAAAATGAAGGCAATCAAGAAATAACACTAAGGAAAAAACAATAGGCCTAAGGAGAAACAACGCTATTTACTGGGAAACATCAAGGATGAGAAACAGGGAAGTGATTCAGACGACTGTAAGACAAAGATTCAGGGCCCAAGGCAAGCTAGCTGTACGGAAAAGGGGAGGGGGGGGGGCAGTTCACAGGTGCTGCCGGCCTGGATCAGAAGAAGGACAAGGGCTGAAGTCACCAAGCCATAGAAAGGAAATGATGGGAGCTCTGCTGCCTAAGTGATTAGTCAGAGTGTGAGGAACACCACACTTCCTCCCATTTCCCCTCCCTGCAAATGCTAGAGAATTACCAGACATTCCTTCTCAACAGAGGGGATGATTTTTTTTAATACCAGCTAGAGCAGACAGAGAACTTGCCAGAGGAGCAATCTGATCATGACCACAGAATATGGCATATTCCCATCCCTGCAGTCAGGGATGGGAATCCAGATGTGGCCCTAGTTATGCCACCTTGGGCAAATCCCTCAGCAACCAGATCATTGGCTTCCAAGGGAACTGGGGTCAGGGTGATCTCTAAGAGGCATATTCTGGTCACTACCTCCCTTCCCAGATTACCCTGGCATCCCTCTCACCTCCCATGGACCATGGTGAGTTCTACAATGTGCTTCTAACCTGAAGAGAGGGAGGGAGGAAGGAAGAAACTGAGAATGACAAATGTGCTTAAGCTTCAAAGAGCCTGTAAGAACTGGAAATCCAAAACACAAACAAGACTAATGAATCTGATAAAAATGGTATCTACCATTTATTGAGCCATTACTATATGCCAGGTATGTATCAGCAGGTTTATTCCTCACCACAACCCTCTAAAAGAAGGCGGGTTAAGTAACCAGTCCCGGTGACACAGCCTGTAGTTAACCTGGGATTTGATCCCTGGCCTTCAGAGCCTGAGCTCCTAATCACCAAACACACAAATAATTAAGGAACAAGACGACCCAGTTAATTGTATGACGCCTCTTTGCTCTATGGCTGAAATCCTATCCACTCCAATTGACAACCTGTGTTACAGAATGTTGCCAGTTTCCCCAGGGAAAAGGAGGTGATCAGTTTGGGACCAGGATCTGATAAACACACAGGTTGAGTGAAACCAAGCCCTTCATGGGCATTGCTCCCTGATTCTAGAATCTTCCTCCCTGAGAGCACACCCCAGATCTCTTTCAAAAGTGTAGCATTCCAGGTAGCTACTGACAATGAGGATCCCATCATCCAGGGAACTCATTTCCTCAGGAGAGACTATGGAACCCAGAAATGTTAAATGGACGACTCCAGGTCATTCAGGTCATTGGAGGGCCAGAGCTAGAATCTGAGCTTCTCAGACTTCAGTTTCATGTTCTTTCAATCCTTTACAACAAATATCCATGTCTTAGCCCATATTTTATTCTGTGCCTTTTATTATAGAAACTTTCAAACACATAAAAAAAGTAGAAAGTATCAACTATCCTTCAATGAAAAAAGAAAGTAAAAAACTTAAAATATAAACTCTACATCAATTTTTTTTTAAATTGCTTTTAACTTAAAACTGGAAAGAAAAAAAAAAACTGGAAAAAATGAATAAATCCCTGCATAGCCATCTACAAGCTTCAACAATTACCAACTCACAGCCAGTAGTCTTATTTCTCTCCATGTCCACCTATTCCCTTCCCCTCCATTGCCATGTCCAACACCAGATTGTTTGGAAGTAAATCCCAGACATGTCATCTGCAAATACTTCAGTATGTTCCTCTTAAAAATAAGGATCCTTCAAAGCATAAACATACTAGCTTTATCACATCTAACAAAATTAATCATATTTTTTAAAAGATTTTATTTATTTATTCATGAGAGACACAGAGAGAGAGGCAGAGACACAGGCGGAGAGAGAACCAGGCTCCCTGTGGGGAGCCCGATGTGGGACTGGATCCTAGGACCCCGGGATCAGGACCTGAGCTGAAGGCAGACACTCAACCACTGAGCCACCCAGGTGTCCCTTTCCTTCTGTTTTGAAAGAATAAATTCCACTTAACTGTTGATTCAATTCAACAACCATCTCTGGAATGTCAATAAGGGCAAGGCTCATAGGATACCAAGGTGAATAAGACCTGATCCTTATCTCTGGGAAGACACACAATCCAAATGATAAACACCAGATGAGATCTACCTGCGAAGGCTCTAAAAGAATTTCAATGATGAGGTGGGATCTAAACTAGACTTTGAAAAATTTGGTTTGGGCCCATACAAAGCAAAAGGGCAATAGGACACAAAGGTAGCTGGGGCAATGTTGCCAAGGTGGGAACGTGTCTGGCATATTTTAAATTAACAGCAGTGCTGGCAGGCAAAATATCTCATGGGGAAAGAGTTTGGTAATGAAAGATCCCGAATATATGCTGGGGATCTGAGAATCACCAAGCATGTTTGATAAGTGGGGTAGCACTGGATCCCTAGTATAGAACACTAGCAACAGCACTGAGAATGTATTAGAGGTGAGGAATCCTGTTTGGATTTCAATAATCCAGCTAATGTGGCCCTCAACTAGGCTAATGGAGATGACCAAAGAGAAAAGGAAGTAATGTGGTCGGTCTGCCACCTGAATACCTGGTGACAGAAGGCAGGAAGAGTAAAAGATATAAAAAGCTGATTTGCAGCTTTGAGAGAAAAGGAAACGATTTTCTTGAAGGAAAAATATTATTTCTGCAGTACCTCACATAACATACTTCCATGGCTGGGTACTAAAATCCACATCGAATATAAAACGGTCTCTAATGTTTCAGTAACAAGGCTTGCAGGAGGAAGAAAATTCATTGTAACGAAAAAGGTAAGTCCTAAAAGGCTTTATATTTATTTAGGGATAAAATGCTAGCAAGTGCTTAAGTCACAAATTCAATCTCGGATTCACAACCCATTTTGAATGTACACATAAATTATAATCAGTAGTTTAGAACTACAAATTGCTAACACAGTGACACAAGGGCCCAAGAGAAGGCTCCTGTGATTTAGAGAAGATCTCAAGACACATAATTTCCTTTTATCTAATTAAGAGGGCACAATAGTTTCTGTTTGTACCAGACAGCACAAACCCAATTAAGTTCTTAATAGATACTTTCTTTGATGAAAAAAAAAAAAAATCCCTTAAAAAAAAAAAAAAAAAAAAACCTAAAACCTGCTTATAAAGTGCCTGAAAAGGTAGAACACTATCACCTCTCCTTAAACGTTAACCTTTAAATAACTAAAACAACTATTCTATCCTTTGGATTTCAACTCTTGGATCACACTAGATTTCACATAAGCACAAAGAGCAAATTCTAGATATTTTTTGAACCAGTGGGAAGTTGTAACTTAAAAGTTTATTCTTTTCACTTAGGGAATATTCTTAAGTGATCCCTAAAGACATGCTATTTTTTAGAGGACTAGATCATGTCCGGGTGTTTAAGTACATATCAAGGTTAACAGACTGTCCACCCTGTGGGAATAATTCTGGATTTTCATTTTCATTCTTCAGTCTTACTTTACAAAAGATTTTAAGTGGGTATATATTCCCTTTAGCCCCACCTGCAGAAAGTTTCACCATCCGAGTTATAAACCATTCCCCTTAAACCATTAAATCTCTAAGGCTTCTCTCACAAAGCTATCAATTGTTTTATATTTTATTTGATCATTTGAAAAGTCTACAACACATTCATGTAGAGAAAGGCAGTCTGAGTTTTCAAATCCATGGGACTCTAAGTGTACAACGTTAGCTGTTTCATGAGTAAGTCACTTACCTGTTTCCTCACTGCACACTAGGGTCATATTAGCACCCATCTCTCAGGAGTGCTTTAGGACCACCTCTCCTTCACTGTACTTACTTCAGACGCCAGTTACAAGCACCAGGCCTCCAGGTTACCTGCTTGCCAGACTTGGCTACACATATGGGGGTTCCCACAACTTTTGCCCATTAGGTTTACCAGAAAAGCTCACAGAACTCAGGAAAGCACTTTATGTCTCATGGTTTATCATAAAGGATCCAATTTAGGAATAGTCAAAAGGAAGAGCTGCATTGGGCAAGGTATGGGGAAAAGGAGTGTCCTCTCTGGATGTGTCACCTGCCCAACACCTTGATGTGTTCACCAACCTGGAAGCTCTCTAGACACAGCAGTTTAGGGGTTTTTAGGGAGCATGACTGCTTAAGTCATTGGCCAGTGGTGTCTGAACTCAGTCTCCAATCCCTCACCTCTGCCCCAGGGTCCAAGGTGGGGCCGAATATTCCAACCATCTAATCATGGCTTCTTGGTCATTCTGGTGACCAACCCCCAGCCTGAAACTATCTAGCAGAGTTACCACCCTCTATCCAGGAGTCATCTCATAAACATACAAAAGACACTCATCGCTCAGAAGATTCTGAGGGTTTTTAGGAGCTCTGTGCCAGGAACCCAAGACAAAGATCCAATATCTATTTTTTTTATTATACCACAGATTAAATGCAAAGTGGCAGCTATTGCTGTTTTTATTAACATAAGACAGGATTGCAGTGCTTCCCCAGCATTGTATGGGTAGACATATGGTTTAGGTGAGACCGCCTCCCATCCCTATGTTCCTCCATTCCTTCTAACATTTAGCGGCTCAAGAATGGATTAAAAATAAAAACGAGGAGCCAATGGCATCCCCCAGTTCACAGTGAAATGCTTTGAGTTGGTCCAACCGGTATGAGGCGTAACACTTCTGAGCAACAGTTGGGAAAATTCTTTCCCTAGATGTGAACAAAGATACCCATCATTCTGGAAGCTACTGGCAGCCACTTTGCCAGCCTGAGGTGAACCACACTGAGAAAGAAGCTGGCGGAAGAAACTGAAGAAGAAGCCAGCACCACATCAGAGCTTCTCAGTAGCCTGTAATAGTCTATAACAAGAAACTGGGAATAAGCCTGTTTAGAAACATGTATAGCAATTTGACTGAATAAATTTGTATCTGTTGAATTTAATAATTAAAATCTGGGGCTTATACTTGTCTTTTACAATTTCATTTTTGTGGTAATTCATTTATATCGTATTTTATAAAAGTACTGGTCTATGTTGGTTTAGAAAAAAAAAAAAATTTAAGTTCCTTTTTCCAAATAGCTTCAGGAGCAGCACTGCATGGTCTGAGGAGAAGTGGACGGCAGCTCTGACCAGACCATACCTAAACCTGACGCTTCACCTCTACTTTTTAGTAATGTGAGCCAACAGATACCCTTTGTTGCTTAAGCCTGTTTGGGTTGACTTTGCTACCATTTACAATCAAAACCATCCAACCGCATGTAGGAAACTATCAACCCAAAGTAAAGTGAGAAAAAGAACAAACATGGTAGTAAGATACAGTGCAAAGGTATTGAGAATCCCAATCATTACATAAAACTCTACATGAAACTGAAGAAGAAAAGACCCAAAGATGTATAATCAGATAAAGGCCCTTTACAGTCCTGCAAGTAAATGGCTACCTTGACGGATTTCCTTCCTTTAAACAATGAATCCGTGCAAACTTCATTGTTTCACTCGTTTTTAGCCGCTGCCAATTTTGAGCCAAATGAATTATCTTCAAGCAAATGTCACACACAGCGGGTGGTGATTTCATTTCCTAAACTGTTGTCAAAGCTTTGCATACTGAAGCTTCCAAAAAGGAGAATTGGAAAAATGACAATTTAGAGGTGGGAAAGAAACATGAGTTATTTCAAAGCCGCAGCCTGTGATACAGTGGAATCTTTCTCTTAAAGTGCCTCTATCTAACATTTTCCAAACTGCAATCATTTCAACTGCTGGCTTTCACCGTATTTATGCTGGAATTTAGCTGATTTATTTTTATAGACTTTTTTACCAGGATGAAAAGCCAAAAACTGAATAGAGAGAGAGAGAGAGAGAGAGAAAAAAAAAGGAAAATAGTACTGTGGGTTTTTTTTTTTTAAGTAAAGATTAAAGACTATAAATTGGAAGAATTAGCAAAGAATAAAGAATGAACTTTAAGAAAAATGTTGGCTAGTTTTATTACTGATTTGTCAACCTAAAACAACATAAAGTTACTAAAGCCAAAAGTCTATGTATAATAGGTAACATAAGTACACAGAGGTATGTGTGTTGGGGTGGGGGGGGGGGTCAGTTCAAGGCCAGGAAACTCCCAAATCCCTTAACAAGATGGCACAGTCTGGGGACCCCTGGGTGCCTCAATGCTTGAGCGTCTACCTTTGGCTCAGGGTGTGATCCCGGGAATCCCTGATTCCCACATCAGGATCCTTGCATGGAGCCTGCTTCTCCCTCTGCCTGTCTGTGTCTGTCTGTCTGTCTGTCTCTCTCTCTCTTTCTCTTTGTTGCTCATGAATAAATAAATAAAATCTTTAAAAAAAAAAAAAGGATGGTACAGTCTGTAGAGGGTGAAGCAGTTGGGAAGGGTAAAGCCACAGCCCCTATCAGAGTCTCCCTAATTGTGAGATCCAGGGACATTATCCCCAGGAGTCTGAGATTTAGAAACTTTCTTTTTCTACTTTTATGATGAGTTTTGAAATTCAATAATATAAGCACATCCTAGGCCATCCAGATGCCAACCTTCTTACAGCCAAGTAATCTCATTCTTACTTGCATTTTACAAGCACACTGAGATCACTTAAAATCAGAACATTCAACTCCGGTTGTTTCTCAAGCTGTTTTGCCCCAGACATGGTTGCAGAGGTCAACACTATCTCCTGGTTAAGAAACTTAAGCCTAGTTAACTGCATCAAGGAGAAAACTGCAGTATGATTAAAACCAGAGAAGAGCGCCCTGAGAAGCACACATCACTTCAATAATACTCAACAAAAATGCACAACCTTTATTCAACCATAAGGAAACAACCTCCCCAAATGGAGGGGCATTTTACAAAATAACTGGCCAGTACTCTTCTGCAACGTCAAAGTTATAAAAGACAAATGAAGGTAAGACTCTTCCATATTGAGAAGTGTCATGATCCCGGGGTCCTAGGATGGAGTACCTCATCAGGTCCCCTCTAGGGAGCCTGCTTCTCCCTCTGCCTATGTCTCTGCCTCTCTCTGTCTCTCATGAATGAATAAATAAATCTTTAAAGAAGTAAAGTAAAATGGAGTGGAGTGCGATGCCTGGGTGGCTCAATCAGTTAAGCATCAGACTCTTGGTTTTGGCTCAGGTCATGATCTCATGAGTTGTGAGATTGAGCCTGCATGGAGCTCTGTGCTGAGCAGGAAGTCTGCTTTAAGATTTTCTTCCTTCTCCCCACTCACACACACATTCTCCTTGCCCCCAAATAAATAAATCTTTAAAAAATAAATAATAAATAAATAAAATAAATCTTTAAAAAATAAATAATAAATAAAATAGGGGGACCAGAAGAGGGAGCTCTCTTAGTCCCCACATTGGTTGTCAATTGCAGACCCAACAAGAAGAGATACCCTTTGCAAGTCAATACTATTTTAGCTACTTCTTTACTAATCCAGCAGGAGGAAGAAAGATTCTTCTCCCCTGCCAACAACCCAGCCAATAAAAAGCCACCATACTTCCAGCTCTTAGTTTACTCCAATGGATTTGTTGTTGTTTCTAACAGCCTTTCCCAACTCCTTCCTTTCCTCTAGAAAAGAGCATTTCTCTTCTTTGTTCTCTGGACTTGCCTCAGGTTTTGTCATAGCTTGCTTGTCCCGGATTGCAATTCTCTGGTATTCCCAAATAAACCCATTTTTCCTGATAAAATAACTGGCGGTTTTATTATTAAGGTTAACAGGTTAAGGCACCATAACAACTAAATGCAACATGTAATCCTGGATTGAATCCAAGACCAGGAAAAGAATGCTAATGGGATGCTAACTGGCAAAATTTGAACAAGGTCTCCAGGTGATAGTAGTAAATCAATATTTGCTTCCTGGTTTTAATCACCATACAGTGAGTATGTAAGATATTAGCATTTAGAAAATCTGGGAGAAGAATGTAAGGGAATTCTTTGTACTATTTTTGTCACTTTTTTGAAAATCTGATATTATTTCAAAATACAAAGTTAAAAATAATCATTTTAAAATAATCTCTGCCTCTCTCTGTGTCTCTCATGAATAAATAAATAAAAATCTAAAAAAAAGGCAAATAAAATTTTAGTGATAGTTGAAACTCATTTTTAAGAAAGTTATTAGTAGAGTCTTTGGTGTTTGAAAAGGGAGTTGTCCTACAGTGTATGTTCTCATTCATTTGGGGAATATGAATAATAGTGAAAGGGAATATAAAGGAAGGGAGAAGAAATGTTGGGAAATATCAGGAAGGGAGACAGAACATAAAGACTCCTAACTCGGGGAAACGAACTAGGGGTGGTGGAGGGGGAGGAGGGCGGGTGTTGGAGGGGAATGGGTGACTGGCACTGAGGTGGACACTGGACGGGATGAGCACTGGGTGTTTTTCTGTATGTTGGTAAATTGAACACCAATAAAAATTAATTAAAAAAAAATAAAAATAAATGCAAAAAAAAAAATAAATAAAAATAAAAATAAAAAAAAAAAAAAAAAGAAAAGGGAGTTGTCCTTGGGGTGGTAATAACCAGGATTTTGGAAGAGCAGGTGACAGTGAAGGCTGCAAGGGGAAGTGAAAATGTACTGATGAGTATAGATTTATCTCAGAGTAAAAAGAAAAAAGTGTAGTGTGTTAATTTTAGAAGCATTTACTTTCTTGATGTTCTATCTTGCAATTTGAAGTTTTTCAGTATCCTAAAATGAGCTGACGTGGCAAAGTATTATTGAAAAAAATGACAATTTGGCATCTTTTGCTAGACTCCTCCCCACCCCCCAATTAGGTGAAAGAAAAATCAGTGGTAAATTTCAAGCATATTTAGAGTGATCTCATTTTGATATGACTTTAATAGCTATCCTTTTTTTAGTGCTACTGTATCTATTCATTTGACATATTTTATTTCTTTTTTTTTTGTAAATTTATTTTTTATTGGTGTTCAATTTACCAACATACAGAATAACACCCAGTGCTCATCCGGTCAAGTGCCCACCTCAGTGCCCATCACCCAGTCACCCCCACCCCCACCCACCTCCCCTTCCCCCACCCCTAGTTCGTTTCCCAGAGTTAGGAGTCTCTCGTGTTCTGTCTCCCTTTCTGATATTTCCCACTCATTTTTTCTCCTTTCCTCTTTATTCCCTTTCACTATTTTTCATATTCCCCAAATGAATGAGACCATATAATGTTTGTCCTTCTCCGGACTTACTTCACTCAGCATAATACCCTCCAGTTCCATCCACATCGAAGCAAATGGTGGGTATTTGTTGTTTCTAATGGCTGAGTAATATTCCATTGTATACATAAACCACATCTTCTTTACCCATTCATCTTTCGATGGACACTGAGGCTCCTTCCACAGTTTGGCTATTGTGGCCATTGCTGATAGAAACATCGGGGTGCAGGTGTCCCAACGTTTCATTGCATCTGAATCTTTGGGGTAAATCCCCAACAGTGCAATTGCTGGGTCGTAGGGCAGGTCTATTTTTAACTCTTTGAGGAACCTCCACACAGTTTTCCAGAGTGGCTGCACCAGTTCACATTCCCACCAACAGTGCAGGAAGGTTCCCCTTTCTCCACATCCTCTCATATTTTATTTCATTTAATCCTCTAATGCTCCAAATAAGCTGAGGACTTGATTGGGATCATCCACCTAACCTTCTTTTTTTTTTTTTGAAAAAGCCACCTCAGTTTCTTTTTTTTTTTTTTTTTTTTTTTTTTTTTTTTTGCCACCTCAGTTTCTAAAGTACAAGGTACTGTTCCAGGCATCAGGATGTGGTGGTTTGCAAACCAGCCTTAGTTCCTGTGCTCTGGGATGCTTCAAACAATAGGGAAGATGAAAAACCTTACAAATAAATCATTAGAAAATGTGGTGGGTTCTATGAAGAGAAATGATAGAGTGCTGTGACAATGTCAGACAGGGTGCTCATCTAGGCCCAGTATTGGTCAGGGAAGGTGTTTCTGAATAAGTGATATTTAAGCTGAAACCTGAATAAATATTGATGAGTGTAAATTTGCTAAGCTGAAGTGTGTGTGATGGGGGCACAGAGGAAGTAGGAAGATATTTCAAAGACTATAGTTTGCACTGTCTTTGAAGTGATGATCAAGCTTGACTCAGGGACTGTACTCTATAAGAGGGAGAGGAACACTGATGAGAGGGTAGACCAGTAGGCAGGACACTGGGCCACAATGAGGATTTCGGTATTTTATTTTATTATTTTATTTTATTTAATTTAATTTTATTTTATTTTTTTATTTTATTTTATTTTATTAAGATTTTATTTATTTATTCATGAGAGACACAGAGAGAGGCAGAGACCTAGGCAGAGGGAGAAGCAGGCTCCCTGTGGGGAGTCTGATGCGGGATTTGATTTGAGTGCTACTGTATCTATTCATTTGACATATTTTATTTCTTTTTTTTGTAAATTTATTTTTTATTGGTGTTCAATTTACCAACATACAGAATAACACCCAGTGCTCATCCCGTCAAGTGCCCACCTCAGTGCCCATCACCCAGTCACCCCCACCCCCGCCCACCTCCCCTTCCCCCACCCCTAGTTCATTTCCCAGAGTTACGACCTGAGTCAAAGGCAGACACTCAACCACTGATCCACCCAGATGCCCCTTCATTTGCTTTAAAAACATGAAAAACTTGCTTCTATCTCAACAATGAACTAATAAAAGCAGGATAAATCACAGTTCTTCCAAGTAGTCCTTATTCATAAAGGGGATTTAAAGTCATTTAAAATTGCAATTTACTTAAAATATAAAAATGAAGGATTAAAACACCCATGTTGATCCTTATTTCAGGTTATGTTTCACTGTAACAGAAACTAAATCCTGCTGGTCCCAGGCAATACACTCAGGGAAAGGAAACAAGGACCCAAATACTGAGATTTCTTAGGGGATAAGTAGGCAGATTCCCACTGACCAGGGAAGAAATGAGAATTTAGAGTGTATTGTTTCCTTAGAAGAAAACACTTTACAGAACTTGGCTCTAGACCACTGAATAAATGGCTACATTCCAGAAATGTGTGTTATATAAAGCAATACCTAGCAGTTACATGCAAAACCGAGTGAGTAATTCAAAGTTGGATGTGTAAGAGAGGGAAGACTTTCCTTATACCTTCCTAGATTATATAGCCGAGTCTATAAAATAAACTGGCAACAGGCAGAGGAACAGGGGGAGAAGCATACCAATTTATTAACTTTTAATATTACATGCAGGGGAACATCACAGGGGGGAAAAATGAATACCCAAAAAAGCAGTGAGATTTGAGAGCTTATATACCATCTTAATACAGGAAATTGAGTGGGGCGTGTAGGCCTCTCAGAGGAGAGTAAATGGTTCTTAGGAAAGACGAATGGGCCCTGAAGAACAGATGGGAGATATGATAGTTTGTTATAAAGTCTGTCTGGGTATGGTATGTGTGATAAGAGTCCATTTTTGCTGGTTGATGAAACTCCCAGAGAGGGAATTGTATGACAATGGGGTTCCTTTTTTTGGAGGATCTGTTTTTAGGTAGATAAGAGGAATTCAGACTAAGCTTCTCACTGCATTTGCTATTTTTTCACATTTAAATTAATCAATATAATACAATCAATTACATTATAGTAATCAATATAATAAAGCAACATAGTTTGGAGAAGCATCTCCTGAACTCTGTCGGATGAAAGCATGATTCTTACGCTCACAATCATGGGATAAACAGATATATAATACATACAAATATGCACATGTATACATCTGATCATTTGAATCTCGTGACAGCTATAACTCTTCTCCCAGGGGGGCGGGGGAGGATGCTTATGTAAAAGGGAATCTCTCAACCCATCTCTGTTTAACCACCTTGCCAAATTAACCAACATATTGCACTCCCTCTATAGAGAATACTGACTGATGTTTGAGAACACAACTAGTAGCGGATGCTACTTGAGCACAGGGCTTCTCAAAGTGTGGTCCAGAGAGGGATGCCAATCTACAAGCTGTTAGTTACCAGCTGCTCAGGAAATGGAGAGTGAGCATTTAGAGATGGACATAGCTTTTAGGCTTGATTGTAACCTCCAAATACCTGCATAGGGAACTTGTCTCATCAACCAGTTCCGGCGTTATTGACCTTGCAAGGTGAGTGGTGCCACCTGCCTACTAACTAACTAAGCACAGGAGAATCACAGATAATAGTTCAAGGTTACTTTGTTAATTTTGGGGGGCAAATACAGGTATTAAAATCCAGAAATTTTCCTTCATCCAAAAAATCATTTAAATTTGACCATAAATTTAAAGAATAAATTGTTGTTAACTGGCTACCATGGTGGACAAAGGTGAATTTTGACATGGCAGCAACACTCACTTCCTTCTGAAGAGAAGTAGAAGATGAAGATCTAGAGCTTGCTGAATCACTTTAACATGTGTTTATTCATTCTTATCAACATAGTTTTGTAAGACCAGTTCCTCCACCATGAGTGTTATTAAAACAAAACCATAAACAATTTATGAGATAAGCTGTCACCAACCCACCCTAAACAGGTTAATAAGCAAAAAGTATTTGAGACATGAAAAAATGAAAAAAAAAAACTTAAATGCTTCCATAGGAACGTTTTTTCTAGATATATCTCCTGAGACAAGGGAAATAAAAATTAAAAAATAACTATTGGCACTCATAAAAATAAAAGGCTCCTGCAGAGTGAAGGAAACAATCAACAAAACTAAAAGACAACCTACTGAATGAGAGAAGATATTCGCATATGACTTATCCAATAAGGGACAAGTGTTCAAATATTTAAGAACTGGTACAACTCAACACCCAAAAAATAAATAATCCAATTTAAAAATGGACAGGAGACATGAACAGACATTTCTCCAAAGAAGACATACAGATGGCCAACAGAAACACAAAAAGATGCTCAACATCATTCATCATCAGGAAAACTCATATGAAAACTACAATATCACTTCACATCACTCAGAAATGGCTAAAATCAAAAACACAAGAAACAATAAGTATTGGCAAGGAAGTGGAGAAAAAAGAAACCTTTGTGGACTGTTGGTGGGAATGCAAACTGGTGTAACCACTATAGGAAACACTATGGCATTTCCTCATTAATTCAAAGGGATATATGCACCCCTATGTTTTATAGCAGCATTATTTATAATAGCCAAATTATGGAAGCAGCTCAAGTATCTGTCAATAGATGAATGGATAAAGAAGATGTGATACACACAGTGGAATATTATTCACCACAAAAAGAATGAAATCTTGCCATTTGCAACAACATGGATGGAGCTAGAGTATAATGTTAAATGAAATAAGTCAGTTGAAGACAAATACCATATGATTTCACTCACATGTGGAATTAAAGAAACAAAATAAATAAGCAAAGAGAAGAGAGAGAGAGAGAGAGAAAGACAAACCAAGAGAGAGACCCTTCACTATAGAGAACAAACTGATGGTTATCAGAGGGGAAGTTGGTGGGGAAATGAGTGAAATAGGTGATGAGGATTAAAGAGTACATTTATCATGAGGAGCACAGTAATGTACAGAATTATTAAGTCACTATATTGTACAACTGAAACTAATATAATGCCATGTTAAACATACTATAATTAAAATAAACTTAATTTAAAAACATAACTACATATATATGGAGTTTTTCAAAGTGTACACAGAGGGGCAATGGGGTGGCTCAGCTGTTAAGCATCTACTTTTGGCATAGGTCATGATCTCAGGATCCTGGGATGTAACCTGCTCAGCGAGGAATATGCTTCTCCCTCTCCCTCTCTCTCTCAAATAAATAAATAAATAATTTTTTTTTTTAAGTATACACAGAGATATCTAATAGGGGGAAATCACCATTTCACTCATAACTTTTTGTTTAGTTATGACTAGAATAACAAATTAATAAGAGTAATAGTGATTCTATGTGAATTGCTAATGCACACTTCTAAAGAACATACAGATTTTGTCATTTTTCTCCCTATATCATGTTGTTCCAATTATATTTACTGACACGCAATTTTATTTCTGTTGTTTCTAAAACATTAAAAAATTAAGGCTTGTATTTTATATGTCTTTATTATTTATCTTTTTCATTAATAAAAGTATAGCTCCACAGCAGATTGAAAGTAAAATGTGCTACCCCATCCCTACCCATTAGTTGGGAAACAGTAATCTATTCCTATCAATCATGCTATATCCTTTCCTAGGGTCAGATATATTAAATTCCTACCCTATTTATGCCAACAGTTCTTCTAATTTAATTATATATAAACACTTAGTAAATTTTACATAAACATATAAGATATGAGTTCAGAAAAACTAATGTTTCTTTGAAGTTGAATATCTGAATAATGTAGAATAATTCAATAAAAATAAAACACTAAAACAGCCATTATTTAGGTGTGAGGCAAAAGACTTGGAGGCAAATCACAAAAATCTGGAAGGATTTTGCACTCAGGAAGTTCACAAGTATCTTAAAGATCTTCTAACAATTTAAAGCAACTCAAACTGAAAACCAAGTAGACCATGCATCACGGGTACAATTGTATGTGCAAAAAACAACATGGAAACCACTTATCAGGTTTCCATCAGAAATCAGCTAATGGCTGCACATTTATGTGTTTGAGTTTAAAATAAAATATTTAAGATATGAATGTAACTCTTTTTTTACATTTCTCCACTTTAACTGATTAGTTGCTGGTCATAATCACAGATAAGAGAGCTTATACTGTAAACACAAAATTCTGTGCAAAATATTCAAGAGATTTTGGCCTCCCAGCTCTGTTACTGAGACATAACTACTGGGTGATAACACCAATCACAAAAAGCATAAGGAATCCAAAAAGAGATTCCAGCCAAATAAAGAAAATGAAACAATTTGTGAAACTGCAAAGCATATGTCTCTTACTCAGTAAAATTATATCCACACCCAATTCCTGCAGAGCATGTACTTTTTAGCAGTTAACAGCACTAATAAAATTAAAGCAGAGCCTTCATGGGATAAACGGGGTTATTCTAGGCAGAAAGAGTCATTTTTCCCTGGCAGAGTCCAAAAGTCAAGAAACAAAGCAGAATCAAAAGCAATATATAAAAACTCCTTTAGGAGATACTGCAAAAGATTTCTCTTACTCTCACTGCAAAAATGGCAGTGATTCTGAGACATAAACCAAACTAAATTCAAAGGTTTAGTTTAATTTTGAATTCAGACTTTTTGTAGCTTATCCAGATGAACCCACAGCTCAGGATTAAAGTTTTATTTAGTGTTAGGAAAAATAAACAACATAAATGAAAAGTAAAATAGTGTAATGAGGGAAATTAACACAGGAAATCTCATTTAATAAAGCATTCTAGGTTGACAAAAATTTAAATTATAGGAAAATTTTTAAGGATTTTATTAATACTCAAGTTGAAATTATTTGAGCACAAACTCATTCTAAACTAACAGCCAGAGTGTGTCCCACCCTGACTTCACAGTATTAGAATTTAGTTGAATTAATACAAAATTTCCACTGTCAATTATAGTACATAAGTGAAATAGAATGGAAACATGCAAAAAAAAAAAAAAGGCATAGAACATGTGTAGGGTAGGAAAATAATTTTCCCTCTACCCTTTTAAGTTCTTAGTTGAGACCCCTATAGTAAAAGACAAATTAACAAGAGAAAAACAAACAAGTTTATTAATGTGTAACCTCATTTAACATGGAAGATACCCAGGGGAAAATGAGTAACTCAAAGAAGTGGCTTAGAATTCAGGCTTAATTACCATCTTAATAGGGAAAAGGGGAGGGCATGTAAGCTTCTCAAGGGAGAGTAAATGATTTTTAGGAAAGATGGAGTAGGCCCTGAAAAGAACGGATGGGAGGCATGACACTTTGTAACAAAGTCTGTCTGGATGTGGTGTCACTTCTAGTCTCCTTTCCTATGGTAACAGTCAATCTCCCCCAGTTGATGAAACTCCAGGGATGGAATTAATAACAACTAAGTTCCTATCTGCCTAAAGACAAAGAAGAGGAGTTTAGAGAAAGCTACTTTTAGCGTTTGCTCTTTTTCAAGTGCCTACAGTTTGAAGTAATCAACATACTAAAGCAACGTATTTTGGAGTGACACATCCTGAGCTCCTATAGTCATATACTGGGGTGCCATATTCCGCTACCCTTCACATGCAAGTATGTGAGGGAACAGTGGGCTGATGTTCTGGGTCCTGCTCTCTGGTCTGTCCAAAATTTGTACCATGGCGCTGTGGAAGTGACTCACCTTAATTTTGGGGTCCCTGTCTGTGAACTCAGAGATTCAGCTATGTACACCCCACAGGTGCTATCCATGCTATGATTCTACTGCCCTACAACTACATATATGCCCAACACTGAACCGGGCTTTTATAGGCAATGTATGATGGGAGGCAAACACAAGATCTACCACAGTGAGCCGATATGGACACCACTCACTGATGTAGCTAATAGTTATTCTGGTCATGAACAAAGTAAAAATGGAAAGGTATGTAGTGCACAAAGCAACGTCAAGAACTATTAAACTTTCACAATTCTTCATAACAAAATGCATAATGCCACAAAAAAAAAACTTTTAAAAAAGGTTTGCCTTTTAATAGGTTTTCCACCTAATTTTATAATTAACAAAAATTTATTTTTAAAAAACAGGAAGGAAATATATTAAAAGGAAGGGATTCACTGTGGTTATTTAAAGACCACTTTACTGGCATCTTTATCTTCTCTCATAGAACTTAAATTAATTCTTTTTTAAGTGAAAAAATGATAAAGAAGTGATTAAGAACATACACTTGAAACTAGATGGCCTGGGTCCAAGTCCCACTTCCCAGCTATATAGCCTTGGGTGAGTTTCAGTTTCCTCATCTGTAAAATGAGATGATACAGGTGGATAATATGGTCTTGACACCGCATGTGGTTGTTGACCATTAATAGGGGATAATATACATAAAGCACTAAGCGCAGTGTCTCTGCTGCACAGAAGAACCCATAAAAAGCATTAGCTAATATTTTGTGTTAACTTCATATCTAACTAAAAATAGAAGTTCAGTAATATCCCAAATGAAAACCATATAAACATCAAGACCCTAGAAAATCCTGCATAAGAATATCAACATTAAATATTTAGAACACTAAACAATTCTAAGAATATATATATGACATATATATGTCACAGCATAGATATAGGATAGATATATAGGACAGTAGCTTCATTTAACTCTTCTCCCAGACCTCAATCCTTCCTCAGTCTATTCTACACATAGCCACTAGATTCAACTTCCTAAAGCAATGTTGGGTTTAGGTCACTCCCAGCAAGAACCTTTAAAGACTCCTCACGGGACGCCTGGGTGGCTCAGTAGCTGGGTGTCTGCCTTCAGCCCAGGGTGTGATCCTGGGGTCCTGGGATCAAGTCTTATATCGGGCTCCCTGCATGGAGTCTGTTTCTCTCTCTGTCCATGTCTCTGCCTCTCAGTGTCTCTCATGAATAAATAAAGAAAATCTTTTAAAAAATAAAAATAAAGACTCCTCACAGTACAGGATAAACTCACGCCAGAATGATGCTCTACCCTTAGCCCAGGCTAGAATAAGCTTCTAGCACACTGTACTTCACAGTACTTGGAACAGTCGGTAATTACATCCTTGGGTGATTATTTAGTTAATACCTTTCTCACTCACTAGAATGAAAGCATAAGAGGCAAAGCCTGTGTTTTACCCACCACTGCTACCATAGGGCATGGCTTGCTGCAGGTGCTCAGTAAATATGTGATGGATAAATGAACCTCATCACCCATAATTCTCACACACTCTAATATGAATGACTCATCACAGGTCATAAAATAGTCTCATGTGAATTTTCTCACTTATGCCTCTGACTGAGACTTTGGGGAAGGTAGGACAGATGAGAAAACCAAGGCCCAGGAGTTCAGGGTCACCCAAGGTCACATTCTTAGTAAGTGGCAAAAAACCAAAGTGCATTAACTCCTAGTCTAGAGTTCTTTCCAGATGCCCATCTTAAATCCAATACAATCCACTCAAGCCCTGGCCTTGCCGTATACTTTCTAGTCGTTGCAATTTTTACTCTTCCCTTCTACCCACCTAGAACTGCCTCCTACCTCTTTTCCCACTTTTCATCTATTAAGCAAATATTTATTAAAGACTTTGAGAGGCAAACCCTCCTTCCTTCAGGGCCTACCACTGTGTCACATATGCACCATTTTTACTGTACAGACATCCACGAATTCACTAAACAAAAAGTTTTTCATTATACAAACATTTATTTGTTCTTCCAATACAATAGTGAGAACCTGCTAAGTGCTACATTATGTAAGGTTCTGTAGAGAACTATACAGGATCACACAATAACTGATTAGGATACCATTGTCCTCGTGCTCTGAAGAACTACTGAAGTTTCCGGAAGAGAATAACAACATAAATCAACATGCTTAAAAAGCAACACAACTGCTGCCATTCACACAGGCTGAGATGTCCCAGGTACTTTAACAGAGAAGTAAAGCAAACATTAATACCCATTAAATAATATAAAGTACAGCAATTAAAAAGGAAATATAGATTAAATTTACTACTATCATAAAAAAAAAAAAAAAGCCTAGGTTAATACAATGACATCATCAAGCAAAGTATCCCCAGGTCTACTCCACCAAAATGGTTTTTATCCAGCAGGTCGGTTAAAGAGTTAACAGCCCTTCTTAAACTTGTCAGCTCAAAAGTACACACGATTAAAATGGAAACAACAGATTCAAGGATCCTATTTCTCTGAATTACTAGCATAGAACCACAACTCTAAATACAACAGCAATAAACCTGCAATAATCCTTGTGAAATATAGTATCAATTAAATGTTGGTGCAAGAAATGTAATGCAGAATTACTGCCGTATTAACACTCACTGAAGATAAATCACCGAAGACTTTAAACAAGTGAAAATCGATTCTATGAATATTTAACACAGCTGGCTTTATTTACAATTCCCCATAGCAGACATATACGGGCATGAAGAAGAGCTACAAAGGGTTAATAATGCTAGATTACATGTGGATTCAGAAGAAATGACAACTGCATCCCCAGGACTCTTCCTTATCTTGAAATGACAATATTTTACAGCCTTGGGGGGAAGCATACAAAGCAGTATTCAATAACATGCTAACTCATTACCAGATTTAATAGAAACAATACCCAACTAATCCTCCTCTTTCTTTCCTACTTAAATTTCAATGCGAATTAAAGAGGCCAATCTCAGATGAGACAAGACGGTGGCTGCAAAAACAAAGTAACACTCAGAATGGACAGAAATCTAAGAAATGATTTGTCTCCAGGGGCAAAGGTTTGAGTCCATGAAGAACCTCCATCAGGATAAGGCTGCACGTCTGTCTCCCAGCTATCTCCTACAAGGACACACTGCTTGCAAACACTGTGGTCCCATGAGGCTCAAATAAGCCTAAGAAAATCTACTGGCTGGTGGGGTTGTGTTTGCTTGCTTGCTTGCTTGCTTGCTTGCCTGCTTGTCTTTAAAAGTAGCATTAAATTTGCCCAGATGTATTCTTCCAACATAAGTGGGTCTCCCCTCTCCCCCTTAAAGGTCTCCCAATCACCCTGCCTTTCCCACACCTCGATCATCTAGGAGGGAGTGATTTATAAATCCTGCAGGGAAGCCAGGACCAGCCTCAAGGAGCCTCATTAAGAAAAGCTCCCCTTTTATTAAATCTAAAGCTCTTCTCGTTGTGCAGTTTAATTCTACTTCCCTTTTTTCTCCCCCTACGTAAACCTGGCAGAAAGTAATACACTCTTGAAAGCAAAAGTCCCTTTCATCTCACAGAAATAATCACATTTGGTCAGGTGAATTCTGTGAGTCAATAGAACAGGCGCAATTTTAATAGGTGCTCTCTGTCAAAGCAGGAAGAACATCAATGATCCAATTTCATTCTATCATTTATGTCAAAAATATTTTTTTCAGACCTATTACAGCCTTGTAAAAACTAAGTTTAATAGCTCCTTTGATTCTGGAATTATACATGTCTCCCTGAAAGTTTAAGCTCACACCTTTACCCATGTCCAATTCCAGGCATAGGCAGTCTTTTCCAAATGGTTTCCGAGCACCTAGGGGAGCAAGGGAAGGTTATAACTCAAGGCACTTGTGTTTCACTCCCCATCTTGGGTTGCCCTTTGGGTCTTCTGCTCTCTTACCTTGGCAGACTGGGAAAATGAGAGATGAAACTCAAGTCTGTTAATTATACTTCGCTCATAACTCTTGATTTTAAGATAGGGGAAGGAGGAAATTGAAATGCGGCTACAATTGTTTTTGGATGTAAATTATCCTGAGAGCTAATTATGTATAATTCCTTCATTTTCTTTATTCATGTAAGTGAAGCCCAGATACATTTCCTTTTAGGTCAAATATTTCTTCCCTTAGAACTTCATGACTAATCCTCTATAACCCTAACACTCCCTTACTCACCCCTCAAGAACTCAAGTGTTACTATACCATACTATTAGGAGGAAAGGAGATAAAACTTGTCTGAGAGGGGCTAACATTACATACTTAGGCATGAAGTTCTTAATGAGCATAAAGTTAAATCACCCTGCAAAAGAAGAGGGGCAGTCAGAGAAGTATCTGACCTCCATTCCAAGCCAGTCAAAGAAAGGTTTCCCAAAGGCTTTTCCATCTCTAGGATCTCAGTTACTCTGCATCTCGGAGGTGAACAGGAGTCCTCAGCAAGCTCGTCAAAGAGCTAGTCGTAAAATCGACAGCTGTCTGTATTTATAGCCTCTACTTTCTCTCTCCTCCCATTGAGTTCACTCTGACCAGGCTTTCATCCCTATCATTCTATCAAAACTGCTCTTGCCAAGGTCACAAATGACCCCCATACTGCCCAAGTCAACAGTCAATCCAATCCTCATCCTACTGGATAATTACATGCTCTTGAAACACATTCATTACATGCTTTCTGAGGCCTTCCCCTCCTCTTGGGTTCTCTTCCTATCTCACTGACTCCCCCTTTTCAGGTCTTCTTTGCTGGTCCCTTCTCATCTTTGAACTCCAGATTCCAAAATCTCTCATATATCCAACTGCCTACTCAATATCTCTACATGATGTCTAACAGGCATCACAGACTTAAGCCCTAAATCAAATTAATAGTTACCCCCAAATTCCTCCCAAAGCCTTCCCCATCTCAGTAAACCTCTATTCTTCTAGTTGCTCCCTGCCTCTGCTCACACTCTCTCCCTCTAACTCCACATCAAGTCTAATAGGAAATCAGCTCTACTTTGTACCAAGAACCTGACCACTTACTACTGCCATCTCTCACTCCCTAGCCCAACTACCATCATCTCTTGCCTAGATTACTGTAATGGCTGCTTCCTCTTTCCATCATTCTCGTCTCCACAAAACAGACTGATCCTTTTTAAACATAAATCAGATTATATTATTACTCTGTTCAAAACTCTCTGATGGCTTCCCACCAGTTTGGATTGAATTGTGTCCTCCAAGAATTTATATATTTAAGTCCTAACCCTCAGTACCTCAGAATGTTACTATATTTGGATACAGGGTCATTGCTGATGTAATTAGTCAAGAAGTCATTAGACTAGGGTAGGCTGTGATCTAATATGACTAGTACCCTCATAAAACAGGGAAATTTGGAAACTGAGATGCACTTAGGGAGACCATGTGAAGATGAGTCTGAGATCTACAAGCCACGGAATGTCAAATACTGCTAGCAAACCACCAAAAGTTAGATGAGAGGGAAAAAGGGATTCTCTCTCACAGGCACAAGAACCAACTCTACCAATACCTGGACCATGAACTTCTAACATCCAGAACTGTGAAATAATACATTTCTATTATTTAAGCCACCAAGTCTATGGTGCTCTATTAGGGCAGCCCTACAAATTAATACACCACTTCACAGAGAATAAAAGGTGAACTCCCTGTAACAGTCCGAAGGCCTCTCATGACTGTACCCTGGCTCACACACTGGCCTCCTTGTTGCTCTCCTGCTGTAGCAAGCACACTCCTCTGTGGGGCCTTTGCTCTGGCTCTTCCCTGGACAGCTCTGCCCCAACGCCCTCGATTCCTATAGATCTCCATTCAAATAACCCATAAAGGCCTCCTCCTCCCATTCTATCCACCTCATCTAGATTTCTTTTTTCCATCATGTGTCACCACCAGATACTTAAATATTTATTGCAGTAGACCGAGAGAAGCACTGCTAAGACTCACCAGCCACCTGCAAGCAGACGGCCTCCTCGGCCTCCCTTTTCAGGGTCAGTCTTAGCTGCAGAGAGTTGCCTCACCTGCCCTAGGTGATACCCTTCTCGGGCATGCCATACCTGTACAACACACCCGGTTTATAAAGGAGTGAGGTTATGGCTCAGTGCAAGGCAATCCAGAGTTCTCTGGCAGGCTGGTTGAGGCTTTGTCAAACCTGCAGCTTCATTTACCTTCTCCCTGTGCCCAATCCTGCTTCCTCCCCTTCCTGTTCACAGTACTGACCCCAAATAAAGCCTCTTGTTTCCCAAACTACATCCCTGCATCTGCTTCTGGGGTACCTCACTAAGCTCGCTACACTTACCTGCCTTGCCTGGCTGGAATGTAATCTTATTGAGGGCAGGGGCTTTCTTTCAATATGTTCTCAAAGCCTAGGACAGTGCCTGGTTCAAAACAAGAAATGACTGAATGGAAAGAAGGGAAAGAGGCAGAGAGGAAGAGGCACTGACTATGTGGAAAGGAGACCAAACCCTGGATAAAACAAAAGCCTCATAAAATGGTCATTACTTGTCATAAAGTAAAAGGAACACACACTATTACAATGAAACTCTGCATGAGATGTCTAAAGTGCACTTTGCGGCTTGACTTTACAGGAATGTTAAAAAAATGTGTACAAAGTTCCTAAGATTCACTTATTATCTTGATACTCCTGATTCTTCTCCTCCTAGGATTTATATTTCACCACCTCAAGTCGTACCACCAAGAGAGTTTCAGGACAATAACCTTTAATGTAGGGGAGATACTGTATCATTACTGTTAATAGTAATTTGTGACATCTTATATGCTAATTAACTCCCACTAAAAAACTCTGCCCTGCATTTTACCAAAATAGTTTATTATAGCTTTTCTCTTTATTGACTGGGTCTTTTTTTTTTTTTTTAATTCAAATGATTTTTTTTTTTTTTTATGATAGTCACACAGAGAGAGAGAGAGAGAGAGAGAGAGAGAGAGGCAGAGACATAGGCAGAGGGAGAAGCAGGCTCCATGCACCGGGAGCACGACATGGGATTCGATCCCAGGTCTCCAGGATCACACCCTGGGCCAAAGGCAGGCGCTAAACCGCTGCGCCACCCAGGGATCCCTATTGACTGGGTCTTATTTCAAGCCTTACTCAAAACATTACTTTTTCAGAGAACTGTCTTTCACTATATTGCAAGACCAATTGCATTCAGCTCTGGCAAATTATTTAAAATATGCTTCCCCTGCTCCGTAGTTGGCTACTCATTCAGATTCAAATTAGGCTGATTCCTACCTGTCACAAACCTCATGCCAACTAGGAATATGCAAGGTCTGCCTATAAAGCAATAAAGCCAGAGGGTAGAGGTGTTTGTGTTTGGTCTATAGGATCACTTTCATCTTTTTATATATAATTGCATGATGAGATTTTAAGGGAAAAATGTAAACCCATGTTTAACACCAAACTCAACAAAACCACCCCCACACTGGAGCTACTATTACTTTACTGGTCTGAACCACTCTAAGACAGATGGATTCAGAACACTGTGTGTTTACAGCGCAGGAATGTCATACATAGATGGACCTGAAATATTTTATAACCATAAATATGAATAACAGAGTCTTCCCAGTCAGACCTATCTAATTTCATCAACCCTCTGAAATTACATCTTTCACTAAAGCAGCCCTGGGGCACAAACGCAATAAGATAACATTAATTAAAATACATAAAATCATCCAGGAGTAGCAAGGAGTATACTACACTTTTTAAAAGGGTAGAAACTGAACTAAAAATAGTAATCACTGTTTTGCAAGCTTAAAAAGCTGGGTCTCACAAAGTGCCTGAAGCCACAATCCTACCAGACTTTCTCCAACGTAGGATAATAATTAGGATGTTATTCATTCGTCTGGTATGCACCCTAATTTTGCAGGGCCGGGTGTGCACGCTCACTTTGCAACTGCGAGCTTCAGTTCTCTGCTACCTGCTTGTCATTAAGCAGAATCCAAGAAATTCCAAAGCACAATGTGCCATCCCCTACCACTATGCCAACTACTGTACCACCCAAAAAATGAGATTCTATGCAACCCTAAAGAAACACTATTACCACTGCTGAAATCCAGCTCTCCACTTTGTTTGGAAACAAATTACTGCTGACCATAAACAAAGAGCATACTATTATTAAAATAACCACAACTGCCTTGGTGCTCACATGATCCCACTAGGTCTTTACAGCAACACTATTAGGTGGTATTACTCCAATGATTCAGATGAGAAAACTGAGACTCAAAGTAATCGAGAAGCTTACTTAAAGGCTATACCACTAGGAAGCCATAAAGCCAGCACCATAATCCTGACCTGGCAGGACTCCAAATCCCATACACCTGATACACTGCATGTTCCTTCCGAAACTATCACAACCATAAACAAGTATTTTAGGTGCATGGAAACAAAGAACCTAATTTTATCACTAAAAGTCATGGCTTCTGCACATCAGTATGACAGCGCTATTCTGTATCATGCCGTTTCATTTATTTCAAGTATTAACATCCAAATCACCACAGCACAGAAAGTCAGGTCAGAGTTGAGCTTCAGGAAAGCTCACCAGATTTTACCTGATTTGGTTTCCTGATGATGTGAAGACATGATGATACAAAACAGGAGCTCAGCTAGGAGGACAATAGTCCTTTGCCTTCCATGTTATTAAAAAGTAAGACCTACGTAACTGGTGGAATTTCAGGTGATTTTTTAAAATTTCTTTTTTGTACTCTTTTATTGTTATGGGTCTTTTTTTTTAAGGACTTTATTTATTTATTCATGAGAGAGAGACAGAGGCATAGGCAGAAGGAGAAGCAGGCTCCCCACGGGGAACCTGATGCAGGACTTGATCCCAGGACCCCGGAACCATGACCTGAGCCAAAGGCAGATGCTCAACCACTGAGCCACCCAGGTGCCCCTATTATTGTGTTTTCTACTATTTACCATTTTTGCCAGATTATTACCATTTCTACTATTTACCATTTTTATCACATGAGAAAAAAAATAAACATATTTTGTTTGAGAAACATAAATCATAACAACACACATTGGTGCCATGGGCAAAGATTTTATATAAAACATGTTTCTTAAGTTCATATCTTGTCTATAGAAGCCCCACACAGAAAAGATGAAACTGAATTTAATGACCCTGTGCTAAAAAAGTCAGAAAGCTTGACTATATGTACCAAACCATCAAGTACTATCCATGTTACCCTGAGCAAGTCATTCAGCTCCTCAGAGGTCCCCATTCCTCACTTACAAAAAGAGGATACTATAATTAATACCAATTTAAAATGGTCGTTTTAAGAACTAAATGAGAAATGCATGCATTTATGTACAAACATATACATTCATAAAGTGTTAGGAGCCATCAAGATTTAAACAATCTAACCTGAAAGATCCTTAAACAGATAGTACTCTTATGCATTTCTGTGACATGAATTTATCCATGCCTAAAATAGGATAAATTCTTTTATTTATTTATTTTATTTATTTACTCATGAGAGATACAGAGAGAGAGAGAGAGAGAGAGAGAGAGGCAGAGACACAGGCAGAGGGAGAAACAGGCTCAAAGCAGGGAGCCCGACGTGGGACTTGATCCCGGGTCTCCAGGATCACGCCCTGGACTGAAGACGGTGCTAAACCACTGAGCCACCCGGACTGCCCTATTTTAGCTTCTTTTAAAGCCAAATCTTATTGCAGAGGCAAAGGGCAAAAGTCTTCCTCTTTCTCTCCTTTCTCTGTGTATGTGTGTTTCCCAAATGACATCCCCAGTAGGTTGAAAATTCATTAGTCTTTAACTCTTTCCAGTGTATATTTATGCAAAGGAATTCAGACTTTACATTATAGCTGGTTTTAAATTAGAGTCCCATTCAATTCACATTAAAGGACCTGTGAATTATAATGAGTGCTTTTACTTATGTATCTTTATATTCTAGGGGAACATTTGGAAATTGACTTGTAGAAAAGAAAATCTAGAGACAGAAAAACCAATTAGCAGCTTTACCATCTTCAAGGTAGAAAAAAAATGAAAACACTTGAGAACTGAAAAGATAAATCACAGTCCAGGGACATTTGGGAAGACTGGCCATTCCTGTTGATGCATACTTGGATGAGGCAAAAGAAAAGAATCTCAAAGACATAGGAAGTTTCTAGCTTTGGTATCTGTAGGGATGGTGGTCCCTAAAAAGTGGTGGCATCATAACATAGCTGGTGAGGAGATCAACCTGAACAACCACTTTGAAAGACTTCATTAAGGCTAAACAACATATGTATGCCTCACAACCCAGCAATCCCACACCTCAAATATACCTAACAGAAATGCATGGTAAATGTCCATCAAAAGGCATATACAAAAATGTTCACAATACCATTATTCTCAATAGGCGAAAACTGGGAAACAAGTGTCTGTCAACAGTAATGTGGATTAGCTAAAGTATATTCTTATAATGGAATACCACTACACACAATAGACAAAAATGAACTAATGTTACAACAACACAGATGGTTGAGCAAAAGAAAGGCAACATGAGAGGTCACATATTGTATGACTCCATTCACATGAAGATCAAAGCAGGGGAAATTCATCTAGTGACAGAGGTACTATCTGGAATAGCAGGAAGAAAGCTGTAGGAGTGATGGAGATGTTCTCTATCTTGATTGGGGTAATGGCTACACAGGTGCATACATAATGGAAAAACTCAATCCTACACATCCTGGGGGGGGGGGGGTGTTCATTAAAAAGTTTACCTAATTCCCTAGTATTATCATCCTTGAAGAAATAAAAATGCTCCACAGCTTCACATACTGCTTAGTTTGATTTCACTGCAGTACATTTGCTTTCTAAAGCTTACTTACCATATCAAAAGAATTTGCTACCTAGGCTATTTCTTAAAGTTCTGTGATCATCTCATCAGAAGTGAGAAAAGAAGAGCATCTACGAGTCATGAAAAAAAAGAGAAAAAGTCCTCCTCCATATAATCAGGTATGGCTACTGAGTGTGTGTTTTGGTGTCCAATGTTTTGTTGTACAGATTATGCATCAGAGATAACCTATATGCTAGTCTTATATACCTGGCCATAAAATATGGTTTGATTCCTGGAATACCCTAAACTTTACCTTCTAAGTAAGATAAAGCAGTTGAAGCAATAAAAAGCCTCTCTAAGAAGATCTGAAAAGAAAAAGGCCAATGAAAGCTAATTCCCTATTGTGATTAAGGAGCTTTTGGAGAAATGGACCAGTAAGGAGCTGGTAGTCTCTTTCTGATAGACAAGAGCAGCAAAAGGCTGAGGGAAGGGCAACTCAGGCCAGCTAGGAGACAGCTATAGCTGGCCCACCATTCCCCATATAGATGATGCCTTGAGACCAACTGGATAGATTTAACTCTCTTTACGGAGGAGCTAAGCAGGGACCCAGTGAATAATGTCATGTCCTAGAGGCCACCAACATCACCCTTATAGCAGCCTTGGCCACCCCAGGAAGGAGAATGATGAACTATGAAATATGCCACTCATGAGACCAGGAACTGGGGGATGGAAAACTTGTACCAGATATATTTTCCTCCTTTGTCCACATCAGCCAATAAACAGCTTCCTCTCCCCTTTGTTAATGCCTGTGTGCTTAGGATGATCAAATCATGGGTATGAACAATCATCAATGACCTACTTGATTACTAACTTGGGATCCATCTATGACAAGTCAATAGGTCTTAAATTCCTTTTATTCTTGTTTTTTTTTTAATTTTTTTAAATTCCTTTTATTCTATGCATTCATTGATTTTTATTTTTCTCTCAACCCCCACCCCTAGAAAACCCAAGTGTAAGAGAAGATGGCTTTTGCTAATGCAAGTCACACCACCAAGTGGGGTGGCCAGTCTGAGAGCCATGGGTGGGAACGCCATTTGATTATGCCTCTGGTGTGCTGGGCAGTCCTGACCCAGTCACATCCTCCAGCACAGTGACCAAGGGGTCACAGTAAATATTTGGCCAGTGCTAAACATGTGCAGGACTCATAATTTGTCAGCAATGAAAAATCATCTGAAGTCATTTTACTTGTCCATTTTCCAACCCTTTCATTTCACCACTGTGATTAAGGACCTGTTTTCACAAACCATAGCTGATGACATCTAACCAAATGATATTTTTGACAACTGATGCTGGCATGGATCTTCTGAAGTGTTATTCTCTCCTGGGTCAGGAAAGCAGTAATTATTAGCTACTCTACTCCAGAAGACCACCAAACCTCTGTAGTGAACTTGACAATGAACCTGTTCACAGTGGAACAAAGGCTTACAGGCTAAGAAATTAGATTTAAAACTAAAAAACAAAAAACAAAAAAAACAAAAAAAATTAAAAACAGTAGAGCACTAGTGTGGTGTCAGCTACTTTTTGCACTAAGATTCTTTTATCTCAATATCCCTTTCTATATACCTGCAGTATACCTAAACAGCATACCTCCAAACTTTTTCATCCACTAATTTAACAGCAAAACAGGAAAGATGAGATGAGAAGAAATGTGTGTCACTTGTACCTAGTACATGATGAGCTCTCTCAGGCACTTGGCTTACATAAGTTATCTCCCACAATCCTCACAACCTCTTGAGGTGGGAATGGGTGTCTCTGGTCTGTGGATGAAAAATAAACAGAGACATGACTTGTCCCTGTTCATGATTAGAGACAGAGCTAAGATTCCAAGCAAGGACTGAAGGGCATTAAAGCCTCAGACTTCCCCTAGACTATGATCCCACACTAGCATTCCTGAGCTCTCAAAAGGAACCCTGGGACTTCCCAAAGCTACCCTCATCAGCAAATTTAACACGTTCCTTGCGGAGGCTGCGTTTTGTGCACCATTGCTTCTGTGGCTCTCCCAGGACCCAGCTAGCTGGGTACAGGACCACTGTGGCGGCTGTCAGAGCAGCTGCCTGAAAACTACAGCACAACTTGGGCCAGAGCCTGAGAAGGGGGAGACAGGGAGAACACATGCATGCGTGCACACAAGCGAGAAGATGTATGTGTGTGTATATAAAAATAGTAGAACACAAATAAAAATAGTAGAACTGCAATAATAAGGAAGAAGAAAAGATGAATTCTAAGACATCCAGAACAGTTGTCACATTTCTTTAATATGGCTAGTAGGCATATGTGGAATTTAAGAAACAAAACAATCCAACAAAAGGGGAAAATGAGACAAATCAAGAAACAGACTTTTTAAATTTTTTTTAAAGATTTATTTACTTATTTGAAAGAGAGAGAGAAAGTGAACAGCAGGAGGAGCAGAGGGAGAGAGAGAGAATCCAGAAGCAGCCTCCCACTGAGTGCGAACCCGACTCGGTGCTCTGTCCCAGGACCCCAAGATCATGACCTGAGCGGAAATCAAGAGTCGGTCTCTTAACCAGCTGGGCCACTCAGGCGCCTCAAGAAACAGACTCTTAGCTATAGACAACAAACTGATGGTCACCAGAGGGGAGGTAGGTGAGGGCGATGGGTGACATAGGTGATGGGAATTAAGGAGAGCACTTGTAATGACCACTGTTTGTATAGAAGTGCTAAATCACTATATTGTATACCTGAAACTAATAAGACACTGTATGTTAACTACGCTGGAATTTAAATAAAAACTTAATTTAAAAAATGGACAGTAGGTAGGTCAGCATTTAATACATTAGTCTCTACTTACTGCGATATTTATTTGAAATATTTTATTAAGACAAAATATTTATTATAGACAAAATATAATAGGTATAGATATTAATATAGATACATAAATAACTCTCATACATTTGCACACACATCTGGAAGGTGACCCAGACTATTAACTATTAACAATGCTATCTCCAGGGAGAAGGAAGAGAGAATGGGGCATTTATACTTAATACAACTCTGTAAATGTAGAGAAATAAGATAAAAACCAAAGAACATTCGTAAGTTTTCAATAGTTACTACAGTTTTACACAGAGATGTGATTTATTTTCAGATTTGACACAGCTGATCACATCTATCCATTGAAATACATCTTCCCTTGACTTTTCCAGGACATCACCCTCCCACCTTAGCGGCCACTCCTTCTCAGTGTCCTTGGCCTATTCTTCATCTCTGCAACCCTAACTTGGTAATGAGAAACTAAGCTCTTGCAAGCCTTCTCCACCTACACTCCCTCCATGGATGATCTTTATACTCCCAAACCTGCAGCTCCAGCTCAGACCTCTCCCCTAAACTCCAGACTCCTAGATTCACCTGCCAGGTCCAGAGGTCCAACTCAATATCTATCACCTGTATATATCATATTTGATATTGCCTATGTTGTTTCTCTCTTGAATTTTTTGTCCTTATTTAAGCATCTCTCCAAAAGCCTCACCCATCAGCCTACTTCTTGCCCAACACTGGCATTAGCTGCCCCTGTTGTTGAGAAAGGCCTAATTTTTATTTATTTTTTTTTTCAACTGAGAGGATTCTTAAAAGGCTCTGTCCCAAGTATTACTAATGATCTCCAAATGTTAGAATTTCTAGTGATGTTTACTTTTAATTTTCTTTTTGTCTGAGCCTTGTCATATTGAGTACATTTTACTTTCATAATCAAAGAAAAACCACAATGGAAATGACCCCCTTCCTTCAAAAAATAAAAATAAAAGTGGGTGGGACCATGGCTGAAATTATGCAATTGCCATTAGATATGAGAAGTGTAGCCACAGAAATCCAAGGTCACATGTACCTTTCACCTCTGAACACACCACTCTGGGTGGCATCCCCAGCAGAATGACTGCATTCCGGTGGTGGCTTTTTAAAACCTACAGTGGTTCAGAACACAAACTGATGTCACCGAGTAATCTGGAGACAATTAACAACAAACCCAAGCCATCTTTAAATTAATCGCTTAGATACAGGTGGTTCACCAGATTTAAAAACAAAACTATGTTGGCTCAACATGCTGGTTTATTTTTTTTATTTTGCCTAATCAGCAATCTGCACATAGCTCTGTGCCAATGTCTAGCCTATCTTAATCATTTTTCTTCCATTTAAACAAAGTACATTACATTTTACCTCCTGATCCCAATGGCAAATGGCAAAAAAAAAGTTGTTTACAAGAAAGTCCACGGACCCGAGGGTGCAGCACTTACACAGGCCCACAGGAATCTGTGAACTAGACTGAAGATAGTATGTAAGCCTTCCAAACCTTGTCTTCCAATAGCAAATACAAGAGCAATAATGCTAATTAGAGCCAGTACTTTTTTTGAGCACTTACACTGGCCACGCACTGATCTAAGCACTTCAAATTAATATATTCATTTATTCCCCCCAAAGCCCGTTATCACTAAAAGAAGAAAATACGGAGGCACAGAGAGGTCAAGAAAGAAGCTTAAGGTTACACAGTGAGACACAGCAGAATTTGAATCCTGGCTCCAGGACCTATCTACACTCTTATACCACTGTGAGTACCCCCTGGGTGTCTCCTGTACCTGTCATTGTGTTAAGACTTTCTACCTTTGCATACACTATTCTTATTTCCCCTAAAGTTCTTTCCTTTGCTACCTAGCAAACTCCTATTCAACCTCCAAAACTCATCTTTGGGAAACCTTCCCTGGTACTACAAGGAGAATTAATCATGCTCTTTCTGCTTTATATTATCATTTTTTATTCATATGCTATTTCACTAACATGTAAAAAAAATAAATCTCCCAACTTGACCATGAGTCTATGTGGAAAGGAGCTATGTCTGACCCATACCTGAATTCTCCACACTTGATAATTATCACCAAAATTCATTTATAAATTTAAGATCTTTCAGGGATCATTTCATAGTATAACATTTATTAGGTGCTTACTATTCTAGGTACTTTACGCATTTTAACTCATTTACTCCTCACCTAATCCTATCATGGAAGATTCCTATCATGTCCCCATTTTGCGAATGTATAAGAAGAGAAAGTCGAAAATTAAGTTACTGCCCAAGGTGAGAGCTAGCAAGTACCTGAATTTGACCCCAGGCAATATGACTCCACACTCACTGTCTGACCAGTACACAGGCTCTGCACAGACTCTCTGAGGTCCAAAGAAAAGGTTACACCCAGTTCTTGCCCATGAAGATGTCACATGAAATCTACTTCCTTTTCTTCTTCAGGTTAATAGAGGGAATGATCACCTAAAGGATCAGAGAGGGCAGAGATCCTGCCTGCTTGGTTCACCCCAGACACTCACTGTCCAGCACAGGGCCTGCCATATATATTTGCTAAATGATCAAAAATCATTTATATCTTTGAATTAATGGTTTTCTTTACATGTTAGAGCATTACTAAAAGCATCATACCTATTTTATCTTCAAAACAACTACATGAGGAAAGTATTCTTTTAGCCCTATTTATAGATGAGGAAACCAAGGTCCCGTGAGCTTCAATAACTCGCCTAAGATCAATCACAGCATTAGAATGTGAAGCCAGCATTCAAACTCTGGAGGTCTGATTCATCCTGTAGCTTCTTGTGTCTGTTGTAACAACCACAAACTGAGAGGCTGAGAACAATAGGAATTTCTTGTCTCAATGGTTCCAGAGGCTGGAATCCTGATATGATGGTGTTGGCAGGCCCGTGCTCCCTCCAAAACCACTGAGAGGGGGTCCTTCCCTGCCTCTTCCAGATGCTGGAGGTCCCAGGCACTCTTTGGTTTATAGCAATGTAACTCCAATCTGCACCCCCTCCCCACCTTCACAAGGCCCCTTCTTTCCTTCTCCGTGTACCTCTGTCATCACAGAGCATTCTCCCTTTGGTCTGTGTCCAAATTCCCCTCTTCTTATAAGGTCACCAGTCATAATGGATTAAGGGCCTACCTAAGAGGAGTATGAACGCATCTTAACTTGATCACATCAGCAACGACCCTATTCCCAAATAAGATCATACACACAGGTACCAAAGGTTAAGACTTCAATATACCTTTGTGGTGGGGGAATGACACAATTCAACCCATAACAGACAGCCTGGATAGTACTGATTCCAAAGATGCAGGGAAATGACTCAGTGTCTCTAACCAGTTACCCTCTTCGTTGATGTAAGATTTGCTAGTTCTAAAATCGCTCCTCTGAATAAGGAGCAGTTAAAGGTTTGAGATTCAAGGGTTTCGGGATCCCTGGGTGGCGCAGCGGTTTGGCGCCTGCCTTTGGCCCAGGGCGCGATCCTGGAGACCCGGGATCGAATCCCACGTCGGGCTCCCGGTGCATGGAGCCTGCTTCTCCCTCTGCCTGTGTCTCTGCCTCTCTCTCTATCTCTCTGTGACTATCATAAATAAATAAAAATTAAAAAAAAAAAAAATTAAAAAAAAAAAAAAAAAAAAAGAGATTCAAGGGTTTCTTTCCATACAAAGTAAACAGGACATAACCAAAATGTAAACACACTTTAAGTACATGAGAAATGTTCTTTATCATGAAAAAGTCAGTATTTCCTAGAGTGGAACCCAGTTAATATGCGAGAAAAACTTCAAGTACTTATAATCTACTTACTTTCTACTCTCTTGATTTATTATACACCTTCACTCTTTCCACTTTAGGCAATACCTTTGAGTTTTGGCCAATGAGCAATAATTAAACAGTATTCTATAAGAGTGACCTATTTGATTTTTTTTTTAAACTGTCAATAAAAGTGCCCACTCCTTCTGAAAGCTAATGATTCCCTGGGGTCTATAATTAACAGTTTAAGACGACATGCAGTTTTCAATTTTTAATAAAAATTAGCCTTCATGGAAAATGTAAACAAAGTATACAATTCTTCAAGTAAACAGGTATCTCATGTTTCTTCCATTGATAGCATCCCTATTCTTCCAGAGTCTAGTGTCAAACTTGTATACTCACTCTATATCAACTGTATTTTGCTCATCTATTAATCATGAGAATTATGTCCACCATACACTAGCCACCTGATTTTCTCTATATACTAGGGAAGTAACCAAAAACTTTCAAAACAAGTTAATTCAGAATCTGGCTCTTTAAATAAACTTGGGAAAAATCTCTGGCATGTGTAATGTTTAACCAACCCACTACTCAGGAATTATTCTTCGAAATGGTTTTGTTGGAAGGTGTCTCTGTTAACTAATGAATACATTTTGCTGGCATCACCTAGATTGTGATAAAGACCACATGAGTGCCATAACTCATCTTAAATATTAAAATATAGGGATGCCTGGGTGGCTCAGCGGTTGAGCACCTCCCTTCAGCCCAGGGTGTGATCCTGGGGTTCCAGGATCAAGTCCCACATCGGGTTCCCTGCATGGAGCCTGCTTCTCTCTCTGCCTGTGTCTCTGCCTCTCTCTATCTCCCATGAATAAATAAATAAAATCTTTTTTAAAAAATTAAAATCTAGCATTTAAGTCAGGATGTACTATAGGCCAAAGCTAGTCAAAGCAAACTGTAGAGGAAATGATATTTCCTAAAATCAAAGTCTTAAAAAAAAAAAAAAAATCAAAGTCTTGACCTGAAATTCTATCTGCCTTCCATCAACTTTCCAGACTCAAATAGAAGTGGAAGTCTAAGAGGTTATCCCAAAGGACAGTTATTTTGGAAGATATGAACGACCCATTTAAAAAAAAAAAAAGTTAACAGCCTTCCTTAGAAAAAGATCATTATTAACATGGAATAATTTAGCAAGTAAAATTCTATTTTATTAGCACACCACATTAAAATGCAATTTTCAGACTAATATATTTACAGACATTTCAAGACTGCCAGTTGCTCACCCCTAGTGGCTGGAACTGATCCTATGTAATTATTCTCAGGACAAGATGCTTAGTGATTGATTAGAGAAATAACTGATTTTTTTCCCAAAGAGAAACAGTAACCCCCAATTACATCCTTTAAAAGTATATATTAACCCCATAAAAAAATATAGAAATTTTCTTCGTTTAAAAAGGCAATTAGAAAAAGAAAGTGCAAAGCAGCTACAATCACAACCAAATACAGTTTGTGGTTCTGACATGTACTTTCTCACACCAGTTGGTCCTAGATACTCTCCACTTTCCTAGGAATTCCAGATTTTATAACCTGGTAGATCTTGTATCTTAGGGAAATATTAATTTAAGAGTATGCAGTGTGTGTGTGTGTGTGTGTGTGCGTGCACACACACGCAGGGATACATGCAGCGTTCACATGTACTAAGTGCTTTTCCCCAGTGCCAAGTTCGATCCTCATAATCTACACTCAGCTCAATCCTATCACCTGTTAGCTGTGTGCCCGTGGAGGTTGATGAGCCTCAGATTCCCCCACCTACATCAGAGGATAATTACAGCAGCTTCCTCATAAAGTGTGAGACCCAGGTGATCTCTGGGTGGCTCAGCGGTTTGAAGCCTGCCTTTGGCCCAGGGTGTGATTCTGGAGTCCCGGGATTGGGTCCTGCATCAGCCTCCGTGCATGGAGCCCATCGCTCTCTTCCTGTGTCTCTCATGAATAAATAGAATCTTTAAAAAAAAATAAGGTGTGGGACCCAATGATGCCCTCCATGTAACACATTTGCCACAGTGACCACTGTCTCACAGTAAGTGCTCAATAAACATCAACCCTTATCATTTCATTTTTTTTAAAAGATTTTATTTATTTATTCATAAGAGACACAGAGAAGGGGGCAGAGACACAGGCAGAGAGAGAAGCAGGCTCCATATGGGGAGCTCGATGTGGAACTCGATCCTGGGACTCCAGGATCACACCCTGAGCCGAAGGCAAGTGCTCAACTGCTGAGCCACCCAGGTGTCCCAAACCCTTATCATTTCTATGGGATCCTCCTACAAGTGAGGAAAAAGAGGTAACTTGCTCAGGATCACTGCGCCAACAGAGGCAGACCCAGGATCAAAGCCCGATCCACAGGTCTTCCAAAGCTATCCAACTATAATAAGAGGCATCAAACACATGGAGGGAATATCATTCACATTATCTGAAGATAATACAAAGCAGGGAATGAGGTAACAAGGAAAACCAAAAACATGTAGTTGAATATAAAGATTAAAAACCTGCTACAAATTATAAACATCTTTCCGTTTGCCTTTTCTAGAAGAACCACCCTTTCCTTGAGGGTGGCTTGGGTGATTCAGCTGGCTAAGTGTCTGACTTTGGCTCAGGTCATGATCTCAGGGTCTTGGGAACAAGCCCCACTCAGCAGAGTCTGCTTCTCCCTCTCCCTCTGCCCCTCCCCGTGGTTTGTGCAAGTGTGCGTGCTCTCTCTCTCTCTAATAAATAAAATCTTAAAAAGAAATAAAATATTTTAATTCTGAAAAGTCTATTTGATCAAGGACCATCTTGTCTTTTTTTATGGTGAAAAAATTTATATTTAGATTTATAGCCAGCTGGACTCAGTTTAGATGATCCCAATCTGATCAAGATGTTGACCTTGCCCATATCAATGTCATTCAGCTTCTTCACAGCCTGTTTGATCTGGTGCTTATTGGCCTTGACATCCACAATGAACACAAGTGTGTTGTTGTCTTCTATTTTCTTCATGGCTGACTCAGTAGTCAGGGGGAACTTGATGATGGCATAGTGATCAAGCTTGTTTCTCCTGGGGGCGCTCTTTCGAGGATATGTGGGCTGCCTTCGGAGACCCAGGGTCTTGGGTCATTGGGATGTACGTGCCTTATGGATCTTCCTTTTTTTGTGACTGTGCAAGCCTTTCAGCACCTCTTTCTAAGCTTTCAAAGCCTTTGCTTTGGCTTCGGCTTCGGCTTTGGGAGGGGCAGGGGCTTCGTTCTTCGCCTTCGGCACCATCTTTGTGAAAGAAGGACCATCTTCTATAGCACAATAACACATGTGGGGGTGATCTAGAATATGTGGTCAACCTACTGGCCATTTCAACACAAAGTAATCAAAAGAGTGGCGCTCATTTTCACATCTTATCACAATAAATCCTCCCAACCAGGAAGGAATCATTCTAGATATTTTACAGATGGAGAAATCGTGGCTCAGGCAGAGAAACCACCTATATCCACCTTCCAAGCGCAAGGCCCATGCTGAAACTTGGCCCTGTCCAGACCTAAAGTCTACACTCTCTTTAGAACAACACAGATGAGGCAAAAGAAAAGTTAGGCTACATAGTCACTTGGCTTTGAGGAAACACTCAACAAAATAAGTGGGGGAAGTGCCACAATTCTGGAGGACATTCAAATGAAGATTAATTTTTACCAAATTGTTTCATTTCCAAAGTAGAAGTCAGTAACAGATACGGCCAAAAATATGTCCCACATAGAGCATATTCAATTCACAATTTCGAACTTGTCTTGAATCAGTGTTCATTTCTCATAAATGAAAGCTTCTGGAAAGGCAAGAACTTGGCATCTAGTTCAGGTTGAGTGGCACCTATGCCCACCTCCCCCCAAGGTCTTGGGGTCTTTGCCTTCTGCACCCTTCAGAGTTTCAGCCCCAGTGGCAGGCTGCACAAAGGTTAGAACACACTCAGAGTAGCTTCAGCCTAATGTGAGGACACAGGACCAGCTCTCTCTCTCTCTAAGATTATACTTCCTTTGCTTTTATTATGGTAAAATACACATAACAAAATTCACCATTTTAACCATGTTTAGGTATACAGTTCTGTGGCATTAAATACATTCACACTGTTGTATGACCATCACCACCACACATTCTTAGGACTTTTCCATCTTCCCCAAATCATACTGTGGATCCGTTAAACACCACCTCCTCATTCCCCCTGCACCACAGCCCCTGGCAACCACCTTTCTACTTTCCATCTCCAGGAGTTACACTATTCTGGGTACCATAAATACACTCATACAACATCAGTCCCTTTGTGATTGGCTTATTTCACTAAGCATATTGCCGTTCTTTTTTGTTTCCAGTTAGTCTCCTTGAAGAAACACCCTGAAATGCATATCCTCTAGAGAACATAAAAATGAACATGTGAGAAATTTTTTTTCCCCTTCTACTACTTACTAAAAGGATATCAAAACAGTAACAATGGTCAGGGAAGAAGAATGAGAAAGCCAACAAAATCACCCAAAATCCCACAACACAGCCACTCCATTTTTATTTCTATTCTTTCTTTCATCATCTTTTGCTTTATGCAAATGAAATCTGCATAATTACATCATATTGAGTATCCTTTAACTTAACTATCAATCAAAATGATACACCTTCAAGCTTTTCAAAAATTAACTTCCAAGGTCAACGCCAAGGAAAAATAAATGTGCTTTCATGAAAACTTCTATCTGCTGAGCTCTCGCATTGCCTGAAGTTTCACTCTCATATGATGAAATTGTCTTTGGCAAACAGAACCATCCCGTGTAATAGTTGGTACTGCAGAAAGAGGGCAACAGCTTCACAAATGTTTACACAAAAACCATTTAAATGTTAAGCAAAAATGTACATAAACTCCAAATGTGGCCATTCATCCTACTGTTATCTCTCTCAGTGGAAAAGAGCATGACGGCATCTAATGAAAATCCTGTTTTCTTCCCAGGAAATAAAAATAAAAATGTCACAAATCAACATTCTCCCCACTTTCTTTTTTTATATTGATTTTTCTTTCTATATATATATATATATATATATATATATATATATATATATATAAAACAGTTGGATCTAGTAACAGTAAAGGAAAATGATTTCAGATGAAATAAAACCCAAGTCAGCAGGAGATGACTTTGATTGGGAGACAATTACACCAAAGTCAAGGGAATACAAGACTTCCTTTATTTATTCTAGTAGAAATAACCTCAAGTCCTAGAAAAAAAGACATTTTTAGAAAATGACACTGACCCAATTGCTAGGTCTCATGAATAAGAGCAGGGAGTGTTATGTCTGTTGCACCTCTCCTCACACAATTTCTTCCCAAAGCACTGGAATACATTTAGCTTGAATGCGGGGTTTTGGGCTACTACATAATTGAAGACATGGAGATCCTGTCCATAATAATGGTATCCGACATATCCACCACTCATACTAAATTTCCTATTTCATTTAGAGAGAGCAGAATGCATGAGAACAGAGTACCCAAACACGGAGGACCCAAAAGGACTAATCATTCCAAAATCTTGACTTAGGGACATCTTCTTTAACTCTATTATCAGTCAGGCCCCAGTGCATCTTTCTAGAAATTGCCACAAGGACAAAAAAAATCTGTAGTACCGGAAGGGGTCTCCTCTCAACCCTGACAACTAACCCAAATGTTCTTTTACTCTCAATTATTTTACAGAAAGACTCATCCCAGGCTCTCCCTTAAATGAAACTTTTCAGTGAGCTTGTCCCGCTGTGAAACTTTCCTGGCTTGCTGTATCAAACCAGGACCATAAAGATTAACAAGAGAGGCACCTGGGTGGCTTAGTACCTGAGCATCTGCCTTTGGCTCAGGTCATGATCCAGGGGTCCTGGGATCAAGTCCCACATCGGGGTCCTCAAGGGAGCCTGCTTCTCTCTCTCTGTCTATGTCTCTGCCTCTCTGTGTCTCTCATGAATAAATAAAATCTTAAAAAAAAAAAAAAGGTTAACAGATAACAGAGAAGAAAACTTCAAAAAGACCCTGACCATCTGCTCTGACTTCAGGAAGGGCCAAAATCTAGGTTGAAAGGAAGATTCTAAAACATCAGCAAAAACTTAGAATACAGTGTCTGATCCAGGTTTATTATTCATACATAAGGCTCACCCTTAGGCACTCCAAGCAGGTCACTCCTTTCCCCCCACTTTACTTAGAGTGAGCAGACACCCAAAGCAATGAAGAAGACAATGACGTCATAATAGGAACAACTCGACCGCAAACCATTCTTTGTGAAAGCAACTGAGGCTAAAGCATGTGCAGGAACAGCTTGCATCCCATGTGACACTCCAGCCCGGCTCCTCCCTGAATGCAGCAAATGAGCAATGATCTCTCAGGCTCTAAAGGCCATTTATCTTTGGACCCAAATCAATAGGTCTGATCAACTAGGCAGGAGGCATTTGGAAAACCAAATGAGAATTCCTTCCTCTGCCTCTTCTTCAACAATCAAAGTCCCCAAAGGGTAAGTGGGACATGAAGAGGAGAGAAAAGTCTGTGTCACATGAAATATTCTTTTTAGGTGCACACAAAGCAGCACCTTTACAGCTGGTTGTCTGAGGTGTACAAGAAGAAACATCAGTTGAGAGCAAGCACACTGTGCAAAACTGGCCCACAGGCAAATGCTGGATTAAATGAACTTTCTTTTCAGTAGGACTTCCTGAATATATTAATGGAAAGAGAAAGTACATGCAGTTTTCTGAACTTGATGGCAGAAGTCTTTATTCCCAACGTATTCCCAGTCACTCTGGATTCACTCATCACCCTCTGGGAAGTACTGCTTTGGATGTTGTGGAAGCAAGGTTAGAGCCCAGATCTGGATAAGCATGAACATAATAAAGGTGACATCAATCCAGTCTTCAAAACTAGAGAGGTATTAGGGCTCCCCAAAAAGATGTTTTAAAGTTAGGTCCTCTGCAGCATTCTCGTGTCCTTAAATTGCACCTCTCTATGTCATGATCTTGATAGACCTGGTCGTCACTTCCTGCCACTCAGGACACAGCCAAATAGACACCTACTCACCACGTGATCTGAAGGAGCCCACTGGGCACTTTTCATGACATCACCCATCTCTGTCTTCTTCATGGCACCTCCCACCCAGAAAGCAGGAGTGTTTTACTCAGTGCCATATCCTAGGGCCTACTGGCACATAGCAGGTGTTCAATGAACATTTATGGACTAAGTGAGTACATGAAGTGTTCTAGCCATCCCTCTCACTGGCTTGGAGAAATGATTACTTAAACATCTGGTTACATTTAAGACCAGTTCAGTAAGATTTATTACTTCAAATAAAAAGGCCACAGTTATGCTATGGTCACTAAATTAAATGACATCTGCATTTCTTTGGATGCCTATTTTCATACTAAGGTGACTATTTAAAAACCTATGTATTTTTTGAGTCATTCCAGGAACAATAATGGGTTTAATATGAGCTCCCCTCCTAGACCTTTCTAGAATTTAGACACCAAACCACATAGTTAACTGGGTCTTGTGTTAACCAACCGCATGCCGATGTCCTTAACATCATGGTATAAACCTATACCGTCACAACTGGGGGTAGACTGTCAGAAGAACTAGGTGTCACACATGTTCTGGGGCATATTTATTAAAGCTTCCAATGACAAAATTACTTCTCATTCACAAATTAATTCTTTGACAGAGAATGATTGAGCATCCAGGATTTCTAAGCCCTGAGAGCACAAAGACAAACCAGTAGCAGTGTGATCCCTCAAGGGGTTACAGGTTAGGAGCCAAGCCAGGGAGGTAAGCAGGTGCAATGCAGTGTGACCCAAAGGGCACGATGGAGGACAGGGTACCAGGAGCTCACTGTGGCAGCAAGAGCCAGTCATCCTGTTCTGGGTGACCGTGTCACCAGTGGTCTTCCAAGTGTGGTCCCCAGTCCAGCAGCATCAACATCACCTGGGAAATTGTCAGAGGTATGGATTTTGACTGGGCCACATCACAGGCCTCCGAATCAGAAATCAGACCAGCAATGTCTACTTTAGTAAGCCCTCGGGTCATTCTGACACACACTGAGGTGGATGATGATTAAGCCACTTTGTGCAGGAGGAACAAAAAATGTCAAGGAAGTGAAGAATACACAGACAATAAGGATGGTTGCAGGTGACGGGAACACAGGATAAAAGCCCGAAGGCCAGAGAAAACCAGGCATGTTGAAAGAACGGTGTGGCTCAAAGCTCAGAGCAAGAGATGGAAAGCAAAGCAGTATCATGAAGGGTACCAGGTGCGATGCCAAGAAGCTGGCCCGTCGTCGTGAGGGCAGTGAGTGAGGAGCCCCTGGAGGGCTGGGATGGGCATGCCCGGACCTGTAGAGGATTTCTGAAGATCACCTTGGAGGCAATGCAGAGCATAAACAGAGAGGCCATGGGGGATGAGAGGTGATAGTAGTGGGACACAATCCGCAACAGCAGGGCTCCACGTGGGGGCCTGGAGTCAGGGGCGCCTTCCACAGCTGCACAGATGGAGGCGCCAGGCACGCTGTGGACTACCCTGAGCATCCCTTCCCTTTGGAAGCCTTGTCTGCACACACCCCCCCCCCCCCCCACACACACACACACACACACCCAACCAGGGCAAATGCTGATGGAGAAGCACTAAGCACTTCCCACCCTCCCCTCCTGGTAGCACAAAGCACATTTTATCACAGTTGCCAGCTTTCCCTACAGCCAGAGAGCTTCAGGATGACAGTGGCCATCCGGGTCGGTTTCCACCCTGGTCAGTTTCCACAGGCAGCATCTGGAACAGTGCCCAGCGCTTCGGAAGCCAAACTGAATGAATGGAGCTGGACAGGCCAGGAGGCCACTGAGAGGCCACTGCCCTCATCCGGGGATGAGATGACCGTGTCATCGGGAAGGAATCCGAAAGCTTATGATGAACTGAACATCTTCATTTTTCTCCGGTCTGTGGATCCCATTCAAAACACAGAATGAAAATCTTTTCAAGTCAATTATGCTAGGAAAATTTGACAGTAAATTTGATCTGCTAAGTGGAGGCCACAAGTCAGCAAGGACCATGGTTTGAGCACTTTTGCAAGTGAAAATAAGACACAGTTCTAGGCCACAAAGACACTGTCACCTGAGATAACAAGTTTGCCCCCTTTTGTTTTCAGAACAAAACAAGACTCCGAAACCTTGAAGTAGAAGACCGAGACATTTTAAATCCCACTGACACAGCTTGCATCTTTGCTTTGATTTTTAGAAATGATTTCAAGCAGGCAGATGTTGTGACCCAATTACAGGGTATTTTAGAAGGAGTAGGCACCTAACTTGGGGGTGGAGCCGGTGGGCGTAGAGGGAAGAGTTAGTTACTAAGCAGGCACTACCACCTGCCTCTCAGTCTTGCATGGAATTTTATAGAGACGGGAGCTGTGACAATCAGGAAGTAAGGCAGCTCTCCCTTGACCTGCTTCCTGTTTTCTCACCATTCCCAAAATAGACAGAGCTAAGGAAAATCGTAAATATATTTCTGCGCCCTCCAGGGAACGGTTCATTAAGGGCATAAATTTGGGTCCCTGGGAAAAAAAGGATGAAAGACAAAGCTATCAAAGTCCTAGAATCAAGAGGTGGAAAGAGTGAAAAATAAAATCTATGGACAAAAAGGAACCAGAGAAAGAAAAACAGTGGCCAGTTCTTACACCAAAGCATAATAGGGGGTGGTGCCACAAACTTGGCTGCCCTGGATTCCCTAAATTCAACCTCTTTGGAGTCAAAAGTTAGTTTTTGCTTAAAATAAATAACAACTGTTAAGATCTTCCTTTATGCCAAATATTATTCATTATTATATTCCTATATTAACTCATGAAATCCACTTAACCGTATCATATATAGTATTCCTACTTATGGATAAGGGAACTAAAGCACTGTAAATTCTGTTCTCCACCTGTAATTCTGCAATTCTGTTGGCCTCAGTCATATGGCTGTTAAATTGCCCAGCAATATTGGAACCCTAAGAGTCTGGCTCTTAACCACCAAATCCCTACTACTTCCCTGCAGGGCTGTCTTGTGCATGTACTTCCTGTAGGACATTTACAAGCATCCTTGGCTTCTACCCCACTAGATGCCAGCAGTACTCCTTCGAAAGCCATGACAATCAGAAACATCTCCAGATACTGACAATATTCCCTGGAGAGCAAAACTGCCCTCCTCCCTTGTTGAGAACTATAGCTATAAAGACTTGAAAGTGCAAATCTCTAGGTTCTCTTTGGAAGGTGTTGCAAATCCCAGGTGTTGGATAGAAGGAACAGGCTAAGACAATTCTATGAAGGCAAGGAAAAATGGAAAAGGAGTTAGCTGAAGGGTTTTCTGTAGTGGGGGTTTACAGGAGTCCCTTGCCACAGCTCCTATATTCCATGAGGCCTCTCCACTCCCATGGAGACAGGACCACTTGCTCAGACCTCACACACATGCCTCTACCGTAGCACCATATCATCAGTGCTCTGGTACATTCCTGTCTGTCTTCCTGAACTCTGCACAGTACCTGGCACAAAGTATGTCCTCAAAAAACATTTGCTGAACAAAGACATGAACAAAGAAAGCTAAGTTTCCCTGTCACACACACACAAAAAAAGTCTGTCTTCACTAGTGATCTGAAAAATGTATAAATAAATAAAGCTTGGTTACTGGAGAAGATAAGAGATTCTGGTCAGATATCAGAAGAACATGAAGTTGAACCAGTGCTTCTCGAAGCATCTATACCCCTGTGAGTCCAGACTATGCCTCAGTTAAGTTCAGAAATTTTGTATTGGTTCACTTATGGAAAAATCAGCTCAAGAAACCTAACTCATACTAAAGAAATTCTAATTTATTCACTTCCACTGACAAATAGTACTGCCTAGCAAATCAGCAGATCCACCTCTTTTGATCTCTCTTGCCCAGGTCAAAAGTCCCCTTGGGAAATCAAATGAAGATCAGAAGGTAAGAACAGAGCTGGCATCCAGGAGCATGCTGGATGCTCCCAAAGGGAGGAACCATCATCTGGGGTGCTGAAGTTCTTTCTCCAGACCCACCGCTTGGGCAACCAGAAATCTTGAGTCAGCCACAGGCAGCCGGAGAACCCTGGAAACACTCACTTCACCTTTTTCCAGTCATCGGAAGCCTCTGTCATTCTAGCATTGCCTCATGATAGGCGCATGACAACTAATCAGATTCCAGTGTATTTTATTTACAACAGAAACATTCTAGACTGCAATCTGTCCAGAGAGGTTACACAGCAACGCCTAGTCAGACAAATTTAGAAATGATATTTGGATTTTCTGCTACTCAATTTGTATCCACATGAAAGAAATGCATATTGGAGACATAATATGAAAGAACTAATTCCATCATTAAATATGTGGATTTAAAAAATAAAAAATAAAAATAAATAAATAAATAAATAAATAAATATGTGGATTTACAGTAATGTCCATTTTGAAAATGAATGAAAGGTGAAATTTTCACCTTTTTCCCAAATGGTGAATTTAGGAAGGTTCTTCACTCATAAGAGAGGAGACAAGGAGAAGGTACCCCAAAGGACTAAGTGAAATGTTTCCTGTATAACACGAGGCACACAGTTGACCCTTAATTACCAAATGTTATTTCTTCATTCTGTTAGGATCTCCAGCAACCATGGGGCCTCCATATTGATTAGTTACAGGGTAAGTGTCACTGTTTACTATAAAGGCTTTAGTGAAAAGGACCTCAGTTTCCTTATCTCTAAAATGGGAACAGCACCACAGCATTTTGTAAGACTTAAATAAGGTAATAGTGATAAAGCTCTTAACACAAAGAGCTCTATAATAACATTAATACTATATTATCAATGATGATCAGCAAGATCCAGATATCATTTAGCATAGATTTTTCAAATATCATCTTTAAATATATTATTTTCTTAACCTACTATTTAAAACACAGGAATAATTTGGGTTTGCAATGCCTTGAGCAAATTATTCTTAGGTTCCTCCAGCGATTCATCAAGGCTTGCTCTGGAAGACATGATATTGCAAAGGTCCAAACCAAGCTGGCTATTACACCACTTGTGTTTCTACGGCCTTGACTCCATCAGCATTTCCTAGAATCACCAACCCCATATTGCTAAAGTGTGCCGCCTTCACAGAAAGAGGCCTGTGTGCAAAGAAACCAACACTAGGATCTGTCATTTTGAGGCTTTGCCTGCTGAAATTCACATTACAATCAGTTGTCCTTTCTGCTCTCTCAGACCCTCATCTTTCATTTTGGCACTTCCATTGACATTCTTGGGCTATAATTCAAAAATATCTGCTGGTTCCCAGAGCACTTTCAAAATTAGTTTCTTCTAAGCTCCTAAGACCCTGAGTCTATACCAGTGACCCTACATTCCTGGAAGGCCCAGAGGCCCCATCAACCCACCCATAAGCTCCAGTTTGGCCGGGCCTCCACTACTCACTCTATCCCAAGGGCATGGCTCTCAACATCTCAAGCCCAGCTTCCCAGACTTATCAATTTCATGGACCATTAAGCTGCCAAATAAAAATATTCCCATCAAATCATAAAAGGATTCTTATCCCCAAATCAGAAGGGTATAGTCTCAGAGAAAAAAGGACACATATCCTCAATTGGACACACTTACAAAATATTCACTACAACATCATCATTATTTTGATAAGGACAGCAAACACATCACTGACAGCAATGGCCTATGGACCTAATACTGTGCTTTGCACTTTTAAATTGTGAGTGGAAACTAAAATCTGATGTATAGGGCATCAATTCTGGAAACATTACATCTTATACCACTGTGATGCCAAGCCTTCCTTCTTTAAAAAGTGTTTCCCTTCACTCTCTAGAGCTCTCTGCAAGTTCTCTCCAGCCTCATGCCCCTAGGTACACACTCCTAGCTCAGTTATAAAACTACATTCTTCTTAGTCAATTTTAAAAGAAAAACACAAACCCAAACTACTCTTCCTCCCACTCTAAGCATTCCTAAAGCATAGAGTTACACTTTAAAAACCTCAGCTATTACATAGCAGACAAAATCTTGCAAGATTTCCACAGGAGGCAAAGAGTAGTTCACCTTATCTACAATCACTGTCAAATCATTAATAAGCAAAGAAACACCTTAATCCATAATTCCATACCATTCATTTTTTCCATGTTCTCTTCCCATCTTTCTCCATAGAAGTCTGTACATCTCATGTAGCAATAAATTACACAGTAAGACTTTTCTGATGATAAGAGTAATGCCTGTCCTAGCATCCATTCAGTGCTTAGGAAACCAGGTAAGATTCAAACATTATAGAAATAAGATTATGCAGAAAAGGAATGTCTCCTATGAGTCTACACCTAAAGGCCTCTAATACTTTTAAACTGATGTAGGCTTCTTACTTTTTGCCAATTTGTAGTGACTTGACTGTCTTCTGCTCTTCGTGTGCTTCCTCTCTTATGGCTCTCACCTCTTGTTCAAAGTTATCACTCCACTCCTACCAGATGCCCAGCAACCCTGCAGCCTGGTTAATATCAGAAGTGCTAGATTCACTGTCTGTTTATTATCAACTATTAAAATATGGGTAACAACCCTGGCATCTCCTCACCTGCCCCACTGAAAGGTTCATTCAGGACATTGAGCTTTGGGAGCATCGTGAAAGCAAAGTGTACTACAAACACCAAAAGGACCAGTTTCCTTTGCTTTCTGACCCATCACCATAACTTGCCAAGAGAAAAAAACAAAAAAAGTTCACAATCTTGCCAAAGTAGAGTAGGTACATTCCACCAGCCACAACTCCTGTTACTGCAGTAGCTGACCCTGGACACCTGGACACCTGCCCAATAGAGGGATTGTGCTAACATGAAATGATGATGAGAATTTTATTCTAGAGACCAAGGGCTACATTTCTAATCAAAGGCTAAAGAGAGAGAGGATGGAGACATGGAACAGGCTGGCCAAAATTTCACTTAAGTGGGCCCGAAACCCAAGACACAGGACACCTTCCTCTGTGGTGGCTCCTTTCTCAGCTTATCTGCATGCCCAAGAGCAGAGACTCACCTCAGAAGATGCTATGAAACAGTTTCAGATATCTAGTGTGCTTTATCCAAATCTAATCATCCCCTTATCTCCTACCTAGACTTGGAAGGGCCACAGAGTTAATTTTATGACAACCATTCTTTAACAAAAACTAAAAAGGCAGTCAGGATTTGGCCAAAAAAAGGGCGGGGGTGGGGGGAGATTCCTCAAAGCAGGACAGGCCAGACTCTGTGAAACAAAATCACCTTCATGTAATGCTCTACATGCAGTACCCCTCCTCCAAAGGTTGCATCATAGACCCTTGAAACCGGACAAAAGAACTCAACAGGCATCCAGAGAATGCACTGTACTGCAACTCTCTCATTGTACAGATGGAAAAACTAAGGCCCAGAAAAATAAACTGACATTCCCAAGATCACACACAGCAAGTTAAAGTAGCAGAAGAGTCTGGCCCAGAAGGCAAGTGTTGGAAGTCACTGGTTGATGGTCTTTGCACCAAATCCCACCAGGCTACTGCAGAGAATCTGTCACTCTGACTCTGACAAACTATTGCAACTGTATCGGGTTGATACAGAGCAAGCATTAAACAAATATTAAGTTTCCTTAACCCAAAGAAGGGAAATAAGTATCACCCACATAACTAGTAATACCTTCTTAAAATAGTTTCCTAAAAGTCTTACAGCTATGGAAAATTCAAGGTGTTATAATATCAGACTAATGTCTATTTTAAAAGTGTAACTGGGGTGCCTGGATGGTTCAGTGGGTTAAGCATCAGATACTTGATTTCAGCTTAGGTCCTAATCTCAGGCTAGTGACTTCAAGCCCCACATTGGGTGTGAAGCCTATTTAAAATATTTTTTTTAAAGTGTAACTAAGAAAAAGATGCAGAGAAACATTACATTTTCCTTAAAAGATAAATTTAGATATTCTGACATCAGAGCTGTCCCCATAACCCTGTACTACTAATATTATGGCAGGCTTTTTAGTATTAATTCCTGTTGTAATGGGGGGGGGGGAATTCAGTATTTTTCTGGTGGCAGGAAAAGAAACAGTCATTAAAAAGTTGAAACATGACATAAAAAGAGTAACAATTTTAAAATACGTTATCTTTATACATGCGGATTCTTGCAACACTTAGTAGTCTTTTCTTAAAATAATTTTGTAGTCTCTTATTCACATTACTCCAGTTAAATGTAAAATGCCGATCTTTTACACTTCAGTTCATTAAGCTTTTCCACTACCACTTTATAAAAGTTTCAGAAAGTGCGGAATGGTGCTGGCTGCTTGAGGGCGAATTATCTAGTCAAAAGCATCCTTTGGAAAAGAGAATAGAAGTTCAAGAAAACTCCTTCCCTAGAAAACAATCTCAACTTTAGAATCCTTTCTCAAAGCCTCTGAGCAAATATCTAGGGATATCCCTAGATTCTGAAGACTCTAAGTGATGGGGGGGTGGGGGGGGGGAGCCACACTGTAAAATGATGACAAAAGGCCAGCAACAGAAATCTTGATCTGCTTGCTTCTCCCCTGGTGTTCCGACCACCAGCCCATTGTACTCTACTGCCACCTGCGTTCTCCGGGCATCTCCCCTAGCGCAGACGTTTCTCATCCATTTGCTACATGCCATCCCTTGCAATAAGTGCATTTCTAAGATTCTGCAAGTTACGACAAACAATTGTTGAGCAATTACCGTTCTCAAGCTACAAACGGAAAACACATCTGAGCGGCTACCGAAGTTCCAGAAGAAATCCCCCTTTAAAGATTATATGTCCCTGGAAGGCCAGCTCCACCAAGTCCGGCATCCTTCATTATCACGGCCATCTGGGGACAAACGGAAGCCCATGACACGGAGAAATAAATAAATAGAGGCTTAAGAGACCTAAACCCAGAACGACAGATCAGGGTGCCACTGCTGGGTGGTTTAAATCGGTCAAATATCAGAACAAATGACACACAGTTGCCAATCTCCCAAAGTTTCCTCATTTCTTGGAACCGAAAGCAGCACTGCTGGCATCGTTTTATGACAACCCTTCAGAGATTTCACCTAAGTGATCGCGTGCAAAGGGACACCAGTGACGGAGGGACCTCTCAACACTATGCCCTCCGAGAGTCCAGTCCTGCCCGGGCTTCCCACACCGACCCTTATTTCCAGCCCCCGCCCCCCCCCCCCCCCAACCACTCAATCCACCCAAAAACGCTTGTTGACAGTCGCGGCTCTAAACTGCGCAAACTTGGCTACGAAACGGCTACAACCCGAAATCTGATTTCTCCCACGACCCCTCAGCTCCGGAGCCCTTCACCTGCGGTCCAGGCCGCCTCGCATTGTCTCCTCGGGACTCCGCATCCCTCCCCGCCCAGCGCTGTCACCGTCGCACCAATGTCATTTCCAGCGTCCGGCTCCACGCAGCGCGGCGGGCGGCGGAGCGGCTCTCGGGACCCCGGGGCCCGCCTCCCCGGTTCGGTCCCCTCCGCACAGCCATTTTCTAGCTCAAACGCTCCGTGCCTGCGAGGGGGGACCGAACTTTTCCCCCGTGGTCTCCCCGCGGCCAGCGTCGCAACCCCCGAGGAGCCGGCGCCGCCTGCGAGTCCCCGGCAGGAGCGCGCCGCCCGGGAGGAGGGGAGCCCGGCGCGCAGCCGACCCGGTGCCAGGGCAGGGGGTGTGCGCCCTGCCCGCCCGCGCCCGCCCTCCCCGTGCGCTCCGCAGCCCCCCCCGGCGCACCCCCCGACCCCGTCTCCCGCGCCCAGGCCCGGCCGAGCCCGGGCTGCCGCGGGAAGGAGGGCGCCGGCAAGCGAGAGGGAGGCAAGTCCAGGAGTGCGCCCGCGGTGGCCCCGCACTCCGCCACCCGCGCCCGCTGCAGATGCGGCGGCAGCTGCTGCAGCTGTGGCTGCGGCGGGGCGGGCGGCGGGGGCCGCGCGGCCCCGGGGCCGGCAGGAGAGGAGCAGCCGCCGGGGCTGCACGCAGCCGCTCGTCGCACGCCGCTGCCGCTGCCGCCGCCGCTGCCCGGCTCTGCCGCCCGCACTCCCGGGCCGCCCGGGGTCCAGGGCGCAAGCAAGGAAGAAGGCGAGGCTCACCGGCGGTGCGCGCCGCGCTCGCTCCGGCCCCGGCCCCGGCCCCGGCCCCGGCGCCCGGCGGCTCGGCTCCAGTCTCGCCTTCTCCCCGGAGCGCCCGGATCGGCTGCGGCTGCAGCGCACGAGCTTCCTACTTGAGACCAGGACGGGCTCCGGCGACTGAGCATGCCCAGTGCCGCTCGGCGAGTCCCGCGCAGGCAGCGGCGCCGGCCGGATTCCACTTCTCCAGGCTTTGGCGGCGGCTGCGCCACGAGAGGCTGGAGGGGCCCGGCCGCGCGGGGGCCGAACCCGGGAAGGCGGGGCCGGGGGCGGGGGCCGAGGAGGAGGGGGCGGGCCGCGCTCCGAGGGCGACCCCTGCAGGCAGAGGCTCGCGGCCTCTGGGACCCTCGGTGCCCCGCTCGCGGCGGAGGACGGCGGGAGGCAGGGGGGCCCGGGAGGCGCGATGCAGCCCAGCATCCCCTCCATGCGGCCTGGCGCCTGTCTGCACCAAAAGGCAGCTGGGCAGCCTCATCCCTGGCTAGTCCTTTCCCCCGCACGTCCGCAATCCTTTATAATGGGAAAATGCACCCAGAGGAAAGCTGCCCACACCCACCCAGCTGCAACTTGGAGGCGAGAACTTCTGCCTGCTTATCCAGAACCCCAGGCGTATGCCACACACACACACTCACACACACACACACACACACACACACACACCACTCCTTGATGTGAAAATCACAGCAAGATCACTTCAGGGGAGAAACATACCCGCAGGAGGAGAAAAGCATAATTTCCTTTTCACCTCCAGGAAAATTACCTATAATTCGATTTGTAAGCAGACGAGCAGATGCCTGAGAAGAAGGGATACTCGGTAAGCAGGAATCAGCGCTCTGCTCTGGACACTGCGGCTGGCATCCCACAAGCATCCCACAAGCATCCCCCAAGCATCCGTAGGGGGTTGTTCTTCACCAGTGCGGTGGTCCTCCAGCTGGAGGCTGCGTCAGAATCATCCCAGGGCTCGACAGCAATAAACGGACAGGTCTCACTCCCAGAGTCTCTGAATGAGTAGGTGTGCAGTGGGGCCCAAAGCATCTGCACATCCAACACGTTCCCAGGTAATGCTGATGCCGCGGCCCGAGGACCACACTCTGAGAACCATCACTATACATACACGCACAGCCTTATCTATGATCTGTGTCAGGAGGATTATCCTAAAAGTGAATTAATAGTGGCTAGGAGGTTATGGCTTCTCCTCACTTATCCTCTTCCCCAAACTTCCAATATGCTCTAATTCCTCAAATAACAAACTCACACCTAGCGGGTCCTTATTCTCCGTGTGAGGTTTCTGTGTGGTTGTGACCGGCAGTGCTTTATTGCTTCCAATACCATGTATGTATGTATGGAGGATCCTCAAGGTCTCAAGGAAGCCTGGGAATACCATAGAATAATTAAAAAAAAAAAAAAAACAGACCCCCTGCCTTCGTAAAGCTTCCAGTCCAACGAGGTGGACCAGACATCCACCAAATAATCACTCAAAAAATGTCATATATTGGGATCCCTGGGTGGCTCAGCGGTTCAGCGCCTGCCTTTGGCCCAGGGCATGATCCTGGGGTCCCGGGATCGAGTCCCACATTGGGCTCCTGGCATGAAGCCTGCTTCTGTCTCTGTCTCTCTCTCTCATGAATAAATAAATTTTAAAAAATCTTTTTTTAAAATGTCATATAAAACACGGAGGATGCTAGGAGAGAGCTCTACTACACGTGTATAAAACTATATAAGGGTCCCTGATGCTGGCGCATATAGGGTTGTTAAGTACCTGGGGGAGCGGGGAGGGAAGCTGCCTTGCAGATTAATGGTTTCCGGCGTCTGCACCCCTAAAAACCTCTCCCACGAACAATTCTCGGAACCACCTGAAGGCCAACAATCACGTTGCTCCTTACTGCAACAGAAAACCGATATTGGCACTGAGTAATCCCTAGAAATCCATCAAAGTGCTCACCCTTAGGGCTGAGTCCCTGCCCCCCCCCCCCATATCGACCTACTGAGTCTGCGGACCACGCACAGCCAGAGGCCATGGGTCAACTCAACTTAATAAAATGCAGACCCCGAACTGGAAAGGCTTCCAGTGCTGGTCTCCGACCCTCAGGTCCAGAGGGGCGACGAAACCGGCCAACCCAAGACCACCCCGCCCCGCCCTTCAGCTGCAGGACCAGCCCCCACCCTTCCAGGCAGCTCCTCCAGCCGCGGCACGCCACTCCCTGGGACCCCACGGCTCCCCGCGGCCCCCCAGGACTCCCACCCCGCAGGGCCCGGGGCTCGGGCCCCTCCCGGCTCGGGCTCCTCCAGACCGGGAGGAAAACCCGCGGTGGAGTCGGCGGCGGCGGGGCGGGGCGGCGCGCGCAGGCGCAGTGGCCGCCAGGTTGGGCCGAGGAGGCGCCCGGCTCCACACCTGATGCAATCAGCCTTCCGGAAGCGGGCCCGGCCGCCGCGCTCACCCAGGAAACGCTTCGGCGCCCCCCACCCTGGCCGCCGCGCCCCCTGCGCGGGTGCCGAGCCTCCCCGCCGCCCGACTTCGCCCGGAGCGGAGGGCGACCTTCGGCGGCCCGCAGAGGGCCCGCGGGGGTCGGCGGGTCACCGCCCGCGAAAGCCGACTGTGGCCGCCCTAGCGGTGCCGTGGAAACGGCCCCGGACGTTCCGGGGCTGCTCGGGAGCTTCCCGTCCTGTGCGTTTGCCGAGGAGACCGGCGGAGGCGGGGAGGCCCCCAGCCTGCTCCGCTGGGCCCCTTCCCTTCGTCACACATCTTTCTCCCTCACTGAAGGGAACGTTTGGAGTAACAGTTTTCAGGCGGGAGGGACAGTTTTCGGGCAGGAGAGACAGTTTTCAGGCGGGAGGGACAGTTTTCGGGCAGGAGGGACAGTTTTCGGGCAGGAGAGACAGTTTTCAGGCGGGAGGGACAGTTTTCAGGCAGGAGGGACAGTTTTCGGGCAGGAGGGACAGTTTTCGGGCGGGAGGGACAGTTTTCAGGCAGGAGGGACAGTTTTCGGGCAGGAGAGACAGTTTTCGGGCAGGAGAGACAGTTTTCGGGCAGGAGAGACAGTTTTCGGGCAGGAGGGACAGTTTTCAGGCAGGAGGGACAGTTTTCGGGCAGGAGGGACAGTTTTCGGGCAGGAGAGACAGTTTTCAGGCGGGAGGGACAGTTTTCAGGCGGGAGGGACAGTTTTCAGGCAGGAGGGACAGTTTTCGGGCAGGAGGGACAGTTTTCAGGCGGGAGGGACAGTTTTCAGGCAGGAGGGACAGTTTTCGGGCAGGAGGGACAGTTTTCGGGCAGGAAGGTGAAACCTTCGTCTTTGCTAAATCTGTAGCAGCGCCCGTTATCCCCGCCACGTAAAGCCTTCCACCGTGCACTCACTTTATAAATAAGTAATTGGTTCCTCTGTGCCTCATCATTTTAGTTTACAAAGAAAAATCACTTCTGGTTTCGCCGCCTCATGCAATTTTGATATCTTTTGTGAGTGGGTTTTTGTCCTTCATGCTGACTCACCCGTGAATTGTTTTCTAAGGAAACGAGATAGTCTAAGAACATTTTCAAGAGCGTGCTTATGAAAGAATGGAAGTAAAACTTACCTCCATACGTCCTTTAAGGCTAAAGAAGGAAAAGGCAGATTCAAGGAATTTTAGTTGAAAGGATACTTAGGAGACTTCTAGAATGAAACCTAGGTCAACACAGATTTTACAGACGTTTACCTCTCTGTGGCCCAAAGAGGTCCATGACTTTTTCTTACTTAAGCAAAACAGCAGCAAAACTGCACTTGAACAGATTTCCTAACACAGTGAAAAAAATATATTTGTATTTTTCACAAATGCTATACAGAGTGCAAGACTATGTCACAATGCTGTTTTTCCCTTCTAAAGATTACAAAGTACAAAATCAGCAACAGAGGGGATCCTATTGTTCATACTTCTGAAGTCACTAGTCTTGAAATAGTGCCTGATCTCTCCAACACTATACAACCTACCCAGACATTTCTGAGATAACCGGAGATTAGGCTTTAAATATTTCCAACTTAAGTGGAATGAAATTCTTCAGAGCTTCAAGACATCAAGAAATCCTTTGAATCAAAATGTAGAGCCTCTAGTATTTCTGCTTGGTAGTGGTGTATCAACTGTTTGAGGTTAAACCAAGGGAATTTTAATGATCATAATAAACTATCAGGGCTATGATTTGGCACTGTGCTGATTTAAAACACTTTTAACAAAATGGAAATCAAAGCAAAATACAGACGTTACTGCAAAACTCATGCCTACAAGAAAACTTTTCAAAACCCTATCTACCTTTTCATCTTGATTAATGTACATTTCTTTTTTAGAACGTTCTGACATTTAGATCTGAGAGAATGCCTTTACTTATGCATAGAGTCAAGTGAATGTCAGAATACAGAGGAGCAAAGTACGAACTCATCACAAGATACTAGTTACAGAATAATGAAACTTCACCGAGTACTTAGCATGTGCCAGATACTGGCCTAAGCATCTGACATAGATTATTTGATCTTCACAACTACCCTAAGAGTAAGGTACTATTGTTACCCTTCTATTACACGTAGTGAAAGAGAAGTTTGAGAATGTGAAGTAACTAACTCAAGGCATGACACATTCAGTGACTGAAGTGGGATTTGAACCCAGGCATTTGCCTGTAGCTCAAGCTCTCAAATAACACTCCACATAGAAAAATGTGAATATAGAGAAAATGATTGTGATTGTTTCATATAAGAAAGGAGGTAGAGTACTATATTTATTCTCCTTCCAAAGATAAGCCTTGGTAAAGTCACTGTGTTGTTCACACATTCATAATTAATGACTTAGAGTCCCCAAACTTACGACCAATCTTACTCACAGATAAGAGGCAGATGATCAAACACCTAGTGACTTTTTGAGAGTACCAGCAAGGCCTGCCTTCTGATAGACTCTCCATGTCCAGCTGGTTCCTCTAGCCTGAAACTATCCAGTATGGTAGTCACTAGCCATATATGGTCATTTAATTTTCAATTAATTAATTAACATTAGAATTAAACTTAATTCTTTGGTCATATTAGTCACATTTGGATGTTATAGCCATGTGGGCTAATGGCTACTGTATTGAATGGCACAAGTCTAAAATGTTTCCATCCCTGCAGAAAATTTTATTGGACAGTTCTACTCTAGTCCTTCATCCCAATAGTGTGAGGCTTTCATCTTTCTTCACTCTGCGCCAGCCCTCGTCTGAGAGGACTGTGTTTCTAGCTCTACCTTTCCCATGAGTTTCAGTCCTACTTTTCCAAATTAAAATTACTGTCAGAGTGTAAAATACTACCATGGAAAGATATAGGCTTTGGAGCAAGACTTTATTTCCCATCCCAGCTCTTTTATTTATCATCTGTGTAACCATGGACAAATTACTTAACCTCAGTGAACCTCAATCTTCTCTGTAAAATGGGCATTTTAATCTTTTCATCATGGGTTTATTTAATAGAATAAAAATAACACACATAAAGCTTCTGGTGGGCCTCACATAGGTTCCTTCCTTCCACTCTTATTTCAGTAAATGACATCACCAATTACTCAGATTTTCTAACTAGAAATCTCAGTCATCTTCATTTCTTCTTTCCTCTTCAACAGCCCGCATTAAATTAGTCATCAAGGCCTATTGCTCCCCTCCCAGGGATGCCTCTCAAATCTGGGCCCTCCTCTCTACCTCCATTCCCACTGTTCTCATTGGCTTTTCATGTGCTGTTTCAGTATCCTGCCAACTGACCTTGTTGACACCCATCACTCCCAATCCAAGCCCTTCCTCCAAGCTGCTGCCAGAGTGATCCTTCTAAAAAAGAGATGCTGGTGATGTCACTCCCCTACAAAAAAGCCATTGATGACTTCTGGTTGCTTAAGGATAAAAATGTAACTATTAAATCCAAGGACTCATGGGACCAACCCCCCATTCCATTTCAAACCCACATTTGGACGCCTCTACTACCAATCTCCCTTTTAACCATCCCTCCCTCAGCTCTTAACTCCCCCTACATCTCCCCTTCCCAACACACAGCACCCTCTGCACCATCAACCAGTACCCTGTGAGGCATTTCTACAACACATAATGGCCTTGCCTGTCTCTGCCCCTGCACACACCCTTCTCAATCTGAACTGACCTTTTTACATCTTCTTTACCAGGCAAACAATACTTACTCTTCAAGGTCCAGTGCAGCTATTACCTATTCTATAAAAAGCTTAGTCAACTTTCCCAGGGAAAGGTGGTGACCAGCTCATCTGTGATGTCATAGGTTTAAGAGTATAGATGCTATATATTCAGATTACCCAGGTTTAAATCCTCCCTATACCACAATCTCACTGGTAGTTTGGGGAAAGTGACTTACCCTCTCCTTAACCTCAGTTTCCTTGTCTGAAAATGTTGATTATCATATTATGTACAATTTAGCATTGTTGAAAGTATATGATAGTGCACATAAAGCTCATAACAATGGCCTGGCTCATAGGTAAGTGCTCAATATACATTACCTTAAAATCATTACTATTATTACTATCTATCTTATCCTTTTGTCTCTATGTGGGTCTTTTACATTAAATACATGTTTTACTTTCGAAATTTTTTTATTTCACATTTATGTTGATTTTACATTATATAAAAAGCATTTTTATTACAGAAGTACTTGGTATTCATTGAACAAATGTAGGAAACACTAATAACAAAGCAAAAAGACTATATATTTTTTCTATTGTTTGAGATACATCTTGGTTGCAGACAAAAGGAACTCTAGTTAACTTCTCCAGAAAAAAATTAGAGAAGGCATCGTCACGTTGCCCATGGCATCAACACAAAGATGGAGAACTGTTTCAGCAAAAGGTCAGGATCTCTGGAAGACAGGAAGCAAATGATACAGACCAGACTATGGCACAGTATGTCACCAATAGCACCATCCCACTGGCCACTTCCTATGGCCACTGTTTCTGAGCTTTTACAACTTAGCAATGCTTTCTCCCTCCTCAGATAGCCCATACCTTAGCAGCCAGAAAGCAGAGAGAGGAAATGTTTGCCTCCCCTCAGATTCTCTGTTGGGAGGTAGGGCCCTCCCACAACCAAACTCATGTAATAGAGGATTCGCCAAAAATTTAAAAAGGGTCTCCCCACCCTCACTCCCCCACCGCACAGTGCTTTCCCCATACTTTATCACTCATTTGCAAGCATCATATACTTCTACACTTTCAAGCCTTTGCTTAATCTATTCCCTTTGCTGGAATATATTCTACTTCGCACAATGATCCATTCACTACTACTTCTTTCATCTTGTCCACTTTTCAAAATTGTACTCATTCTACAAAGGCCGAGATTCTTCCTTAATCTACTACACAGGTTAATGCTCACTTCTTGGTTCCAGAGCACATCATATGTTTTTGTAGCACCTCATACATACAGTTAGATGTTGTAACATTCTTTGTTGCTAGATTGTGAACTCCTATTTCCAGCTTTATCACATAGAAGACACTTGTTAAAATCTGGTTAATGAATGAAAGAAGGGAAAATTACCTTTTATGAAGGTACTGTGCCGAGCACTTTACAATATTAACTCAATTTATTCTCAATTATAATTCATTTTCTACAATAGGCTGTATCAGCATTTTATAACAGAGAAAACTGAGACATGGAGGAGTTAAGTTATTTTCCCAAGGTCACACAGCCAATAAAACACAGAGGCAGAATTTGAGCACAGAGGAGAAAGCTAATTAAATGTATCTGTAAATTTTTCATAAGTATTGAAAATATATTTAGTAAATTGTATAAGCACTTATTCCACTGTTCTTGAACAATGACAATAGATAGGCTCTATACAGGAATTCACAGAAATTTAATTTATGAGCACAAAAGCACACAATAAAATTCATCACACTCTTTGTCTTTGCTCTTTCCCCAGATGACCAAGAATTGTTATTGCAGACACTGGCATTTTATTGAACTGGTTCTGCCTACAAAGAATTTATGTTCTTATGCTCAGAGCAATCTCCTTCCCTGGCTATACGATATCCTCTCATCCCTCCAGAAAATCCTTGTCTGGCTTATCTTCAGACAGTAGAAATTTGAGTCCAGAGTACCAATGTGCATGGTGTCTCACAATTAATTGTCTGCACAGATAAGGGCAAGAATTTAAATCTTGTAAATGGAGGAAAACCATCACCTCCATGTTCAAAAAGTAAAACATAAATAATACCATCCAACCTAGAAAAATATTCAATTTTAAATTCATATACACATAATTAAATAGAAAGGAAGAAAACTAAGATGAAGAATACTGAAAGAAAGAAGAGGTTATAAAAGAAGCAGAAATCATTTACAAGAGATAAATGCTTCACTCATACCTAGAGGTAGAAGGAAATACATTGCTAATTTGCAAAGAATTGATATTCTCCTTGATCAAGCAAAGTAAACATCTGTCATTAAGTTAATTGAAGCCTAGCTCCTTATAGATATCTGAGAACATAAAAAGTGATTTGGGGAGTGAAGGGGCATTAATATAGAAAAAGAAATGTAATTAAAAGTAATAGCACCAAATTAATACCTAACATGAAGGTTAGATATTAGAGGGAAAAAAAGATTATTGGTAAGGTCAATTAAATAAAGGAAAGACTTCAAAGGAATATAGTAAGTGCTCCATCCCTTGAAATATTTAAAATTACCCTGGACAAAGAACTAGAATATATTTTGTAGAAAGAAATCCTTTCTGACAAGTTGGTAGATTAGTTCTAATTGATTTTTCCACCTCTAATTTCTTTAGATCTTTGAAATGCTGTTCGTAGAAGACAAATGAGTTTTCTTTGAGAATGAATTTTTGTGTCTTTATTTTAATGAAATGAGATATGATTTCTTATGAAAATAGTTTCAAAGCCAATGACTCTGCAAGTAATAATTCTATTATTTAGACTATAAAAGTTAACAAAGTACATCATTAGTAAACACGGTAAATTACTATATAGTTTCTTTCATTGTGCACCAGCAATTGTCTTGGAATAAAATTCCCAAAAAATGAAGGAATACAATGCAATTCAAGAACAAAAAAAATGAAGCAGGTAAGTATTCTAACAGTTTTTACCTTCCCATTATAGTTTCATATCTTGTCTAGAAAGTTATCACTTTAAAAAAGGCTCATTGAAATTACGTTAAATTTTGTATTATTGCATCAGATAACAGTTTTGAGGAAATAAGGGACAATATCATATACATTTATTTATTTTAAGAAAAGAACTAAATTAGAAATGTACTAGAAGCCCAGGTGGCTCAGCGGTTTAGCGCCACCTTCAGCCCAGGGCCTGATCCTAGGGACCGGGATCCTGCTTCTCCCTCTGCCTGTCTCTCTCTCTCTCTCTCTCTCTCTCTGTGTGTCTCTCATGAATAAATAAATAAAATCTTTAAAAAAAAAAAAAAGAAAACTTTGCCTGATGTCTTTGAATTTTTTTAGATCACGTTTTGCTTAGGAAAAGAAGAGGAAACACTAAATCAAACAGGAAGTATATCTGTTTCTCCTTACATATATGGATTTTCAAAGCAGTTCTACATTCTTTGATAAAATGTGAATGTATGGGAATATGATTGTAAAAATATTCTTTTTTAAAAATATATTTATTTATTTATTTATTTATTTATTTATTTATTTGAGAGAGAGTGACCATGAGTGGGAGGGAGGGGCGGAGAGAATGGGAGAAGCAGACTCCCCACTGAGCAGGGAACCTGACAGACACAGGGTTTGAACCCAGGACCTCAGAATCGTGACCTGAGCAGAAGGCTGACACTTAACCAACTAAACCACACAGATGCTCTTGAAAAAAATATTCTTGATTATGACTTTTTTTTATCCCTAGGCCATAAATATATTCTTCCCTATTATATGCTGGGAAGTTTTAACTTTTGTGTCCTTAATTTTTTTAAAAGATTTTATTTATATATTTTATTTTTTGAGAGAAAGCACCCAAGAGCAGGGGGAGGGGCACAGGGAGGGAGGATAGAGAGTTAGAGAGGCAGACTCCCCGCTGAGCACAGAGCCAAACACTGGGTTTGATCTAAAAACCCTAAGATAATGACCTGATCTGAGAACCAAGAGTCCACCACTTAACCCACTGGGCTACCCAGGCACCCTCTTAATTTTGTTTTTTGCATTTGAATCTTTAATTCATTTTCTAATATGTTGTGAGATACAGATGTAATTTTACAAGTAGAAAGCCAGCTATTCTAATGTAATGTATCAAAAATCCTTCTCAACTATAATGCCACTTTTGTCACATACCAAGTTCTCATTGATCTGTTCCTAGGCTATTTCCTTTCACTGATTAATATTTCTATTGTTGTGCTAATACTGCACTACTTTAATTTCTATTCCTTTGTGATATATTGATATATATAGTCTTCCCTCTCCTGCTTTATCAAGACTACCATGGCCCTTCTTTCACAATACTTTTCCTTATAAAATTTATAATAAATATAAATTTATTTATAAATTTTTTCATAAATTTTTATGAAAGATGTTTAGAATTTTTATTGATATTACATTTAATATAAATTAAGGAGAACTGGTATTCTTATTCTACTGAATAATCTCATACATAAATGTATTATATTTTTTCATTTATTTAAGACTTTATTTAACAAATAGTCTCTACATCTACTAAATTCTAAGCCCACAGAAGCTCATATAACTTTTCAAGTTTGAGAGTGATATTAGTAAGAAGATTTGAGTTTTTATATTATCCTAAATCTGCTGTTACGTTAGCTGAGACAAATCTCTTGGACATAAGTCTATTGTTCTCATTTTATTTTTACTGGATTTGATCTTGGAAAAAATCACTGAGATGATGGAAGTCAATCAAGCACATTGCCTTTGTCCACATGACTGCGGTTTATGTAAATCCAGTGTGGTTTGGAGTGTCGGCCTCAATTTTAATGAGGTTATGATAACAGTGCCTCATTTAAATTAATCTCCTCAGGTTTGCAAGAAAAATCACAAAGGAAAAATTCACAGATTTCCTTCTTTTAACTGGTATGCAGACCGTTGGCATTTAATAATCCCTAGAGTAACCAATTAAAGAGAAAAATAGCTAAAAATATAATAAATAAAGTTAAGTAGAATACTGAAAGTATTTAATCAAAATGAATATAGGAAAGAGAGAAGAGGCTAACAAAACATGGAAAACAATATAAAATAATAGAATTGTCGACCTAAATGCAATCATATTGATAATTACATTAAATGTAAGTGATCAAAACATCCTAATTACGGGGGATCCCTGGGTGGCTCGGCGGTTTGGAGCCTGCCTTTGGCCAAGGGCGCGATCCTGGAGTCCCGGTCCCGCGTCGGGCTCACGGCATGAAGCCTGCTTCTCCCTCCTCCTGTGTGTCTGCCTCTCTCTATCATAAATAAATAAATAAACAAACAAACAAATAAATATATAAATCCTTAAAAAAATAGACTCTCACGGAGTCTTTAAAAAAAAACATTCTAATTAAAAAACAGAGATTCTTGGATTGGCTATAAAAATAGAAAACCCAATTATATACAATCTATAAGAAAGCTAGTTTAAATATAATTACATAGATAAAATGAAAGGATGAAAAAAGATGTATAATGAAAACACTAATCAAAAATTATTTTACTTGGGCTGCCATAAGATACCACAGACTGCTCAGCTTGAACAACAGAGATTTATTTTTTTACAGTTCTAAAGACTAGACTTCTAAAGAAGTCCAAGATCAAGATGCCAACAGTATTGGTTTCTTCTGCGACTTCTCTTCCTAGCTTGCAGATTGTTTCCTTATTTCTATGTCCTCATATGGCCTTTCCTCTGTGCTCTGCCAAGTACCCCCTGGTGTCTTTTCCTCTACTTATAAGGCCACCAGCTCTTATATTAGAGCCAAATCATATGACCCCATTTAACCTAAATTACCTTGTGGCCTCTCTCCAAATATAGTCATATTTTGAGGTACTGCTACTAGGGCTCTAACATATGAATTTGGGAGCAGGGACACAAGTTTGTTCATAATATCAAAAGAAAGCTGGACTGGTTATATATATATCAAGTGAAATAAACTTCAGAATAAGAAAAACTACCAGGATTAAATACAGACATTACGTATTGAGAAGTGGGTTGATTCATCAGTAATACAAGACAATCTTAATGTAATGCATCTATAAATTAGAGATAAAAAATACACAAGCAAAAACTGACGGAAGTGAAAAGAGAAATAGACAAATCTATCATTACACATGGAGACTTCAGTACTTCTCTCTCAATAATAGAACAAGTAGACAAAAAATCAGCGTGGATATAGATCTGACAACTCTACCAACCAATGTGACCTAATTGACATTTATAGAACATTCTGACCAATGACAGAATACACAATCTGATCATAACAGAATTAAACAAGAAATCAATAAAGAATGATATCTGGGGGGTGCCTGGGTGGTGCAGGCTGCCGACTAAAGCTGCCGACTCTTGGCTTCAGCTCATGGTTGTGAGATCAGGCCCCACATTGGGCTCTGCACCCAGAGAGAGATTCTCTTTCCCTCTGTCCTTCTCACTTGTGCTTTCTCTCAAATTAATTAATTAATTAATTAATTTTAAAAAAAGAATGATACCTGGAAAATACCCAGATATTTCAAAATTAAACAATGCACTCCGAAATAATCCATGGGCCAAAGGAGAAAGCTCAGGGAAAATTAGAAAATCGTTTGAATGGAATGAAAATGAAAATACAAAATATCAAAATTTGTAGGATGCACCTAAGAGTTTAAAAGAATATTTACAGCATTTACTTTTTTTTTTTAAAAAAAGGACTTGAATCAATAATCTAAACTTTCATGCTAAAAAAACAAAAGAGCAATTTAAATCCAAAGGAAATAATAAATAATAAAGAGTATTAATGAAATAGAAATTGAAAAAATAATAGAGAAAGTCAATGAAAGTAAGTGCTGTTTCCTTGAAACAAATCAGTAAAATTGGCAAGTCTCTAGTTAGACTTGTCAAGGAGAAATAAAATTTATAAACAACCAATATTAGATTAATAAAAAATATTGTTAACAACTTTATGCTAATAAATTTGATGTCCTGGGGAAAATGGGACAAATTCTTTAAAAGACAAAAATTGTCAAAATTCACCCAAGAAATTGAAAACTTCAAGTCACTGGCGAATTTTATGAAACTTTAAAGGAAGAAATAATAAAACTTCTACATAAACTCATGAAAATAGAAAAAAAGAGGAAAAACTTCACAGCTCATTTTATTTTTCTTTTTTAAAAAATATTTATTTATTTATTCACTACCGAACTACTGAGAGACACAGAGAGAAATAGAGGAAGAGACACAGGCAGAGGGAGAAGCAGGCTCCATGCAGGGCACCCAACGTGGGCCTCGATCCCGGGTCCCCAGGATCACACCCTGGGCTGAAGTCAACGCTAAACTGCTGAGCCACCAGGGCTGCCCGAGTTACTAGAAAACTTTTAAAACACTATGATAGCATCAAAATATCAGGAATAAAAATAATGAAAGACATGTAAGACCTATATATCTAAAACTACAAAATATTGCAAAGAAAAGTTAAGGAGGGAAGCCCGGGTGGCTCAGCGGTTTAGCACTTGCCTTTGGCCCAGGATGTGATCCTGGACTCCCTGGATCGAGTCCCACATCAGGCTCCTGTATGGAGCCTGCTTCTCCCTCTGCCTGTGTCTCTGCCTCTCTCTCTCTCTCTCTCTCTCTCTCTGTGTGTCTCTCTCATGAATAAATAAATAAAATCTAAAAAGAAAAAAGAAAAATTAAGGAAAACCAAATTAAATGAAGAGATATGCCACTTTTGTGGATTGGAAGAATCAATACTGGTAAGGTGGCAACAGTCCCCATGCTGTTCAGTGCCATCTTTACAAAAATCCTGGCATACCTGTGTAAAGAAATTGGCAGGTTTATTTTAAAATTTACATAGAAAGTCAAAGGACTTAATTTCTAAAAAAAAAAAGAAGAAGAAGAAGAAGAAGAAGAAGCCACTTTCAATTTTAGTTCTTTGTTATAATAGCATCCGACTTTCAGGTACTGATATTTGTTTTAGCTATGTATTGTTATATAACAAATTACCCTTTGCAACTGAAAACCACATCTATTATCTCACTTTTTCTGGGGAGGCAGGTATCTGGGAACATCTTTGCTGGGTCTCCCAGGGTCTCCCATGAAACTGCTGTCAAGCTGTTAGTTGGGACCACAGTCCCCTGAGGGCTGGACTGGGGGAGGATCTGCTTCCATATTCACTCACGTGATTTTTGGTGGTCGTCAGTTTCTGACTGTTGACCAGAGACTTCAGTTTCTCCCCCAAGTGAGCAGCCCAACCACCTTCACCATATGACAGCTGGATTCCCAAGTGATCTGAGAGAAAGAAAGGAAAGAAAGAGAGAGAAAGGGAACAAGACAGACCAGAACAGACCAAGACAGAAACCACTGTGTCTCTTAGGGTTTATTTTTCATTTCTGTGTAAATAATATTAGAAGAATTCATGCATTTTTAAATTTTTAAAAATATTTTATTTATTTATTTTGAGAGAGAGAGAACAAGCATGAGTAGAGGCAGAGGGAGAGAGAGAATCTCAACCAGACTCCATGCTGAGTATGGAGCCCAATGCAGGGCTCAATCTCACAACCCTGAGATCACGACCTGAGCTGAAATCAAGAGTTGCATGCTGAACTGACTGAGCCATCCAGGCACCCCAGAATTCATGCATTCTTATCAAATATCACATTTGTTATCAAAGAAGAGGTTTTAGCTTTTTCAAGAGAAAACTATAGAGCCTCATTTAAACAAATGATAATAATAATATTCATAAAACAAAAATGAGTGAAATAATTTGAGCATTTATTATGTTCCACACACTCCATTGAACACAGAAATTAAGAGCATGGTCTTTGGCTCAGACTGCCTGTTGTTGCCTTTCTGTTCCACCATTTACTGGTTATGTGCCTCTGGGCAAGTTATTTAACTTCTCTATGCTTCAGTGTCCTTATCTATAACATGAGGATAATGATAATAGTTACCACATAGAGCTGTTGTGAGGATTAAATGGGTCATACTATATGGATCACTTAGAACGGGCTGGCATCTAACAAGCACTGTGTCAGATTTAGCTAGTATCCGTATTAGGTATTAGGTAGTGTTTGTAAACATCACTCATTTAATACTCAAAATAAGCTAAGAGGTAAGAGCGATTATATTTTACTTCCGAGGCAAAGCAGTTGAACCTTGGAGATGCAGGTTAAGTAATTTGCCTAAAGGTACACAACTGGAGAGTGGCCAAACTGAGTTTTATCCAGTTCTCTGGCCAGAAGCTACTTAAAAAAAAATTTTTTTTTTAGTAAGTTGTAGATGTGACTGGAGAGTGATCAAAAATGAAGGTTAGAAACTAGATTAGAGGACTCATTAGCTACTGTAATTTTTCAGAAACAATGTTAAAAGAATATTGAAATAGAAGAAATTTTAGAGAGCCTGGCTATACAAATCATTATGTAGTTCTTACAGGAAAAGTGAGTATAAAATATCCTACCAAGGCCTAGAAAAGTGGAATTTTCCTAGTATCCATCTTTTGAACTTTCTAGAAGATTTTGGGTTAAGAAAACCATTTCAGATTTTACTCCTCTATCTTGCCTCCTGTATCCTCAAAACTAGAAAGACTTCCTGCTTCTGTGCTTGTATTGCTCTCTGAATCTAAAACTAACTTTTCTCAGATGCATTAAAAAATGTTTAGGCAATAATCTCCATTAAAATCTTTGAAGGAAAAAAAAAAAGAAAAAAGAAAATCTGGTGAGAATATAGTGAAGCAGAAGAAAGACGTTCGAGAAACTACCACACACCTCCAAAGTCTGACCAAACATTGGGGTCCCTTTTCTGTGGTGCTGTTGGAATATTTCCAATAAGTGGAATCACTTTTGCTTTTAGATACCTGTCTGTCATTCAGGGCATGGTAGACATTAGGCCTGCCTACAAATATCCCAGTTCTTCTCTTCCTGGAAATGTATAATTGCATTTCCCACTCCCTTTTAATTCAAGCCCAACTATATGGCTTGCTTTGCCCATTGAATTATGAGTGGAAATAATGTATGTCATTGCCAAGTGGGAACTTTAAGAGCCAGTACGCCTTGCTCATGTCCAGGTGATATCAGCCTGGATCCCTTGGGGACTATGACAGGCAGAGAATCCCTCCACCCTTGACCTTCTTTGGACATGTAGCTAGCAAACCATTGCTTTTTAAGCCACTGAGATTGGGGGATTGTTTGCAACTCTATGATAATTGATCTATTCTGGAATGATTATGCACAGTTTTAAAATCTTTTCTTTATGGGCACCTGGGTGGCTCAGTCAGTTAAGCGACTGGCTTGGGTCAGGTCATGATCCCAGGGTCCTGGGATTGAGCCTTCAGTCAGGCTCCCTGCTCAGTGGGGAGTTGGCCTTTCCCCCTGCTCATGCTCTCTCTCCCTCAAATAAATAAATAAAATATTTTAAATAAATAAATAAAAGCTTCTATTTTTAAGAAGAATTGTGACCTCTAAGACATCTTAGGTCAGAAGATATTTTGTTGAATCCTATTACTAATTCATAAGGTATTTTCCAAAGCTAACTACAGTTAGAATTTAGCAGTTTATAAACTGGCTCTAGCATTCCCCAGAACTGAAGCCATCTTAATTCATAAAGGAGAGATTATTACCAACTGACGCTAATGTGTCAGTTGACCCGAAATATAAACCACTAAAATTTGGCAGAGGTCGCAGTAAAAAAAAAAAAAACACTAAACATTACATATGTTAGAATGGTAAAGTTCCTGTTGGATTATGATCATCAGAAAACAAATGTGTTGGGTCCTGTTTTCACCATTAAAAAACAACAACATAGAAAACAAATACACACACAAAAATGAATGGATGTCATAGGCACATGCAATAAGATAAAAAGCTGAGAAGTTCACAAAGTCCACCTTTAATATGAACCATGTCATTTCTAAGCAACAATCATGTCTGTGGCTTCTTTGGTGTTCATTACAGACATTTATTTGTTTTCTTGAGTTTTTATTTTAACTTTTTTTTAAATCTTATTTATTTATTTATGATAGTCACACAGAGAGAGAGAGGCAGAGACACAGGCAGAGGGAGAAGCAGGCTCCATGCACCGGGAGTCGGACGTGGAATGTGATCCCGGGTCTCCAGGATCGCGCCCTGGGTCAAAGGCAAGCGCCAAACCGCTGCGCCACCCAGGGTTCCCGAGTTTTTACTTTAATCCCAGTTAGTTAACATGCAGTGTTATATGGGTTTCTCATTACAGAAATTTAAAGTAGAATGTGTAGGAATACCACGCATTTTACACCTGTTTGCGGCATAATAAACATACAAGTGAAAGAGGTGGCCTAGGAGGCAGGCAATAAAGAAACAGGAAAGTAAGAAATATATACAATAAAGAAAGAAAAGTCAGGCTTAAACAGAAGGAGAGCCAGAGGATATTCTTTCAAAAGCAAACACATAAGGCAGCCCCCGCGGCTTGGCGGTTCAGCGCCGTCTGCAGCCCAGGGCGTGATCCTGGAGACCCTGGATCAAGTCTCACATCAGGCTCTGCATGGAGCCTGCCTCTCCCTCTGCCTGTGTCTCTGCCTCTCTGTCTCTATGAGTAAATAAATAAAATCTTCTAAAAAAAGACAAACACATATGAAGTAAATGCAATGCAAATATCAATTAATTTAAAAAAACAAATATTAATTAATTATGGGGAATTTGTTAATTTTGGAACACACTAAACCTGATGATGTGTATCTTTATCATTTTGGAATATATATTGTTTTCCTCTCAATTTCCTTGGCCTAAAAGCTATTCAAAAGCATAAAACATAATTTCACCTAAAATTAAAACTTAAGGATGAACATTTTCTTTTTGAGACTTTTTGGTAGAATGGAAATAATTTTTCCCAATATGGCCTAATTCTCCTAACTGGCCTACGCATCTCAATAACTGGGGAGCAGGAGAGGTTTCTCTCATCCTCAGAAATGCCTCTTCCTATGTTACAAGAGGTCCATCATCTTACTCATTTACCAGGCCAGTGATTGAGGTCCTTTTTTTTGGTCCTGATCTCTTCAGTGGCAACATTCCTTTAACAAATACATTTGAGTACCCACTATGTCCTAGGCAATGATTTGGTGATTGTGCTATTTGACTTGCCATTCCACCACAGTTAAACTATCAGAGCATTATAAAAGACACAAGCCATTATCAGGCTCATCTCTGACCCAATGTTATGGGTTGTGTCCTCTCCCCAAAAAAGATAAGTTGAAATCCTAACCCAGGACCTCAGAATGTGACCTTATTTGGAAATAGTCATTATAGGTATAATTAGTTAAGATGAGGTCATATTGGTGTAGGAAGGCCCCTGAACCAGTATGGTTGACGTCCTTATAAGACAGTCATGTAAAAACACAGAGACATAGGGAGAATGCCACGTGCAGATGGAGACAAAGATGGGACAGATGCACCTCCACGCCAAAAACTCCAAGATTTGCTGTTTGTCAGCTGAAGCTAGGAAAGAGACATAGAACAGATTCTCCCACAGAGCCCTCAGGATGAATCAACTCTGCTGAATTTGGATTTTTGTTCCCCAGGACTTTGAGGGAACAAATTTCTGTTGTTTTTACCAGTTGGTAGCATTTTATTACCTCAGCCCAAAAAAACCACCACACCCATCCACTCTAAATAAACATCTTCATATAGAGATACACATTGTCCAGGAAAAATTTTATTACCATAAACTAGTATTTCAAAACTTTAGAAATTGTCAGAGGTGTCAGAGTCTGAAAAGCCCTTGCAAAATGTGATTGTCCTTTTCTATGGTGACATGCTGACGACACATTAAAAAAATCTTCCCTAGATTCCGAGTTAATATACCCCCATTTCATTGCAGTAAAAAAAAAAAAAGAAAGATGTGTTGTTAATAAAAGGGGAATGAATGCTGAGTAAGCCAATGTCCATTACGTGAACCAATCAAATGTCCTCTAAAAGGAAATATGAAACTATTGCATTTGCTAAACATGGAGAAAACAGCCTCTATACCCTCAAGCTACTAAACGTCTCAATATTTGGTGACAGTTAACCTACAGATCTGTCCAATTCTCTCAGACTGGAGAAAACACGGACAGAAATTAGAGGAAATCCATTCAAAAAGAAAAAAGAAAGAAAAGAACTCAAGTGGGTAAAATCTTTTTAACCAGGCTCCAGACATCAAAGCAGGAACTCTATGATGAGCACAGACACTTCCACTCCGAGACCTCACAGCCACTTCTGTAAGGGAAAACTCCTAAAAGACCACCCCAAGCATGTGTGTATCAGGCTGGTCTTCTCTCCCCATCTTCCGCATCCTCCTCTTCACATTTGCTCTTCAATCTCTTTACAGAAGGAAGGCACATCTCAGCAAATGGATGCTACCTGGTGCATTGCCTCGGGTGTAAAACTAAGCAAAAGGACAATTCAGCATACTGCCCGTGGCGTTGAAGTGGCTAAAGACTATGGGGTGACTGGGTGACGGGCACTGAGAGGGGCACTTGATGGGATGAGCACTGGGTGTTATGCTGTATGTTGGCAAATCGAACTCCAATAAAAAAAAAAAAAAAGGCAATGGAGACTCGATTGTCTTACAAGCCCACCCATTCCAATTCTTTGCAATTGAAAATTGGAGGTGGAAGGAATGAAGTTGTCAGCTAATAGTTGACGGAACCTAATTTTTGTATGATTTTGGCATATAACTTAGAAGGAGGGCAAAAAAATGAAATTCTTCCCATTCCCATCTTTTTTTTTAATGTGGACAAGTTTTCTCAGAGCTAAATGTGGAACACTGAAAAATAAAAATGGAAGTGATGGTAAGCCCTGTCTCAACAGTAGAAGAAAGTTTACTGTTATTACTATTACCATTATAAACCTTCTAGCAGTAGTAGTGCCTTTATTCATCCACAAATACATAAACTCATTTTTTTAAATGCAGCCTTACTCATCTTAAGATATGCACTTCCGGAAAATTTTGCTTTTTATGTTTAATAATTATCCATGAAATTTGTAACATCTTTATGATATTTTGATTAGTAATATGTTGATAATAATAGTAACTCAAACTAGAAGGTACTTTTAAATATTTAAAGACTTCAGTCACAAGAGATGAGGGTAAAACTGAATTTCTATGCTGTAGAGAGTTTTGCTAGAATGATAAATAAAAGACTTTTAGGCATTAAAATACATTAGGATGAAATTTTCTGGGAGAAATGGAATTGAAATATTAGATAAAGAGCAAAAAGGAACAATGCAAAATGTTAATGAACAGCTAGCTTAAGTATCTTAAAAATACATGATAGTATCAAACTGTTGTATTTATTTCCATTGGATACATTTAAAAGTAAAACTTTATCAATACCTCTAATGCACCAGAAATTATATTCTTTGCACAGCTTTAAGCTTGTGATAAAACATTTCATATGTCAATTAAAAAATGTATGAGGGGGCTACATTGTTTACGGTCCATGCTAGCCAAAAATGTTTGAAGAACACTGATCTAAAGGAGAGACAAGATGGATATTTTTATTTTTTTAAGATTTATCTATTTATTTGAGAGAGAGAGAGTACACATGTGTGCATGAGCAAGGGGAGGGTCAGAGGAAGAGTGGAGGGAGAGAATCTCCAGCAGTCTCCAATTGAGCACAGAGCCTGACACACAGGGCTCAATCTCATGACCCCGAGATCATGACCTGAGCCGAAATCAGAAGTCAGATGCTTAACAAACTGAGCCACCCAGGCACCCCCAAGATGGATATTTTTAAAAGAAAGTAACATAATAGGGTACTATATGAGTCCTAAGGGAGCCCACTAAGAAGCAGATACCAATGCTTAGGAGGTGGTCATACCTGTGATGGTTTGAGAGAAAGTACAGAAGGAGGCAAGGTACTGGGATAAGGGCAGGCTGGCTGCCAAAACTGGGTCAGAGTCTCAGATTCTAGCCCCAGAGATTTGATTTGGTCAGAATACTTCGTATTCACCACACTCAAAGCTTACTTAATAATTTATAGTAAGAACTACAACTATCACATCCTGTATGATGTGATAGAAGCCAAATTGCAACCAGAAGGTCATTTGGTGGATCCAGCGGAATCAGAATAAGGATGAGAATGGTGTGACACCAAAGGCAGAGTGATCTGAGGTTCTGACAGCCTGCTGCACCATATTATGGTGGCAAGGGGACCCCTACCACGTGCCCTGGAGGACTCCCATTTAGGGGTCAGGTTGTACTCCTGGGTGGGGCTGGAAAGGATCCTGCCAGCCTCTGGCTCCTGGGGTTTCCTTGTCAATGCTAGACAGTGGTTTCTCAGATCCATTATTTAGGATACTAGGACCATATTGATCAAATCAAATTCCAGTCCTGTCTGCTTCATGTGACCTGCTGGTGGCCTACATTGAAGTTTTGGACAAACCCATTCCTCAGTCACACATTTACAGACAATATCTTGGCCTTCTTCCAGCATAAGATGAATTGCACCCATGTTACATGTGGATTTTTTTTCTTGTTTCACTCTCAGGTAAATTTTTATTTCCAAATTTTTATGGGAATAGAAATGTGGGGGTCTCATTCCCACGTATCATCTATAAAACATGTAATAATTGCAATTATAAAATTAGCTATGAGCAGAAGAAAATTTAGCATATTAATTATTCAAAATAACGACTAGTAAAGATAGCTCAGCACTGTACGGATCATAGCCACTTTGAAGACGGTCGACTAGAAAGGAAGCTTAATTAATTCAGTGCACATTTACTGGGCTCCAACTAGTGCATTGAAGCATGCCAAGATCAGAGGATAGGAAGAGAAGCAGGGCAGGCTCTGCTATGGAGACTTCACCTGGAAGCAGGTAATTCTCATACGACGTGATAGAGGCATAATCAAGCAATAAAAGAGGATTATAGGAGCACAGTGGAGAGGAATAAGGGATAGTCTTCACAGAGGAGATATTTTATTTCTATCTTAAAGGAAGAGCAGAAATTTACTGAGAGGAGACAGGAAATAGCCATCCAGTATTGAGAGTACAATCAATATCTAGAGACCCGCAAGAGCATTGCATCTTTAGAGAATGATAGAAAGTTCAGTGTTCCTGGAACTTAGAGTTTGGAGGGGGAGGGTGCAGAAAGTGAGTGAGGTTTGGATTTTACGAATCTGCACTAAAAGGGTATGAGTGTGAATCCACATGGATTGAACCTGTGGGCAAGGAGAGAAATCATAACCACCCTAGACACCTTGGATAGACACACGGGGCCAGTTGGTGAGATATGAAACACAAACATTTGGGAACCTTCCACCTCAACAAAATTTCTAGGAGTCCAGAGGCATGGGTCACATCAAGAAATCCCTTCCAAGGGATTGCTACAGATGGTCCCCTTGTCAATAAGAAAAAGAAGCACATCTTGTATTGTTAGGGTGTTTGGGAGGCAATATACATAATTAGGACTGCTGCTTTGACCCATTTATTTATCCAACAACCCATTTTGATTGGAGTATAAAGAGATGACTCTCCAATGGGTCCAGGCTGCCATGAAAGCTGCATGGCCATCTGGGCTGTCTGGCCCGCAAATCCCAAGGTGATCAAGGTGTCTGTAACTGATAGGGATGCTGTGTAGAGCCTTTGGCTGGCTCCTCAGTTCAGACTGTCAGGATTTTGAGCAAAGCTATGCCACCCTCTGAATATAGCTATCCTCCTTTTTGAGAAACAGCTTCCAGCTTGCTGCTGGGCCTTAGCAAAGACTAAACTATATCAACTAAAGCACCCATAATGCTCTGGGTTTTGGCTGACCCATCCAGCCATAGAGCTGAATGTGCACAGCAGCACTCTATCATTAAATGGGAATGTAGGGATCCCTGGGTGGCGCAGCGGTTTGGCGCCTGCCTTTGGCCCAGGGCACGATCCTGGAGACCCGGGATCGAGTCCCAATTCGGGCTCCCGGTGCGTGGAGCCTGCTTCTCCCTCTGCCTGTGTCTCTGCCAATCTCTCTCTCTCTGTGACTGTCATAAATAAATAAAAATTTAAAAAAAAAATAAATGGGAATGTATATCAAGGCTGGCCTCTAGCAGATCCCGAAGGCATAAGTAAGTCATGTGAGCAAGTGAGTCAGAACTTTGTGGCTTCTATTCTTGCTATACTGTCTTTCTCAATCCATGCTAACAGCCTATGGGAATAGAAGAAGGAAGTCATAAATATGAATGATGATCAAATAATCAGTTGCAGAAACAAAGACTATACTAATGATGAATATTTCTTTCTTACTTGTTAGGAATATGTTTGTGTATATATTTTCTTTTTCTCTGTCCCATTTTCCTACTATCTAATATAATTAATAGCAGTCAACCTTAAATTTTAGGATTTATGTTACAGAATATCAAAGAGGGGCTTAACTCAAGCACAAAAATAATGTATATAAATAACTCTTATATTGATAAAGTGGAATTTTACACTATTTGCTGCTTGAGAAATAGTTGCATCATGTTAAGTAGAAGCATGTTTTTGCTCTTGTTTTTATTTGAAAATTAAATATGTTTAGAATAGCAGCCAGGAGTAGCCCCAGACCCACCACCAGACACTTGGTTGCCAACTCACAGAGGCTGTAACTACACAGAAGAAACAGATTTCCATAGATCTCTCCATAAACTCCCCATTTGTGGTCTACTTTAGTGGCTGAATGTTCTTGGCCTCTCCGATTACCCAGCAAGCTCTGTTTTGCATTGATGCTTCAGGAGAAATGGATAGTGACTATCACTATTCCAGACTTTCTTGTCCTGAGCTGGTCCCACAGCTATGTAAGATCTAATTCCCATAATACTGTAAGATCTAATTGTCCCACAATACTCACAATGGCTCTGCTTCCCTGACTGAACCCTGACAGATACAAGGATTTTTGAGCCAGGGTCTGAGAAAGGTAAGGGGAGTGGTCATAAGGTTACCTCAGGCAGAGTATTTTCAGGCAAAGGAAAGAGCAAGTGCAAAGGCCCTGGGCATGAACATAACTGAGGAAGTAGTGCCTTGAGGGGAGTTAGTGAAGGGGGGAGTAGGAGGAGCTGAGATACAGGGGTAAGGTCATGTATGGCCTCATAGAATACTACAGAAGAGTTTCACCTTTTTCTCTACCTAAGATAGAAAACCATGTAAATAAGCAGAGTGGCATGATCTAACATTTTAAGTGAATTCACTTTTACTGCTATGTTAAGAATAGACTGTAGGAGGCAGATAAGGGCAGAAATAGGAAGATGAATTAAAAGGCTGATGCAATAATCCAGATGAGAGATGCTATTGACTCAAACCCAGCTGTTAGCACTGAGTGAGGTGGTGACACGTTGTTAGAATCTGGATATAGGGATCCCTGGGTGGCGCAGCGGTTTGGCGCCTGCCTTTGGCCCAGGGCGCGATCCTGGAGACCCGGGATCGAATCCCACGTCGGGCTCCCGGTGCATGGAGCCTGCTTCTCCCTCTGCCTATGTCTCTGCCTCTCTCTCTCTCACTGTGTGCCTATCATAAATAAATAAAATTAAAAAAAAAATTTAGAATCTGGATATATTTTGAATCCAGAGATGGTAGGATTTGCTGTCAAGCAGAATGTTGGGTGTGAGAGATCAAGAGGAGTCAAAGATGACTATAAGGTCCTTGACTTGAATGATGAAGAACAGGATTACTATTTAATGACACAGAAGGCTGGGGGTAGAACAAATTTTTAGAGTAATACCAGAAGTTCAGATTTAGACCATTAATTTTGCAATATCTGTTAGATATACAGGGGCCTATGTCGATTGGGAAGTTCTATAGACGAGTCTGCATGCAGGGGAGAGAACCTGATATAGAGATACAGATTTGGGGATCATTTGTTTACATATGTTTAAGATTATTAAGAGAATGAGTATCGTTAGAAAAGAGAAGAGTTCAGGACTGAGCTCTGGGGTAATTGGAAAGGTTGGAGAGATGAGGAGTGGCCAGAGGACTGAGGAAAACCAGGAGCTGATTCAGGTGCCTCTTTTTTTTTTTTAAGATTTTATTTATTTATTCGAGAGAGAGAGAGAGAGAGAGAGAGAGAGAAAATGGTAGAGGGAGAAGCAGGCTCCATGCAGGGAGTCTGTGGGACTTGATCCTGGGACTCCAGGATCAGGCCCTGGGCTGAAGGTGGCGCTAAATCGCTGAGCCACCTGGGGTGCCCTGATCCAGGTGTCTCAATTCTGTGTTGCTCCACCTTTCTTGCTAGTGGAAAACAAGTCTTATGATCTACAAATTCCTGACATCTGGTATGTTATCAGTCATTTACCAGGTACTCCATAAGCAGATGTTGGAGGGCCCTGCTAGATGACCTCATGGAAAGATAACTCCCAGAAGAGGAGAAAGTATTTGTAAATCATATACCTGATGACAGACTTGTATCTAGGATATACAAAGAACTCTTATAACTCAATAAGAAAATGACAACTCAATTTTTAAAATGGGCAAAGGATCCAAATAGATAGATCTTCACAGATCTACGAATGGCCGAATCACACTTGAAGGAGAGTTACATTCATTAGCCATTAGGGAAATGCAAATCAAAACCACAATTAGATACCCACTAGAATGGTTAGAATCAGAAGGAGAAAAACAAATGTTGGCAGGGATGTGGAGAAACTGGAATCCTCATACTCTGCTGGTAGGAATGTAAAATGTTGCAGCCACTTTGGAAAATTGTCTGGCAGTTTATCAAAAACTTAAACATAGAATTACCATTTAATCCAGCAATTCTACCCCTACGTATATAGCCAGGGGTTGCAATTATAATAATTGACAAGGTCAGGTTGGAAATAAATAGGCATCCTAACCACAGAGGTTTATTGAAATAGTAGAACACGATTTCCTCAGGGGCAAAATAGATGGTCAATTGAAGGATACCACTTTTGAGTAGAAGAAATCAAGGATGAAAGACCATGAGACTAAGAGAGAGTATCCCAATGAGAAGTTAAAATTCCTTGCCTGGTTCAGGATGAGATTCACCTTTAAGACCCAGACTCATTGACTGAGTCCCTAGGAATAAGGGCCCTGCAACACCACGTGGGTATGCATGGTAGTGATACCAGGGGTTGGTATCACTCTCAATAGAGGCCAGATGGATATTGGAAGACGACTACAAACCACAGGTAGTAGCTTTACCACATCTACCCGTCAGGAGTGATATCCCTGTTAGAGCAGATTCATATGGCCTCAGTTACATAAAATGCAGCCATTGATTTGATGCTTTTCCCTTTCAATCAAAAAGAGGACATGGGATCCCTGGGTGGCGCAGCGGTTTGGCGCCTGCCTTTGGCCTAGGGCGCGATCCTGGAGACCCGGGATCGAATCCCATGTCGGGCTCCCGGTGCATGGAGCCTGCTTCTCCCTCTGCCTGTGTCTCTGCCTCTCTCTCTCTGTGTGTGACTATCATAAATAAATAAAAATTAAAAAAAAAGAGGACAGAAATAGTTTGTTTTCCCATGGAATTGGCAACAGTATACATTTATGGTCTTGCCCCAGAGCTATGCTTCCTTTCTCACATCTCATCATAGTGTAGCATTAAGAGATCTGTCCTTTCTGGACATCCTACAGGGCATCACATTGCTCCTTTGCAGTGACAATATTGTGATGATCAGGCCAGATGACTATGAGGTGGCTGGTACCTTGAAGGCTTTGATGAGCCTTTGATATGGTGCCAGTCATGTGGTGGCTTGTTGACTATATTGGACCTCTTCCATCCTGAGAGTGCCAGAGTTTCTATCTTCATAGAAACAGGCATGTATCACTGGCATGGATATGCCTTTCCTGTCTACAGGGCTTCATCCACCATTACTATCTGGGGGCTTACAGATTGTTTGAGTTCCTGGCAGGGGAGCACACAAAGCTAGGGACCCACTTTACGGTCAAGGAGACATGGGATGAGATCAAGACTAAGGGATCCACTGACTTGGTCTCCAACCACCTCACTTGGAAGCTGCTAGTCTGATGGAGCATTCAAACTGGCCACCAAGACAGCACAGCCAACAATTGACTGACTCTGGGGTACAGAGGCTGCGGCCTTGTCTCAAAGGAAGGACAATTCTGCACGGCGGTTCATGGTCCAGAGCTTTTCCCCCTGGCTCAGGGCAAAATCAGACTTTACCTAAGACCACATCCCCCCTTGGCTCTCTCCCCCCCTTGACTCTCTCCCCCTTGGCTCTTTCCCCTCCTTTATTTTGCTTCCTTCCCTCCGTTTAAGGCTTTTTTCTGGATAAAAGCTTTATCATCAATAAATCATGGTGCAATGAATTCCTCTCTCTGGTTCTGTTTCTTTAAAATCTGATGGAAGACAACCAGCAATAAGGAAATGTCCCTGAGAGAGGAGGCAGCTCCAGAAAAGTGAAAACCACATGAGTTACAGATCCTCAGAGAGGACAAATACCAGCTTGAGACAAGGGATCTTTCTTTCTTTCTTTCTTTCTTTCTTTCTTTCTTTCTTTCTTTCTTTCTTTCTTTCTTTCTTTCTTTTTCTTTCCTTCTTTCTTCTTTCTTAAGATTTTATTTATTTATTCACGAGAGACACACACACACACACAGAGGCAGAGACACAGACAGAGGGAGAAGCAGGCTCCATGCAGGGAGCCTGATGTGGGACTGGATCCCAGGATTCCAGGATCACACCCTGGGCTGAAGGTGGCGCTAAACCTCTGAGCCATCCAGGGATTCCCCCAAGAGACAAGGAATCTACTTTCACTGGTTATTCCAAACTAAGTAGATCCTAAGGACTGGGAGCCAGTCTGCTTCTCAAACTGGGTTTTTTTGCCCTCTGGGAACATGTGACTACATTTCAGAAGTAATTAGAAATCCTCCTAGAGTGACAAGTGTGCTAGAAGAGATGGGGGAAATATTTTATTTTATTTTATTTTATTTTATTTTATTTTATTTTATTTTATTTTATTTTATTTTGAGAGAGTGCAAGCAGGGAGAAGGGAAGAGGAGGAGGGAGAGGGAGAGGGAATGAATCTCAAGCAGAGTCAGCACTGAGCGTGGAGCCTGACATGGGGTGGGCTCCATCTCACAGCCTTGAGATCATGACCTGAGCCAAAGCAAGAGTTGGACCTTCACTGACCATGAATGACCCAGGCGCCCAGGGAAATATTTTGTATTAGAACAAATGCACCTCTCTTATGAAGTAAAGCACAAAATGGGCAAAAAAAACATTTTCTAGATGAAACAGATGATCTCAAAAGGCACATCTCTCCCGAGGCAGGCAGCTGAGGACCCCCAGAGGTTTTTCTGCTATAAGGGGTATTTGAGCCAAGTTTGATAAACAGTGACAGTGATGTGGCTACTTTGAGCGAGAGACCAGAACAGGTTCCATCCTACAGACCAATGCAAGAAAAGGAGAGACCTCGGACTTGGATGAAACCCTTTTAAGTTTTTAGGCCTTCCCCCTTGTAATAACTAGCATGTTTGAGAGCTTTCTACTTGCTAAGCATGTAATACGCGAACGCAATCCCCCAGTGCTCTGTGAGTAGCCTCATATTACATACGGGAAAAGTTTAGAGAGGTGAATAACTTTGCCAGGGTAATTGGAAAATATGTAAGAATCCTCATCATGGCACATGCTGTGTCTTCTCCACTTTCTGTGCTCATAGAATGTAGGACATATAAAAATAGAGAGATCTAGGTATCTCTAGAATAAAACACCGCTGAACTCAAAAGAGTTGAAATCTGGCCTGAATTAGAACATTTCATTTTCCACCTTTTACCCTAATGTTCCTCTGATACTTTTGTCCTCTCAATTTCATGTTTTCAACTGGATATTTTAAACCGAAAACTTTGACTTCTTTGCCATGCTATATTTATTTCTCTCTTATCGCCTACATAAATTTTGCCCTACGTACGACCTCCTAGGCCTGGAGTGCCACATAAAAATGAATAGAAGGTAAGTTTGAAAATATCAGAGATGAGAACAATCAGGTTTCATAGCATAGAAGTCATGAAGAATTTCTTCATATAGGTTACATTTTGTTTATTTCTTCATTAAAACTTTGCCAGGTTTCATGTATGTGGTTGGTCTGCCTCGAAAAAAAAAGACTTAAATGCTATTTCAGGTTCTCATAAATACAAACTCAAATCTACAACCTGGAATTTTTTAGGAGAAAGGATGGAAGCTCACTTGTCCCTCCCTTACCAATAGCATCATTGAAAGAATTGTTTACTATCGTCTTCCTACTCTGCTGAGTTCCTGGGTGTAAGTCCAAGAATATGAGGCATGGATAGCCAGGCTCTAAAGATGACTTTTTAAAAGATTTTTATTTATCCTCTCTGTGGGGAGCTTGATGCAGAACTCAATCCCAGGCACTCGGGATCACGCCCTGAGCTGAAGGCAGATGCTCACCCACTGAGCCACCCAGGTGCCCCCTGTCCTTCCTCTCTCTTGCTCCTCTCCCTCCCTTTCTTCCTTCCTTTCCTTTTTCCCTCTCAGTTTTCTCTTTTAAAGATTCATTTGCAATTTATTGTCACTTTTGTTACCACTGCTTTATAATCTAGGTGGCCTAGATTGCCAGAATAATGCTTGGCATTGGAGCAAAATGCTTGGTTAGTGACTTCCAAACTGCCGCGTTGTTACAGCTTGATTTCCAATTAACACACTTATTAGGCTATATATAATGCCTTTCTATCTCAGAGACCATGCAAGTTTTACCTTGAACACTTTCTCAGTATCTGCAAAGTTTAAGTAGTGCCTTTAGAGTTGCTTACATATTGAAAAACAAGTTTATTAAGTAGAAACAGTTTGCAAGCAGTAAGATGATACTCTGAAAAAAGTATTAAACTATTGAATGCTTGTCAGAAAGGTGGGGAAAAGACCTTGATAGTGTTTTAAAAAATCATCTATTTAAAAAGTGATTTTAATTGTGTGCAATTATTGTATTCTATGTGTGTGAAGTTAAATGGCAGAAACCATATGTTTCTACAAACTTTCTGAAGATCTCAGCTAGCTAACCTATGAAAAATAATGTTCTATATCCACTGGGGCAAAGTTTTTAAGGAAATACAAGGAACTGTGACAGCAGCTCCCGTATAACAAATGCAAGCGGGAATACCCTGGGGACAGCATGTCACTCTGAACATTAATTGATACATGAGACTGACTTATAAAAATAGCAGGGATCCCTGGGTGGCACAGCAGTTTAGCGTCTGCCTCTGACCCAGGGCGTGATCCTGGAGACCCAGGATAGAGTCCCACATCGGGCTCCCTGCATGGAGCCTGCTTCTCCCTCTGCCTGTGTCTCTGCCTCTCTCTCTCTCTCTGTGTCTCTCATGAATAAATCCATCTTTAAAATAAATAAATAAATAATTAAAAAAAGAAATAAAAATAGCAAGCCGAGATGAAATAAAAATCATCTTTAGGGCACCTGGGTGGCCCAGTGGTTGAGCATCTGCCTTTGGCTCAGGTCACGATCTGGAGGTCCTGGGATCAAGTCCTGCATCAGGCTCCCCATGGGGAGGCTGCTCCTCCCTCTGCCTATGTCTCTGCCTTTCTCTCTGTATCTCTCTCATGAATAAATAAATAAAATCTTTTAAAAAATAAAAGAAAGGAAGGAAGGACAGAAGGAACCCAAACTGCCAGCAGTTCTCCTTAATCACAGTTCAAGTGTTTTTCTAAAGAGGACAATCACCCAAGGGGAATCAAAAGGCAATTTCTAAAGAGGTAGATTTGTCTTTTCTGACAAGTTGAAAGAAACTGTATTGAAAGAAGCTTTGTCAGAACATTCCACGTTGGATCTTCTGCCCAAGGCCACCATCAAGGTCAAGTTTATGGCTAGGACTTCTGAAAATGTGGCCTTAGTGAAATCTAAAAGTCGCCATAATGCCCATTCCAATAGCCATATAAATAACCTAGAGACCTGTGGCATAGTGGGTTTCTGTCCTACTTTGGCCACTTACTGGTATTATAATTTTTGATAATTAATTGAACGATTTGGGGCTTTACTTTCAACACATTGAGGTGACAGGCAGAAACAGATGGGAAGGTTGGTCAGGGCCATCTCTTATGACTCCATGATTTTAGGAAAGTTACATAACTTCTATTAATCTATTTCTTCAACTATAAGATATGAATAAGATCTAAAAAGGTTGTTCGGAAGAAGCCAGACATGAGTACGTAATGTATGATTCCATTTATATAAAGCTCTAGAAAATGCAAACTAATCTATAGTGACAGAAAATAAATCAGTAGTTGCTGGGGGAGCCAAGAAGCAGGGAGAGACAGGAGGAAATAATTACAAAGGTGTGCCAGGAAACTTTTGAGGTGGTGGATATGCCCATAATCTTGATCTGGTGACGATTTCACAGATATATACATATGTCAAAACTTAATCAAATAACACATTAGACATTTTAAACATTTATTGTGTGCTAATTATACCTTAATAAAACTGTGTTTTTAACAGGGTCAGAGGGGTGCCTGGGTGGTCAGTCAGCTGGGCGTCCAACTCTTGGTTTTGGCTCAGATCATGATCTTTGTGTTGTGGGATTGAGCCCCAAGTCTGGCTCTGTGCTCAGTGGGAAGTCAGCTTGGGATTCTCACTTCCTCTTCCAGCACCTCCTCCCTCTCGTTCTCTCTCTCTCTCAAAATAAATAAATAAATCTTAAAAAAAAAAAAAAAAGTAGACAGTTCAGAGAATTAAATGAGAGTATATTGCAAAACAACTTGCAAAATATGTGGTACAAGTAGGTCTCCAAAAATGAGCTCCTTTTCCTACTTATGTCACAGAACTATTTAAAATGCTACTGTCCTTTCCAAACATCTGTCAATATTATGAACACTGAAATCTTCCCAGAAGTTTTATAGCTGGATAAATATTTTCAAAGAAAAACAAGGGACAATATGAAGATACCTCCTTTTTAGGATATAAGTTCTGTGATGTTCTTTCAAATTTTTATTAAAAGCATATTTTACATCGCTGGAATCCCATTGTACATAGGACTTGGATGTCACTTTTCCACTCTGTGTTTTAATCATAAAATGTCTGCATGTTATTTTTAATGACTGCTCTATAATTTTCTCAGCGGTACGAATTTGGAATATATTTTGAAGGATCTGCTGATGGGCTTTGGGGTATGAAAGAGAGGATCCACAGATGATGCTGGAATTTTTGCCTGAGCCATTAGAAGTTCAACGAAGCAGACTTTCTGGGGAAGAGTGTGGAAGGGCAAGTCTGGAGAGAGGACGAGGAATTCAGTTTGGGACAAGTTAGGTGCTGACCATCAAAATGGACAGGTGGAGTAGGCAGTAGACAGAAGATCAGAGGGGAAGTCTGGCTGGAGACATAAGTTTGGGAGTCTCCAGCATAAAGACGAGCTACATGAGGTCTTCAAGGGCATGAGGACAGAGAACAGAAGAGATTCAAGCACAGAGTGATGGGGACCATCTAATGGCTAGACATGACAAGGGTGACAGAAAAAGAGTGTCATTGAAGAGGCAGGAAATCTCAGAAGAGTTGTCTGTCCTGGAGGCCAAAAGAAGAGAGTGTTTATGGAACAGACTGCTGCCAGTCATCCTAGTAAAAGGAGGACAAAAGAGTAGTAAAAGGTGGCAATATCAAGAAAAATTTTCGTGGAGTGCTTTGAGCAAAAATTATTAGAGTGGATTCAAAAGGTTATAGTAAATAGAAATTTCTCCAAAAAAGATATACAAATGGCCAATAAACAGATGAAAAGAAGCTCAGCAGGACACCTGGGTGGCTCAATGGTCAAGCAGGCGCCTTGGGCTCAGGGCATGATCCTGCTGTCCTGGGACCGACATCGGGCTCCCCGGAGGGAGCCTGCTTCTTCCTCTGCCTATGTCTCTGCTCTCTCTATGTGTCTCTCATGAATGAATAAATAAAAATCTAAAAAAAAAAAAAAAAAGAAAGAAAGAAAGAAAGAAAGAGAGAGAAAGAAAGAAAGAAAGAAAGAAAGAAAGAAAGAAAGAAAGAAAGAAGGAAAGAAGAAAGACAGAAAAGAAGCTCAGCATTATTAGCTATCAGGGAAAGACGCATTAAAATGACCATGAGCTACCATCTCACACCTATGAGGATGGCTACCATCAAAGGGCAATAACCAGTGTTGATGTAGGACATGGGGAAATGCTTCTACACAGGGGGAAGTTTTTAAAGGCCCTTATACTGCCATTCTCCCCAATATCAGGCCACACTCCCTTCTTCAGCTTCTCAGGAATAGTTGATGTAGGAATGGAATGATCTGTTCCTTGGATGTCCGGTAAGCATATAAGGCTGAGTATTTTTTCACTGAAAGAGTTTTAATTACATCACTTTCTTTTACAAGGCAGGTTTTCTATTTTTTTCTAGGTATTTAAACTTTTTCTCTGAGGTTTCATTTTTTTTTTAACTTTTTAATTTTTATTTATTTATGATAGTCACAGAGAGAGAGAGAGGCAGAGACACAGGCGGAGGGAGAAGCAGGCTCCATGCACCGGGAGCCCGATGTGGGACTCGATCCCGGGTCTCAAGGATCGCGCCGCCAAAGGCAGGCGCCAAACCGCTGCGCCACCCAGGGATCCCTGAGGTTTCAAATTGACATAAAATTGTTCATAGTATTCTCTTGCTGTTTTTTTAGATCTGCAATGTGGGGGTGGCCCACGTGGCTCAGCGGTTTAGCACCGCCTTCAGCCCAGGGCCTGATCCTGGAGTCCGGGGATCAAGTCCCACGTCGGGCTCCCTGCATGGAGCCTGCTTCTCCCTCTGCCTCTCTCTCTCTCTCTCTCTCTCTCTCTCTCTCTCTCTGTGTTTGTCATGAATAAATAAATAAAATCTTTTTCTTTCTTTTTTTTTTTATGATAGTCACAGAGAGAGAGAGAGGCAGAGACACAGGCGGAGGGAGAAGCAGGCTCCATGCACCGGGAACCCGATGTGGGATTCGATCCCGGGTCTCCAGGATCGCGCCCCCGGCCAAAGGCAGGCGCCAAACCGCTGCGCCACCCAGGGAGCCCCTAAATAAAATCTTAAAAAAAAAAGATTTGCAATGTGTATGTGATTGTGTTACCACTTTACATTCTTAATATTGTCTATTTGTGTAATAATCTCTCTTTTCCCCATAAATTCTTCCTGGTGATTTTCTAGCTTCTTAAGCTTTCTTTTTCCCCCTTCCCTTATTAATCTTTTTAAAAACCAACTTTTGTTTGTTCATCATCTCTATTTTTATTTTACTATATCATCTATTTCTGCTCATTTTTTTTTATTTTAAAGATTTTATTTATTTATTCATGAGACACAGAGAGAGAGAGAGGCAGAGACACAAGCAGAGGGAGAAGCAGGCTCCATGCAGGGAGCCCAATGTGGGACTCGATCCCGGGTCCCCAGGATCACACCCTGGGCTGAAGGCAACGCTAAACTGCTGAGCCACCCGGGCTGCCTTATTTCTGCTGATTATTATCTACTTTTTTCTACTTGCCTTGAGTTTATTTTGTTGTTCTTTTTCTAACCTCTTCAGTTGGATCCTGAGCTCACTGATCTTCCACATTTCTTCTTTTCTAATGTAAGCATTTACTGTTATGAATTTCCCTCAATAGTACTCTCATTGCATCTCATAAATTTTGATATTTCAACTTTTAATATTGTTCAGCCTTAAATATTTTCAGATTTCAATGAATGACTTCTACTTTGAGCAATTAGTTACCAAAAAAAGTGTGCATTTTAATACCCAAAGTTAATTTCATAGGTCTCATTTGTCATTTTATTGTTGGTACTTGAATTAATTGCATTGCAATTAGAAAACATTGTCTGCATAATACTGATCCTATAAAAATTTGTTGAGTCATGCTTTATGACGAGGCATTTAATCAGTGTTTGTAAATGCTCCATGAATGCTTGAGAAGAATGCACATTTTAAAACGGTCAGGTGCAGAGCTTTATATATATATGTCCTTTAGATTAAGACTATTAGTTGCAGCGTTCAGAAAGAATTTGTTTAATCTTTTATATGTCAGGAACTCAGCCAGCTGAGATGGGGTGGGGGGAGAGCGAGCACTGCTAGGTTTCAGAGTAGCTGCGTAAATCAACGTGCCAAAGGTCAAAGAGCTAAGCCTTTATTCACTGAATGCTATGGTACAAGCAAGAGGCTAAAGTGGAGAGAATACAGACTCCTCCTGTTCCATTTTCCCACATGGAACAGCACACTGATTAAAGTCAGGTGGATCAGTGCAGATGTGGGGGTCATCTCATCATTGAGGGAGCCCCGCAACAAAAGAGTCCAATAGTTTTATCAACTCTCTGGTCATAGTGAGTACAAAGGGGAAGGGCTAGGAGTGGAAAAATTCTAAGTCAGCCTGGGTAGAAGTGCCTTCAGGGTTTCCCCCTCTGCTCCCTATAAGGAGGCCTCAGAAGGGGTTCCCTGGAAGATGTGTGCCCCAAGGCTCCAGAAAAAAAGCCCGAGAAATAAAGACTCTGGGATTAGGAGTGCATATAAGTGAAAGAGCATGATTGGCCAGAGGGGCCTAAGTCCTTGACTTCAGCTGTCCTCAAAGGTTGCAGTGCATTGGTATTTGGTGTGGGATGGGCAGCTTCCCACAGGAGGCCTGCCAGATAAAGCCTTTGTAATTGCCTATGGTCAGGCCTGAAAAATCACACATACATTTTAACTAGGAACCATATTCTTCATTATATTGTTGGCTTGACTTATAAATAACTGAGAAAGGTTGGTTTATGGTGATAAGTGGATTCATCCATTTTCCCTTGTAATCCTATCAATTTTTGTTTTAAACATTTGAGGGTACTCTATTAGAGGCATATAATCTGGACTCATTATATCATGCTGGTGAGTTAAATAATCACAATAATGGCCTCTATGTTTAATAAATGCCTTTGCCTAACAATCTGTTATACTGATATTAATACAGTTATACTAGGTTTCTTTAGTTAATGTTTTTCCTAGAAAACTTTTTCCTTTCCTTTTCTTTTTCTTTTTTTAAAAGATTTTATTTATTTATTCATGAGAGACACACAGAGAGAGAGAGAGGCAGAGACACAGGCAGAGGAGAAGCAGGCTCCATGCAGGGAACCCGATGTGGGACTCAATTCCAGGACCCAGGATCATGCCCTGGGCCAAAGGCAAATGCTCAATTGCTGAGCCACCCAAGCTCAGGAAGCACCCCCTTCCTTTTACTTTTAATCTTGTCATATCCTTATACTTTAGGCACATCTCTCAAAAATAAGACATATCTCAGGGTGCCTGAGAGGCTCAGTCTGTTAAGTGTCTGCCTTCAGCTCAGGTCATGATCTTAAGGTCCTGGAATTGAGCCCTGTGGTGGGCTCCCTGCTCAGAGGGGAGTCTGCTTCTCCCCCTGCCCTTCCTGCTCCCCTCCCATTGCTCTCACTCATGTGCTCTCTCTCTCTCTAATAAATAAATAAAATCTTTTTTTAAAAAAAGCACATATCTAGATTTTTTAAATCTAGTTTGATAAAACATCTAAGTTTAGTACGTGTATATTTAGTATGATTTATTTGGGCTTTTTTCTATCTTACCTTGTTAATCCTATTTGTCCTGGATTTTCTTTTTTCCTCCTGTCTTGCCTTTTTGGGGGGATTTGATTATATATTTTTTCCTTATTCTATTTCTAATTGTTTGGATTTATATATTTTCTTTTCTTTATTAATTTCCCTTGAAATGCTATCATGACTATTTTTTTTTAAGATTTTTATTTATTTATTTAAGAGAGAGAGCGAGCTCCAGTGAGAGAGCACAAGTAGAAGGAGGGGCAGAGGGAGAAGCAGTCTCTCTGCTGAGCCGGATGAGATGAGATGCGGGGCTTGATCTCAGGATCCCGGGATCATGACCTGAGCTGAAGGCAAGTGCTTAACCAACTGAGCCATCCAGGTGCCCTGCTACCATGACTCTTTCACTTTAAAAAGTCTAAAGTTTATTTCTTAACTTCTGCCAGAATAATAAAAGGACCTTGTATACTTTTACTCTCTTTGCACTTTCTCTCATTGTAGATATTCTTATGCGGAACAGTATTTTACTGCTATTCTTTTTATTACTACTATACACTAGATGTTATTATGCACAAATACTATTTATTTGGGATTACATGCATGCCTCCCTTGAATATTGTTTTAATCATTTTTCTCAGACCATATACTGGATCATTTTTTTTTCTTCTTAAATTATACCCTTTAGAAGTTTCTTTTAAACAGTTCTCTAGGTCGTCAACTCAGCTTCTGTTTGTATGTAGTTTTTTTCACCTTTGTTTTGAAAAAAATAGTTTTGCTGAACATGAAATTCAAGGATGATGACTATTTCCTCTCAACATTTTGAAGGTATATTATTCCACTGTGTTTTGGCTTCCTTGGTGCTGTGGAGAAGACTGGCATCATTTTCATTTATACTTTTTTAATGGCTGATTCTAAAATCTTTCTTAGTTCTTGGTGTTCTGCAGTTTCATTGCCTATATTTAAGCATGGATTTCTTTCTCTTTTTTCTTTTGGAGATACATGTGTTTCTTCAATTTGTCCTTTTTTTGAGAGAGAACATGCTATGTGTGTGGGCGGGGTGGGGCAAGGGGCAGAGGGATACAGGGCCCCATTCTAAGCCAGAGCCCTATGTGGGACTCGATCTCATGATCCTGAGATCGTGACCTGAGCTGAAATCAAGAGTCAGATGCTTAACAGAATGAGCCACTGAGGGACCCCACAACTTGTCCTTTTTGAGATACAATGAGGATTTCTTTTTTTCCTTCTTGATAGGCAGTGTGCTTCCCACTCTCCTTAAGTGATCAGAGTCCCCTTACTGAGATAAGCATTAAGCTTAGTTCTGGTCAGTTTTCACAAGAGCAATTTTCAAGGAGTAGGGGCTGCTGGAGAAAGTTTCACACCTGAGAAAAAGAAACCAACAGGATATCTGCTTCTGTCATCATGGCTGACTAATGCTCCAAGGGGCTTCTCCACTGAAGGTCTACTAATACATTGCATAGGACACACTTTTTGAAATATCGTTGGTCTCCTAAGAGTCAATGAAGATCTTCAAGGACAGTCCCTCCTTCCTACTCCTCTCCCATCATCCCTCACCCCAAAGAAAATGGACTTGAGCTGGGATCTGAGAAAGCAGAGTGGAGCTGGGGTTAGAACAATGGGCAGCCAGTTAGGAAGGAGGGAGAGAATAAATTTTGGTTGGGAACCCAGCAGAGTTGGCCATATACATATACATGGCCAAGCATTGGCAGGAATATGTGGAGAAATGAAATGGTAAATTTCTTAGGGTGGTGGATTTACGGCTTGAGGGTTATTGGTTATTTTTCCAATTTGACTTGTTCAGATTTGTTTTTAATTGCTTCATGTTCTTAGACCATTTAGAAGCTAAATGTCCAAGTAAGACCAAGACTCTAGACATCTATATATTGATTTGTTCACTCTAAGGATTCTGGGAAAAAAAATGCTTGGTTAGATTAAGACTCAGCAGTGTTCTCAAGAAAGCATTTCTTCCTGGTATATTTATAGATTTAAATTTTTTCTGCTTATCATATTCCTCATATACTAATCTCCTGGTAAAAGGAAATACATAGGAAACGGTTCTGAAGGACACTTCAAGAACTGATTTTAACGGATCAATCTTGTTTGTTATATCCTAGTGACATTAAAAAGGCTTAATAGAAAAAAAAAAAAGGCTTAATAGCTAAAATTAAGGAACTAGAGATGAGGGAGACTTAACCCAAAATTTTACATGATTTGGTCTATGTATTTTTAATTTTCTGTTGCTCAAGGTCCTTAGCTGGACAAAGAGAAATCTTAGAGTTCATGAAATCCTCCTTTCACTGTTGGGGCAACCCACTGCAAATTGAATGTGGAGAGCATGATACAAAGCCCATTGCCCTGTTTCTAAGATGCTCATGTTTTTCATGTTTAAACATTTTTAAAAGGAAAATGTCTTATAATTGAGAAATACATTTGGTGCACTGGGTCCCCCTCCCCCTCCTTGAAAAGCGCTTTAAATTGATGATTTATCTTAAAAAGCTAGGACAGAGTTTATGCCTTGTGTCCATCATCTGCTAACCCCACCCCAACCCAGGTAATACTGGTATAGTGACTGGCGCATAGTACATACTCAAAAAACATTTGTTGACAGAATATATGAATACATGTAAGGTATAAGTCAATGAGAACATATATTCTTCTCCTGCACATTTATCTTTCTTCACTCAGACAGACTTGTGATAACCTAGTAAATGAAATGCTTTTAGGAAATCAGGAGGAAAATTGACTTCACCATGGGAGCTAAGTGGGATAGCTTCTTTGCATTATACATCATCTTTTTGTGTGTTATTTTTAACTTTAAATCTCTGGATGTCAGAACCTTTCTTCTGGGGACCTACTATTGACAGATGAATTGTCAAGTGAGTTTAAAAATGTTGAGGAAGTACTCTGTCAATTATTAATGCCATGCTAATTATAAATTCAAACTAGACTCTTAGACCTCAAAGTGAGCAATGCTTATCAGAGGGTTGGGTGACCTGCTCTGGCCCTGGACATTGCAGAAATCATTTCATTCTTCTCAACAGCTAAGCTTCATACTTATTTCTAGGAGTGATGACTAAGGTCATAGACCTGGGCCATAGATGGAAGCAGGCAGAGA